>NC_139831.1:15791614-16391614 GCF_963691815.1 Echiichthys vipera | reverse complement strand
GTGTGTGTAAGACCTCTGATCAAGAGACCGTAACAGCGTTCATTCTTTTTGTGCAATCAGCCCTGTCAAACATTAGGGTAACTGTCCTTGGTGCTGAAACGGTCTACATAGGCTCAGACACAACCGCAACAAGATATATATTTTCTACTCGCCCATGATGTCAGCTAACTTTAAATAATAATGCTGATGACAGTCATTTAATTATATATTCAATGACAACTGCGGATTGTTGTTATGTACGTGATTGTCTCAGCTTTATGCATTAATATGGAGCGACTGTGTACAATTTTATTTTAAAATAATATGTTATGAATGTTAGTGTTGTACTGAAAGTTTAGCTTTCTCTTTCAAAGGCTCAATCATTAATGTTTGTTTCTTAAGCCTACTTTCTCTTTATAACAGGATGTAGAAATCTACAGCTAAAGTAACACATTTCAAACCGGTTTATATTGAGCTGAGTTGCACTGGGGTAAACAAAACCATGAAGTCCAAAGCTGAGCAAATACAATTGACAGATCGACTGTCTGTTTTAAGAAAATGGAAGATTTACGGCAAATGCATTTAATCTGAACGTCTGTGAATGACATCTAAATGGGGTTTATGACATTGTGAGGAATATTTTTTTACATACTAGTGTGAAGAAAAAAAGTGACTCATGGTGTCGCTGTTGGCTGACAGATAATAGGCTGTCCCCACTCCACCCACTACTACATAGATCTCAGCTGCAGATTTTCCAGAGAAACGGTTACATTTCCGGACATATTGTACCGTGAGTATTGCTGTGAACTGTTGGGTATTGAGTGTTTTTTTACAGCTTTTATTTTTCCCACTGGAAAGTACAAATAGTCGAAATTGAGGACTACGTTTTGTGCCAGGATGGGAGACAAAGGATTATCATCGCTAGTCCCGATCTTCTGCTTTGCTTCCTTCATTGTGTCGCTGCACCTCGTTAATGGAGACCTCAGTTATTCTATTCAAGAAGAGATGAAACGCGAGTCCGTTATTGGAAATATTGCCAAAGATCTCGGTCTTGATCTGAGGACCTTATCTTCCCGAAAGGCCCGTGTTGATTTTGAGGGGACTAAGCGGTACTGTGATATTAATCTGAGTACTGGAGATTTGGTCACATCGGAGAGAATGGACAGAGAAAGCCTTTGTGGAAAGAAACCCTCGTGTGTTGTTAAAGTAGATCTGGTTTTAGAAAATCCTCTGGAGCTTCATCGACTAAATCTTCATGTTCAAGATGTAAACGACAACTCGCCAAAATTCAGAGAAAATGTAATTGAAATGGAAATAAGGGAGTCAGCCGACAAAGGAAACCGTTTCTCTATCGAGGAGGCTCATGACGCAGATATAGGTCAAAATGCTGTTCAAAGGTACAGCCTTCAAAAGAATGACAACTTTATTCTCGCTGTTGACAGCAACAAGGTTGAACTCGTTCTTGAAAATACACTTGATCGAGAGAAACAAAAAGAGATTAATTTGCTTCTCACAGCTTTAGACGGTGGCTCTCCTCAGAGATCAGGTACTGTGGTCATACACGTCACTGTGCTGGATGCTAATGATAACGCCCCAGTGTTCAGCCAGGCCGTTTATAAAGCCAGTCTGCCTGAAAACTCTCCTCCAGATACCATAGTGATTAAAGTTAGTGCTACTGACGCAGATGAAGGAGTGAATGCAGATGTGACGTATCACTTTGGTCACGTTTCTGATGATGATGCAAATGCATTTTCTATTGATCCTAAAACTGGAGAAATTAGAGTGACTGGAGTGATTGACTTTGAAGAAAATAGTTCTTTTGAAACTAGAGTGCAAGCCAAAGATGGTTTAGGACTAACTTCTTATGCCAAAGTCATAATAGATGTTACTGATATGAATGATAATGCTCCAGTGATATATCTGAAATCATTCACGAACCCGATACCTGAGAACGTGTCACCGGGTACAGAGGTGGGCATTATTAACGTGCAGGATAGAGACTCTGAGAAGAACAGACAGGTCCGCTGCTCCATTCAGCAAAACGTCCCTTTTAAGTTGGTTCCTTCTATTAAAAACTATTATTCTCTGGTGACCACAGGTCAACTGGACCGTGAACTAGTGTCTGATTACAACATTACAATCACTGCCACTGATGAGGGCTCTCCACCTCTGTCCTCCTCTAAAACTGTTCAGTTATCTGTAGCCGACATCAACGACAACCCACCTGTGTTTGAGGAACAGTCCTACAGCGCATATGTGACTGAAAATAACAAACCTGGCTCCACTTTATGTTCCGTTACTGCTCGAGACCCCGACTGGAGACAAAACGGTACAGTGATTTATTCTCTGTTACCAGGTGAGGTGAACGGTGCCCCGGTGTCCTCCTATCTATCTGTGAACGGAGACACGGGGGTGATCCACGCTGTGAGGTCGTTTGATTACGAACAGTTCAGGAGTTTTAAAGTCCACGTGATGGCCAGAGACAACGGTTCTCCTCCGCTCAGCAGCAACGTGACCGTCAGTGTGTTCATATCGGATATGAATGACAATTCTCCCCAGATACTGTACCCCGCCCCGGAGGGCAACTCCTTCATGACCGAGCTGGTCCCCAAAGCTGCACACGGAGGCTCTCTGGTGTCCAAAGTGATCGCGGTGGACGCGGACTCCGGACAGAACGCCTGGTTGTCCTATCAAATAGTCAAATCCACTGATCCGGGACTTTTCACTATTGGTCTCCACAGCGGAGAGATCAGGACACAGCGGGACATTTCTGAGTCTGACAGCATGAAACAGAACCTTATTGTGGCAGTGAAAGATAACGGACAGCCCTCTCTCTCTGCCACCTGTTCCATGTATTTACTTATTTCTGATAACTTGGCTGAGGTGCCAGAACTGAAGGATATTTCTCATGATGAGAAGAACTCCAAACTGACCTCTTATCTGATCATCGCGCTGGTGTCTGTGTCCACCTTTTTCCTGACCTTCATTATCATCATCCTGGGTGTGAGGTTTTGTCGCAGGAGAAAGCCCAGACTGTTGTTTGATGGAGCAGTTGCCATCCCCAGCGCTTATCTCCCTCCTAATTACGCAGATGTTGACGGCACAGGCACTTTACGCAGCGCTTACAACTATGACGCCTACCTGACAACAGGTTCAAGAACCAGTGACTTTAAGTTCGTGACATCTTACAATGACAACACACTTCCTGCTGACCAGACTCTGAGGAAAAGTCCATCAGACTTTGCTGATGCGTTTGGAGATCTAGAGTCGTCTGTAGAGGTAGGCCCCGTCCAAAGAGATTTACTGCTCAAAATGTTTTTTGGCTGATTTAGTGAGTCATTTTAATGTCCGATTGGAAACGTGTTTTTATATCTGCTACTTAAGAGTGACTGTGTGCTTGTTCCAGCGAGTTGTTTACATAATGTGGAAAACTGGAGTTTTTCGTCACAAGATGTAATCACGCCAGTACATTATTACATATTTTTCCAGCTGTCTTTCAAAATTATGGGGCTCCTGTTCGGTGTCTGTTTGTGGTGACGTGTCGTTTGTTCTTGTCAATAAATCTGTGTCGATGCCCCTTTGATGGATTATCTTTAGATAATATCTCAGAAAGATGAATGAATGTGATTCCTTTGACCAAATTGTTGGTCTCAACATGTAATTCAGTGTTTGGTTTTATAATGGGGCTCTTTATCGATTATTTTAAATTGGACAATTTCGTCATTAATTTAAACTAAAAGGGGATCATTCACCCTGCTCTTTGTCAGAAGTAAACCTGGGCCTCAGAAAAATGTAGTTGCAAGAACATTTGTACCTGTTAGTGAAGTTGTCACACAATTATTTTGATAAAACAATCGTTTTGCACAGCTTCTATCGATGGTTTACTTTTAGATTTGTTCAATGCAAACATTTTTTCAGTGATCAGCATATGTGAGTGAATATTTGTATGCAAGTGATGCACATATTTAGTTTCTATTTCTGAGACATCCGAGAGGTAAGCACATAACGGTATTTGTTTAAGAATAAGTTGTCATTTACTTTCATGTGTGTGTAAGACCTCTGATCAAGAGACCGTAACAGCGTTCATTCTTTTTGTGCAATCAGCCCTGACAAACATTAGGGTAACTGTCCTTGGTGCTGAAACGGTCTACATAGGCTCAGACTCAACCGCAACAAGATATATATTTTCTACTCGCCCATGATGTCAGCTAACTTTGAATAATAATGGTGATGATAGTCATTTAATGATATCTATGAAATGACAACTGCGGATTGTTGTTATTTACGTGATTGTCTCAGCTTGTTGCATTAATATGGAGCGACTGTGTACAATTTTATTTTAAAATAATATGTTATGAATGTTAGTGTTGTACTGAAAGTTAAGCTTTCTCTTTCAAAGGCTAAATCATTAATGTTTGTTTCTTAAGCCTACTTTCTCTATATAGCAGGCTGTAGAAATCTAAAGCTAAAGGAACACATTTCAAACCGGTTTATATTGAGCTGAGTTGTACTGTGGTAAACAAAACCATGAAGTCCAAAGCTGAGCAAATACAATTGACAGATCGACTGTCTGTTTTAATAAAATGAAAGATTTACGGCAAATGCATTAAATCTGAACGTCCGTGAATGACATCTAAATGGGGGTTTATGACATTGTGAGGAATATTTTTTACATACTAGTGCGAAGATAAAAAGTGACTCATGGTGTCGCTGTTGGCTGACAGATAATAGGCTGTCCCCACTCCACCCACTACTACATAGATCTCAGCTGCATATTTTCCAGAGAAACGGTTACATTTCCGGACATATTGTACCGTGAGTATTTCTGTGAAGTGTTGGATTATTGAGTGTTTTTGGACAGCTTTTATTTTTCCCACTGGAAAGTACAAATTGTCGAAATTGAGGAAGCCTTTTTGTGCCAGGATGGGAGACAAAGGATTATCATCGCTAGTCCCGATCTTCTGCTTTGCTTCCTTCATTGTGTCGCTGCACCTCGTTCATGGAGACCTGAGTTATTCTATTCCAGAAGAGATGAAACGCGAGTCTGTTATTGGAAATGTTGCCAAAGATCTCGGTCTTGATCTGAGGACCTTATCTTCCCGAAAGGCCCGTGTTGATTTTGAGGGGACTAAGCGGTACTGTGATATTAATCTGAGTACTGGAGATTTGGTCACATCGGAGAGAATGGACAGAGAAAGCCTTTGTGGAAAGAAACCCTCGTGTGTTGTTAAAGTAGATCTGGTTTTAGAAAATCCTCTGGAGCTCCATCGACTAAATCTTCATGTTCAAGATGTAAACGACAACTCGCCAAAATTCAGACAAAAATTAATTGAAATGGAAATAAGGGAGTCAGCTGAAAAGGGAAACCGCTTCTCTATCGAGGAGGCCCATGACGCAGATATAGGTCAAAATGCTGTTCAAAGGTACAGCCTTCAAAAGAACGACAACTTTATTCTCGCTGTTGACAGCAACAAGGTTGAACTCGTACTGGAGAATAAACTTGATCGAGAGAAACAAAAAGAGATTAATTTGCTTCTCACAGCTTTAGATGGTGGCTCTCCTCAGAGATCAGGTACTGTGGTCATACACGTCACTGTGCTGGATGCTAATGATAACGCCCCAGTGTTCAGCCAGGCCGTTTACAAAGCCAGTCTGCCTGAAAACTCTCCTCCAGATACCATAGTGATTAAAGTTAGTGCTACTGACGCAGACGAAGGAGTGAATGGAGATGTGACTTATCACTTTGGTCACGTTTCTGATGACGATGTAAATGTATTTTCTATTGATCCTAAAACTGGAGAAATTAGAGTGACTGGAGTGATTGACTTTGAAGAAAACAGTTCTTTTGAAACCAGAGTGCAAGCCAAAGATGGTTTAGGACTAACCTCTTACGCCAAAGTCATAATATATGTTACTGATATGAACGATAATGCTCCAGTGATATATCTGAAATCATTCACGAACCCCATACCTGAGAACGTGTCCCCTGGTACAGAGGTGGGCATCATTAACGTGCAGGATAGAGACTCTGAGAAGAACAGACAGGTCCGCTGCTCCATTCAGCAAAACGTCCCCTTTAAGTTGGTTCCTTCTATTAAAAACTATTATTCTCTGGTGACCACAGGACAACTGGACCGTGAACTAGTGTCTGATTACAACATTACAATCACTGCCACTGACGAGGGCTCTCCACCTCTGTCCTCCTCTAAAACGGTTCAGTTATCTGTAGCAGACATCAACGACAACCCACCTGTGTTTGAGGAGCTGTCCTACAGCGCATATGTGACTGAAAATAACAAACCTGGCTCCACTTTATGTTTCGTTACTGCTCGAGACCCGGACTGGAGACAAAACGGTACAGTGATTTATTCTCTGTTACCCGGTGAGGTGAACGGTGCCCCCGTGTCCTCCTATCTATCTGTTAACGGAGACACGGGGGTGGTCCACGCTGTGAGAGCGTTTGATTATGAACAGTTCAGGAGTTTTAAAGTCCACGTGATGGCCAGAGACAACGGTTCTCCTCCGCTCAGCAGCAACGTGAGCGTCAGTGTATTCATATCGGATGTGAATGACAACTCTCCTCAGATACTGTACCCCGCCCCGGAGGGCAACTCCTTCATGACCGAGCTGGTCCCCAAAGCTGCACACGGAGGCTCTCTGGTGTCCAAAGTGATCGCGGTGGACGCGGACTCCGGACAGAACGCCTGGCTGTCCTATCATATAGTCAAATCCACTGATCCGGGACTTTTCACCATTGGTCTCCACAGCGGAGAAATCAGGACACAGCGGGACATTTCTGAGTCTGACAGCATGAAACAGAACCTTATTGTGGCAGTGAAAGATAACGGACAGCCCTCTCTCTCTGCCACCTGTTCCATGTATTTACTTATTTCTGATAACTTGGCTGAGGTGCCAGAACTGAAGGATATTTCTTATGATGAGAAGAACTCCAAACTGACCTCTTATCTGATCATCGCGCTGGTGTCTGTGTCCACCTTTTTCCTGACCTTCATTATCATCATCCTGGGTGTGAGGTTTTGTCGCAGGAGAAAGCCCAGACTGTTGTTTGATGGAGCAGTTGCCATCCCCAGCGCTTATCTCCCTCCTAATTACGCAGATGTTGACGGCACAGGAACTTTACGCAGCGCTTACAACTATGACGCCTACCTGACAACAGGTTCAAGAACCAGTGACTTTAAGTTCGTGACATCTTACAACGATAACACACTTCCTGCTGACCAGACTCTGAGGAAAAGCCCATCAGACTTTGCTGATCCATTCGAGGATTCAGAGTCGTCTGTAGAGGTAGGCACCGTCCAAAGTGATTTACTGCTCACTATGAATTTTGGCTGGTTTTACGAGTCCTTTGATGTCTGTTTGAAAGCATGTGTTAATGTCTCTTCCCTTTAAAATCGAGTGTGGTTGTCGAAGCGAGGTGATGTTTTATAATGGAGGGAAATTCTTGTTTTGGTGACACTTTAATTTGTAAATTACGTCACTAAAGAATTACATTTTTTCCTGGTGTCTTTAACAACCATGGGACTCGTTATTTGGTGTTTATTTGTAAGACGTGTTTTGTCGTTCTTGTCAACACCACGATGTCAATGCTTTTGTGATGGACTCTTTTGAGCTCTTCTCTCAGTAATATAAACTTTGAATGTGATTACTTGAGAGAGTAGGTCGTCCCATATTTTATTAAAGGTATTTTTTTTTTTTTAAAGCTGTTATTTATTGATAATCTTTAATTGGACTAATTTCGCTACATAAACACATGCGTTGCTTCATCCTGACCGTTGCCAGCAACAAAAAAAAAAAACGGGTCATATGTTAAACAATACAGTTAACATTTTTCCAGCAATGGCATGTATGAATATTTCACCGAATTGTTTTGTTAAATTGAGCATGTTGTGAAGGCTCTTAGCAATCTTGACTTGACATCCTTCGCTGTAAAACTATTTCTTTTGCATTCAGCATCTGTCACTCTTTGTTACTTATCTGCAAGAGATGGAAACACCGCTCATATTTCTGAATCAGCTGGCGGGTAGGTAGCTAACGTTTCAAGGGTAAGAATACATCGATATTTACCTTTATTAAACCGTCTTTTTCTCACAATTTTCCAGTCTAAGTACTCTGGCCAAGAGACCAAATAGGCGTTATTTTGTGGTTGTGCCATCAGCCAGGTCAAATCTCAAGGTATCTGTCCTTGGTGCTGAAACGGTCCACAGACGCTCAGGCACACCCGCCACAAGATGTTTTTTAGTACTCAGCCATGATGTCCACTAACCTTTAATAATGATGCTGATGATAGTATATTTTAAGTCAATACCAACTGTGCATTGTTGTTATTTACGTAATTGCCTGAGCTCCTTGAGTGATATGGCGCAACCATCCACAGTTTTACATTCAACTGTGTAATTGCATGTCGCAGTGTTAAATAAAGTTTAGCTGGCCTTCTGTTGAAAATAATCAAGTAGTAATGTAATATCATTTAAATCCTAATTTTCTATATAACAGGCTGTAGAAATCTAAAGCTAAAGTAACATATTTCAAACCGGTTTTGATTGAGCTGAGTTGCACTGCGGTAAACAAAACCATGATGTCCAAAGCTGAGCAAATACAATTGACAGATAGACTGTTTGTTTGAAGAAATTTAAAGATTTACGGCAAATGCATTTAATCTGAACTTCCGTGAATGATATCTAAATGGGGGTTTATGACATTGTGAGGAATATTTTTTTACATACTAGTGTGAAGATAAAAAAATGACTCATGGTGTCGCTGTTGGCTGACAGATAATAGGCTGTCACCACTCCACCCACTACTACATAGATATCAGCTGCAGATTTTCCAGAGAAACGGTTACATTTGCGGACATATTGTACCGTGGGTACTGCTGTCAACTGTTGGGTTATTGATGTTTTTGGACCGCTTTCATTTTTTGCATTGGAAAGTGTTAATTCTACAACCCGAGGACGCCTTTTTGTGCCAGGATGGGAGACAAAGGATTATCATCGCTAGTCCCGATCTTCTGCTTTGCTTCCTTCATTGTGACGCTGCACCTCGTTAATGGAGACCTGAGTTATTCTATTCAAGAAGAGATGAAACGCGAGTCTGTTATTGGAAATATTGCCAAAGATCTCGGTCTTGATCTGAGGACCTTATCTTCCCGAAAGGCCCGTGTTGATTTTGAGGGGACTAAGCGGTACTGTGATATTAATCTGAGTACTGGAGATTTGGTCACATCGGAGAGAATGGACAGAGAAAGCCTTTGTGGAAAGAAACCCTCGTGTGTTGTTAAAGTAGATCTGGTTTTAGAAAATCCTCTGGAGCTTCATCGACTCAATCTTCATGTTCAAGATGTAAACGACAACTCCCCAAAATTTAATGATAATCAGTTTGAAATGGAAATCAGCGAGTCAGCATTTAAGGGACACCGTTTTTCTATCGAGGAGGCCCATGACGCAGATATAGGTCAAAATGCTGTTCAAAGGTACAGCCTTCAAAAAAACGACAACTTTATTCTCGCTGTTGACAGCAACAAGGTTGAACTCGTACTGGAGAATACACTTGATCGAGAGAAACAAAAGGAGATGAATTTGCTTCTCACAGCTTTAGACGGTGGCTCTCCTCAGAGATCAGGTACTGTGGTCATACACGTCACTGTGCTGGATGCTAATGATAACGCCCCAGTGTTCAGCCAGGCCGTTTATAAAGCCAGTCTGCCTGAAAACTCTCCTCCAGATACCATAGTGATTAAAGTTAGTGCTACTGACGCAGATGAAGGAGTGAATGGAGATGTGACTTATGACTTTGGTCACGTGTCTGATGACGATGCAAATGTATTTTCAATTGATCCTAAAACTGGAGAAATTAGAGTGACTGGAGTGATTGACTTTGAAGAAATTAGTTCTTTTGAAATGAGAGTAAAAGCCAAAGATGGTTTAGGACTAACCTCTTACGCCAAAGTCATAATAGATGTTACTGATATGAACGATAATGCTCCAGTGATATATCTGAAATCATTCACGAACCCCATACCTGAGAACGTGTCACCTGGTACAGAGGTCGGCATCATTAATGTGCAGGATAGAGACTCTGAGAAGAACAGACAGGTCCGCTGCTCCATTCAGCAAAACGTCCCGTTTAAGTTGGTTCCTTCTATTAAAAACTATTATTCTCTGGTGACCACAGGACAACTGGACCGTGAACTAGTGTCTGATTACAACATTACAATCACTGCCACTGACGAGGGCTCTCCACCTCTGTCCTCCTCTAAAACTGTTCAGTTATCTGTAGCAGACATCAACGACAACCCACCTGTGTTTGAGGAACAGTCCTACAGCGCATATGTGACTGAAAATAACAAACCTGGCTCCACTTTATGTTCCGTAACTGCTCGAGACCCCGACTGGAGACAAAACGGTACAGTGATCTACTCTCTGTTACCCGGTGAGGTGAACGGTGCCCCGGTGTCCTCCTATCTATCTGTTAACGGAGACACTGGGGTGATCCACGCTGTGAGGTCGTTTGATTATGAACAGTTCAGGAGTTTTAAAGTCCACGTGATGGCCAGAGACAACGGTTCTCCTCCGCTCAGCAGCAACGTGACCGTCAGTGTGTTCATATCGGATGTGAATGACAACTCTCCCCAGATACTGTACCCCGCCCCGGAGGGCAACTCCTTCATGACCGAGCTGGTCCCCAAAGCTGCACACGGAGGCTCTTTGGTGTCCAAAGTGATCGCGGTGGACGCGGACTCCGGACAGAACGCCTGGCTGTCCTATCATATAGTCAAATCCACTGATCCGGGACTTTTCACTATTGGTCTCCACAGCGGAGAGATCAGGACACAGCGGGACATTTCTGAGTCTGACAGCATGAAACAGAACCTTATTGTGGCCGTGAAAGATAACGGACAGCCCTCTCTCTCTGCCACCTGTTCCATGTATTTACTTATTTCTGATAACTTGGCTGAGGTGCCAGAACTGAAGGATATTTCTTATGATGAGAAGAACTCCAAACTGACCTCTTATCTGATCATCGCGCTGGTGTCCGTGTCCACCTTTTTCCTGACCTTCATTATCATCATCCTGGGTGTGAGGTTTTGTCGCAGGAGAAAGCCCAGACTGTTGTTTGATGGAGCGGTTGCCATCCCCAGTGCTTATCTTCCTCCTAATTACGCAGATGTTGACGGCACAGGAACTTTACGCAGCGCTTACAACTATGACGCCTACCTGACAACAGGTTCAAGAACGAGTGACTTTAAGTTCGTGACATCTTACAATGACAACACACTTCCTGCTGACCAGACTCTGAGGAAAAGCCCATCAGACTTTGCTGATGCGTTTGGAACATCACAGGATTCACTGGAGGTAGGCTTAACATAAATATAGTATCAATACATGGATTTGCAAATACTACTTGTACGTTGTGCTGACTCCCTGTGACCACTACCATTATTTAAAATTATAATCCTACGTTTCTGAAAAAAAAATCTGAATTATTAATTAACATATTCTTAACGTCTGCCTGTCCTGTTATTAATTTTGAACATATAATGGAATTTGCTTAGCCCATTTTAAGTTAAACCACATGTACCCTAATAAATCACGAAAATAGTTTTCTGCTAAAATGAAGTCCTCGGTTTCGTTTCAAAATCCGTCGCTCTCCATGGGCCTTAAAACATCTACTAACCTCCAATTCAACCCCTTTGAAATCGCACTGCATGACACAGACATTAACTACTTGTAAAGTTTTTTGCACATTGTCACGTTTGTGGGATTTGCATATTTCTTACAGGTATACAGATATCAACAGCACAGTATTGGTTTGGGATGAGGTTAACATTTTACATTTGGGATTACCAGAAGAATACATCGTCCTCACAAAGAAACTCAAGCCAACACTTAAATCCTACTCATGTGACAGCTAATGTTTTCCTTGTTGAGTGTTTATTCAACTCTGTAGTTAGTGTAGGCCAGTTGTTTGATTGAATATTATTATAATGCACTATATTTTCATGCAGCGTTATTCTAATATTTGTATTTGTTAATCTACTCATGTAAATGAGATGCACAATTGTACCTGGCAGTTCAATCCGACAACTTCCCAACGCAACAACAACAGCCTAACAACATATCTGCGGGTAGACACAGCCGCTTTTTATAATAGTATACTGACTAAAGACTGAATAGTATTAAATTCCTGTTGTATTGCATTGCAAAGCATCATAGTGGGTTTCTTTTGGTGGTCCTTCCGTGTTTATTCCCTCGTGAAAAAATGTCTGTGCATCTACCAAACTCATAATATGTCACTCAATGTTATGGCTGTCGGGAGTTTTTAAGAATAGATTAATTAAGTTGCATTTGCTGTATCAACAGAAATTCAGTGTGACTGTGTATTGTAATTTTTTGGACATGCTGTGAGTGTCGCTGTCTACCAATCGAAAAGTGAAATAGGCTGCATGTGAAATCCTCAGACGTCTCCACCCACACTTTTCATGCTCATTGTTTGCCATTACGCTATTTGTCTCGGATCATTTACAGAAGGGCCTTTCCTTGTGTGTTTGTAAGGAGTACTGATCAAGGATTTATTATTCTCGATACATTTTGATTGCTGAAGATGGCATATAATGGATTGCAAGTGAACCTTTTCCGCTGCTCACTTTTTATGATTTGGGGATTACAGCTGTCGTATGGGGATGTGAGCTATTCTTTTCCGGAGGAAATGAAACGCGGATCAGTGATTGGAAACATAGCCAAAGATTTTGGGCTTCAAGTAAGCAAACTTCCATCCCGAAAGGCTCGAATTGTCCTCGATGCAAACCGTAAACGTTTTTGCGAGATACACGTTGATACCGGGGAGCTGGTCGTCGCTGATCAGATCGACCGAGAGGAGCTTTGTGGTGCGAAGATTTCATGTATTTTGAAATGTGAATTGGTACTTGAGGATCCACTTGAATCGCACCGAATATCTATGCAAATTCAGGATATAAATGACAATCCACCAGTTTTTGTTAAGGATGCCGTTAAACTGGAAATCCGTGAATCAGCTCCCAAAGGCTCTCGCTATAGAATAAATGCGGCACGCGATGCAGACATAGGCCAAAACGCTGTGCAAAACTACATCTTACAAAAAAACAGTTATTTCACTTTAAATGTACTGACTAACTCTGTTGGTACAAAGTACAGTGAGATCATTTTAGATAGAGAATTGGATCGCGAAGAAGAGCAAGAGGTGACCTTATTGCTGACAGCCGTCGATGGTGGTAACCCACAGAGATCAGGCACCGCAGTCATACAAATTACTGTTCTGGATGCTAATGATAACGCCCCAGTGTTTAGCCAGGCCGTTTATGAAGCTACTCTACATGAAAACTCTCTCGTAGACACTGTAGTAATGACAGTGAGTGCTACTGATGCAGATGAAGGCGTTAATGGCAAAGTAACATATGAATTCAGTGGTATAAGTGATATTGCAAAACAAATATTTGCACTAAATGAATATACTGGAGAAATTACAGTAGCAAAAAATGTTGACTACGAAGAAGAAACAAAATTCGAAATGCTAATTGAGGGAAAAGATGGCTATGGCCTTTCTTCAGAAACAAAGGTAGTTATAGATATAACTGACGTGAATGATAATTCCCCAGTGATACATATTAATTCATTAGCCGTACCCATACCTGAGAACGTGTCACCTGGTACCGAGGTGGGCATCATTCATGTGCAGGATGCAGATTCGGACAATAATGGACAGGTCCGCTGCTCCATTCAGCAAAACGTCCCTTTTAAGTTGGTTCCTTCTATTAAAAACTATTATTCTCTGGTGACCACAGGACAACTGGACCGTGAACTAGTGTTTGATTACAACATTACAATCACTGCCACTGACGAGGGCTCTCCACCTCTGTCCTCCTCTAAAACTGTTCAGTTATCTGTAGCAGACATCAACGACAACCCACCTGTGTTTGAGGAACAGTCCTACAGCGCATATGTGACTGAAAATAACAAACCTGGCTCCACTTTATGTTCCGTTACTGCTCGAGACCCCGACTGGAGACAAAACGGTACCGTGATTTATTCTCTGTTACCCGGAGAGGTGAACGGTGCCCCGGTGTCCTCCTATCTGTCTGTGAACGGAGACACGGGGGTGATCCACGCTGTGAGGTCGTTTGATTTTGAACAGTTCAGGAGTTTTAAAGTCCACGTGATGGCCAGAGACAACGGTTCTCCTCCGCTCAGCAGCAACGTGACCGTCAGTGTGTTCATATCGGATGTGAATGACAACTCTCCCCAGATACTGTACCCCGCCCCGGAGGGCAACTCCTTCATGACCGAGCTGGTCCCCAAAGCTGCTCACGGAGGCTCTCTGGTGTCCAAAGTGATCTCGGTGGACGCGGACTCTGGACAGAACGCCTGGCTGTCCTATCATATAGTGAAATCCACTGATCCGGGACTTTTCACTATTGGTCTCCACAGCGGAGAGATCAGGACACAGCGGGACATTTCTGAGTCTGACAGCATGAAACAGAACCTTATTGTGGCAGTGAAAGATAACGGACAGCCCTCTCTCTCTGCCACCTGTTCCATGTATTTACTTATTTCTGATAACTTGGCTGAGGTGCCAGAACTGAAGGATATTTCTTATGATGAGAAGAACTCCAAACTGACCTCTTATCTGATCATCGCGCTGGTGTCTGTGTCCACCTTTTTCCTGACCTTCATTATCATCATCCTGGGTGTGAGGTTTTGTCGCAGGAGAAAGCCCAGACTGTTGTTTGATGGAGCAGTTGCCATCCCCAGCGCTTATCTCCCCCCTAATTACGCAGATGTTGACGGCACAGGAACTTTACGCAGCGCTTACAACTATGACGCCTACCTGACAACAGGTTCAAGAACCAGTGACTTTAAGTTCGTGACATCTTACAATGACAACACACTTCCTGCTGACCAGACTCTCAGGAAAAGCCCATCAGACTTTGCTAAGGCGTTTGGAGATTGTGATGATTCTCCAGAGGTAAGGACAATTTCCATATAATCGAACCAATGTGCTTAAGATGGACAGTTCAAAAGCCACCTTTATACGGTAGAGTTTCCTCACAACCTTCCATCCTCACACCTCAATATCCACACTTACAGGTGCAGACACAAACGCTACCCTAAGCGCACATGATTTCCTCTAATATTGCTACTTTACTGTCAGTTCTTTGGACTGTTTTTTTTTTGATGGTTTGTTTTGAAGATATTCTTTGTCTGTAGTTGATGTGTTTGTCATGCAGTCTCAACTTGGTGTATGGTTTTGGGGCTGTCTTTAGCTAGATTGGTACTTGGCCACCCTAAAGAAAATCATTGTCTGTTGGGTTTGAGGTTTTGAAATATTGGCACACTTGGCCGCTCCTTTGTTAATGCTCATAAAGGTTTAGTCATCGTCACTATAAGTGGACTGTATGTCAGTTATGCTGTACATCGTCTTCGTTCCTCATTCTCTTCAGATAAGAGTCTTCCCGTGTATCTAATCTTTATGTGTTGATTTTTTTATATTTCATATGGTATTGTCATTTCCCCAGTCCCAGATGATAGCGGGCCTAGTTCTTGTTTACTTTGATTCAATTGCTTTTAAAAATCCATATTTTATAGTTTTTTGTTGATTCTTTCTGCAGTATAATCTAGCTGTGTGCCCAACTTGTTGAATTTTCAAAATATTGAGTAGCCTGTGCAAGCATGCTTTGGTTTTGAGCAAATAGATTAGTATACTGTAGTACATACTTCCTGCTCACCAGACTCTGAGGCAAAGTCCATGAGACTTTGCTGAGGTCTTTGTTCCGCCAGATGTGTCTCCAGAGGGAGGCCTCGTACATTTTTGTATTTAACATTCAACATTGATTGTGACCTTTCAATAGCGTCACCTTTTACTTCAGCTAGCCTTGCATTTACATATTTAATCGGATCATGTAAGCCATGCATTAAGGATGCAGTTTCTTTTTTCGCACAACCATCAGTATTTCTTATGTGGAAAGGATGACCAATGCGTCATTCTTTTGTTTCTTTTTATACATTTCTTGAATTAAATCGTAGGTCTGATGTAAATTTTACCTGTCTGCGCTTGTCCACTGGTTGATTATGATATGCTTTCGAAATCTGGGCTATCCAATACACATTAATTTAAGAATTTACTGGAGGAAAGAAGCCAGTGCGTCTTGGTTAAGGTTTTACAAATCATTTATACTGTATATTTCAGTGTGTCATTAGGACCTATTACACATTGATTGCCCATTTCGTTTCTCACTTGCCTTTGGTTAGACATGATTTGTTTCTTTCATTGCATCAACGTTTAAAGTGGTACTAATCAATTGAAGTTTTAATGTTCATGTAGTATTTTTTTAAGATATACAAGTTAATCAAACATGCCTGTTTCATGACATCTTTTTTTATCGTGTTACATTTCAACCGACTGTTGTAAAATGTGAAATCTATTGTTAAATAGGGCATGCTTTAGGTCTGCCATTCATACGCTGTCCATGGTGCTGAATGGTGTTTTCTCCATACATGCAGGGTTGATCATGGCAGCAACCGTGGTATGTTTAGATGTGTTTGTCGTTGTTTACTTGTAATATTTCAAATAAACTCAGAGCGTCGCTGCTCCCTCACAGATACGAGGAGGACCATATCTCCACCCACAGCAAAAGGAACAATTTGAGCATAAAAACCAGAGCTGCCATTGTTGTAGGAGCGGCGGTCATAATTTGAACACTGCTTTTGAATTGTATCAGCAACAAGAGGATTTGGCGTGTCGGTGTCTTTGGGTAAACAATGGACCTCAAAGGACAGTCGTTTGTGCGCTTCTTCTACGGATTTGCTGTATTCATCCACATCAGCGTTGCAGACCTCAGCTATTCTGTTCCGGAGGAGATGAGACCCGGATCCATTGTTGGGAATATTGCTAAGGACCTCGGACTGGAACAAGGGAAATTGTCCACCCGTAAAGCCCGTATTGATACTGAGGATAACTATCAGCACTACTGCGATATTGATCTAAAAACTGGGAATTTGGTCATCAGAGAAAGGATTGACAGAGAGGAGCTCTGTGGAGAGAAGGTTTCGTGCATGCTTAAATTTGAATTAGTCCTTGAGAGCCCGTTGGAGCTGCACCGCATTTCACTGCTCATTCAAGATATAAACGACAATTCACCCGTTTTCCCGAAGGATACAATTAAACTGGAAATAAGAGAATCAGCCGACAAAGGAGCACGATATCGTGTTAATCAAGCGCATGACGCGGATATCGGACAACATACGGTTAAACAATACAGTTTAGAAAACAATGGACACTTTGTTTTATCTGTTCGAGATGATACTGAAGGATCTAAGAATGTCGAGTTGGTGTTAGACAAAGAGCTAGACCGTGAGAAAGAACATGATTTAAATTTCGTGATGGTTGCCGCTGATGGAGGCAATCCACAAAGATCAGGAACTGCTAATATACACGTCACTGTGCTGGATGCTAATGATAACGCCCCAGTGTTTGACCAAGCCTTCTACAAAGCCAGTCTACCTGAAAATGCTGCCCTCGATACTGTAGTCGTTACTGTAAGTGCTGCTGATGCAGACGAGGGTGTCAATGGGGAGGTGACATATGAGTTTAGCCGCATCTCAGAAAGAGCTAAGAAGGTTTTCAAGTTGGACAGTGAAACTGGAGAGATAACAGTCTTAGGAGCACTTGATTTCGAGAGTAATTCTAGATATGAAATGCGCATCGATGCCAAAGATGGTTATGGACTTTCATCTGATTCCAAAGTTATGATTGAAATCACTGATGTGAATGACAACGCGCCAGTAATATATTTGAAATCACTGACTAACCCCATACCTGAGAACGTCTCACCTGGTACAGAGGTGGGCATCATTAACGTGCAGGATAGAGACTCTGAAACTAACGGACAGGTCCGCTGCTCCATTCAGCAAAACGTCCCCTTTAAGTTGGTTCCTTCTATTAAAAACTATTATTCTCTGGTGACCACAGGACAACTGGACCGTGAACTAGTGTCTGATTACAACATTACAATCACTGCCACTGACGAGGGCTCTCCACCTCTGTCCTCCTCTAAAACTGTTCAGTTATCTGTAGCAGACATCAACGACAACCCACCTGTGTTTGAGGAACAGTCCTACAGCGCATATGTGACTGAAAATAACAAACCTGGCTCCACTTTATGTTCCGTTACTGCTCGAGACCCTGACTGGAGACAAAACGGTACAGTGATTTATTCTCTGTTACCCGGTGAGGTGAACGGTGCCCCGGTGTCCTCCTATCTATCTGTGAACGGAGACACGGGGGTGATCCACGCTGTGAGGTCGTTTGATTTTGAACAGTTCAGGAGTTTTAAAGTCCACGTGATGGCCAGAGACAACGGGTCTCCTCCGCTCAGCAGCAACGTGAGCGTCAGTGTGTTCATATCGGATGTGAATGACAACTCTCCTCAGATACTGTACCCCGCCCCGGAGGGCAACTCCTTCATGACCGAGCTGGTCCCCAAAGCTGCTCACGGAGGCTCTCTGGTGTCCAAAGTGATCGCGGTGGACGCGGACTCCGGACAGAACGCCTGGCTGTCCTATCATATAGTGAAATCCACTGATCCGGGACTTTTCACTATTGGTCTCCACAGCGGAGAGATCAGGACACAGCGGGACATTTCTGAGTCTGACAGCATGAAACAGAACCTTATTGTGGCAGTGAAAGATAACGGACAGCCCTCTCTCTCTGCCACCTGTTCCATGTATTTACTTATTTCTGATAACTTGGCTGAGGTGCCAGAACTGAAGGATATTTCTTATGATGAGAAGAACTCCAAACTGACCTCTTATCTGATCATCGCGCTGGTGTCTGTGTCCACCTTTTTTCTGACCTTCATTATCATCATCCTGGGTGTGAGGTTTTGTCGCAGGAGAAAGCCCAGACTGTTGTTTGATGGAGCAGTTGCCATCCCCAGCGCGTATCTCCCTCCTAATTACGCAGATGTTGACGGCACAGGAACTTTACGCAGCGCTTACAATTATGACGCCTACCTGACAACAGGTTCAAGAACCAGTGACTTTAAGTTCGTGACATCTTACAATGACAACACACTTCCTGCTGACCAGACTCTGAGGAAAAGCCCATCAGACTTTGCTGATGCGTTTCAAGATTCTTTGGAGCCTCTAGAGGTAGGCGCATGTGCTTGTTTTAAGGAAAGTCTAATCCCTTCATTTCTGTGGAGTTTTTTCACCCAAACAGTTGCAAATAGGCTTTCGTTGCATTACTTGAAGACTTAATTCATATATTTTGTTTGTATTTAATGGGGTGAAAAAGCATGTCAGCGATTGTCCATCTCGATCCATCAAGATATTATGCTTTTTAGCCAACATTTTCGTTTTAAAACGTGTCACACTCGATTGTGTTTAAATGCTTGGTAACCTCTTTTCGTTGGTACGTACATGTTACGATATAGTGTTTTTTTTTCATTTTTTCCCTCCACCAGGGTAAGGGTTCATCATAGCCAAAAAAAGCCATACACATTCGTACATGATTTTTCGGCTCCATTGGTGGTGAAATAGATAAAGAAACAGCATCAAATATATAAAACTTTGCAAACCATTGTGATTTTCTATGGACCAATTTTTTTGCTCAGCTCCTTATTTGTCATATCATGTTGACATTATATCCCATTTTTTATTTTAAAGAACAGGTTGACTAATAATGCCTTTCATCATTTTAATAATGAATCACGTTTAGAAATAAGAGCGCAGTGTCATTATTGTTTCTTTAATTTCTCAGTGGGGAACGTCTTCTGAGTCTCGTGATAAATATGGTCCCTTGTCCAATGCACGCCTTACATGAAACTGCGGTATCTATCCATGGTGCTGAAAGCAGGCCGACTCTTTCAGATCCCCACTCCCCAGTCTCCTCACTGTGTTGGCATGCAATTTGTTTTACTTAGGTCAATACATAGTCATTTACATCACACAATTATCCTCTATAGTTATTAGTAAGACATGTATGCTTGTATCTGACTCCAGCATGTACTTTCTTGTTGTATGTCCTTCTGTTTGGAGTACCCAAACATTTTGTAATACCTACAAATTGCTCACAGTGTCGCTGTCTACTAGCTTTACTTAATGGTGCTCCATTGTTACCCTATGCGCATGCCTATTTCCAAATCACGATAGATTGTGCCACAGTGAAAGCAGCGAAGTCGAACCATTAATCATCGGGCTGCATTTGTTGTCCGAAGACGATTCCGGTTGGCTGTTTATTTTTATTTTAAAAGTCCTGGTTGTGGTGGATTGTGCACTGGCCTTGGATGGAAATGGGATACAAAGGATTTTCGGTGCTCGGCCTGGTCACCTCTTTGGGGGTGTTTCTTCTGGCACTACACACCGTCTGTGGAGATGTGTCTTATTCTTTTCCAGAGGAGATGAAACGAGGCTCAGTTGTTGGAAACTTAGCGAAAGATATTGGACTTGACGTGGGAAAACTGACTGCTCGAAAGGCTCGTATTGATGCAGACGGAAACAGCAAACGGTATTTTGACGTTAATCTCATCACTGGAGATATCATTGTTGCCGACAGGATTGACAGAGAAGGGCTTTGTGGAAAAAAGGCATCTTGCATTTTAAAACAGGAACTTGTTTTAGAGAATCCTTTAGAGCTGCATCGCATTAGTGTCCACGTTCAAGATATCAATGATAATTCACCACAGTCTAAAAAGAGTACAATAAAATATGAAATAAGTGAGTCGGCCTCTAAAGGAAGTCGCTATCGTCTAGATGAGGCCCACGATGCAGATGTCGGACAAAACGCCATTCAGGGCTATAGTATCGAGGCAAATGACAATTTCAAATTGAATGTTATTGCAAAAAGCGGAGGAGGAAAATACAGCGAGTTAGTCTTAGAGAAGGAACTGGATAGAGAACAACAGCAGCAGCTAAATATTGTGCTTATGGCGTCAGACGGTGGCTCCCCTCAGCGATCAGGTACTGCAGTTATTCAAGTCACTGTGCTAGATGCAAATGATAACGCCCCAGTGTTCAGCCAGTCCGTTTATAAAGCCAGTCTGCCGGAAAACTCTCCTTTAGACACTGTTGTGGTCACAGTTAGTGCTACTGATGCAGACGAGGGAATCCATGGAGAGGTGACTTATGAATTTGATCACATTTCTGATGAAAGGAACGTGTTTTCCCTTGATCAGACAACTGGTGAAGTGACAGTAAGTGGATCAATTGATTATGAGGAGCTGTCCACCTATGAAATGCAAATTACAGCCAAGGATGGTCTTGGATTAGTGTCATCCTCTACATTAATGATTGATATCACAGATGTCAATGACAATGCCCCTCTTACGTTCATTAAGTCACTGACAAGTCCCATACCAGAAGATACCCAACCTGGTACAGAGGTGGGCATCATTAACGTGCAGGATAGAGACTCTGAGAATAACAGACAGGTCCGCTGCTCCATTCAGGAAAACGTCCCTTTTAAGTTGGTTCCTTCTATTAAAAATTATTATTCTCTGGTGACCACAGGACAACTGGACCGTGAACTAGTGTCTGATTACAACATTACAATCACTGCCACTGACGAGGGCTCTCCACCTCTGTCCTCCTCTAAAACGGTTCAGTTATCTGTCGCAGACATAAACGACAACCCACCTGTGTTTGAGGAACAGTCCTACAGCGCATATGTGACTGAAAATAACAAACCTGGCTCCACTTTATGTTCCGTTACTGCTCGAGACCCCGACTGGAGACAAAACGGTACAGTGATTTATTCTCTGTTACCCGGTGAGGTGAACGGTGCCCCGGTGTCCTCCTATCTATATGTTAACGGAGACACGGGGGTGATCCACGCTGTGAGGTCGTTTGATTATGAACAGTTCAGGAGTTTTAAAGTCCACGTGATGGCCAGAGACAACGGTTCTCCTCCGCTCAGCAGCAACGTGACCGTCAGTGTGTTCACATCGGATGTGAACGACAACTCTCCTCAGATACTGTACCCCGCCCCGGAGGGCAACTCTTTCATGACCGAGCTGGTCCCCAAAGCTGCACACGCAGGCTCTCTGGTGTCCAAAGTGATCGCGGTGGACGCGGACTCCGGACAGAACGCCTGGCTGTCCTATCATATAGTCAAATCCACTGATCCGGGACTTTTCACTATTGGTCTCCACAGCGGAGAGATCAGGACACAGCGGGACATTTCTGAGTCTGACAGCATGAAACAGAACCTTATTGTGGCAGTGAAAGATAACGGACAGCCCTCTCTCTCTGCCACCTGTTCCATGTATTTACTTATTTCTGATAACTTGGCTGAGGTGCCAGAACTGAAGGATATTTCTTATGATGAGAAGAACTCCAAACTGACCTCTTATCTGATCATCGCGCTGGTGTCTGTGTCCACCTTTTTCCTGACCTTCATTATCATCATCCTGGGTGTGAGGTTTTGTCGCAGGAGAAAGCCCAGACTGTTGTTTGATGGAGCAGTTGCCATCCCCAGCGCTTATCTCCCTCCTAATTACGCAGATGTTGACGGCACAGGAACTTTACGCAGCGCTTACAACTATGACGCCTACCTGACAACAGGTTCAAGAACCAGTGACTTTAAGTTCGTGACATCTTACAATGACAACACACTTCCTGCTGACCAGACTCTGAGGAAAAGCCCATCAGACTTTGCTGAGGCGTTTGGTCATTCAGATGAGTCCCTAGAGGTAGGCACCTACATATTATACTTTCCTGATCCCCATGTACCCCTTCCCTTTTCTTAATTTTGCCAAATACAGCACACGCGATTTCATTCTGGCATTTGCTTCTCAAGATGGTCCTCTGACCTATCTGGGCATTTATTTTCTTTTGTTTCCACATAAACCTAAAAAAGTATGCATGTTTCCATACAAGTTAATTAATGCTAGGCAGTCCACATCAACTTGCCAGAGATAATTTTTTTTACCTTGAATATAGGTTAACGAAATTGGCTTGATTGTTGATTTATGTTGTCTTAATAGCAGGAGTGGTTTCCGTTCCCCTTGCAATAATTCTCATTTCATTTGTTAGAAAATGTGTTTTTAAAGGCATTCCAGACTTCATGCATCACAATATGTATAGTTACGGTGCATTAATTGAATTTTCTTATTCTGGTAATTAAAATATTTGTCATTATTTGGTTAAATTAATTTATTTTGTCTTTGATGTATGAATTAGGAGTTGTAGTATTGGCATAATTACAAAGAATATCCAGATATATATGCACTGATGAACAAAGTATTTCAGGTATAGAAAGAATTGCACTGCCATCACTGACATTAATTGGATTAGTAGCTTTGTTAAAGGTTTGTTAAAGCACTGCTTACCTGTAAAAAGTAACTACAAATGCTGTGCACATGATTGAACTTGGGGTGCTTCATGCATCAAATTATTGAATATCATGATAATTTCTTCTGAAACAAATTGTTTGTCTTACAGATTGGGTTGCATACAGTAGTATTGTATTTAGAAACAATATATAAATGCACATAGGAAAGTGTTACACTAATGGGGAGTTTGATTATTGTATTCCAACTAAAAGCCCTCTTTTGAAGTTTCCTGACAACCTAAACATTGATTACCGACGTAGCTTTGTGAAAGCAGTTGTGTCAGAATAATGCCTAACCTAGAGCTGAATCACACAGTTGTATCCTGCTGCTGTGCATTTTGAAAGTATTGCATACATATACATAAGGGCTGATTACTTAATTTACCTGTTGTATGATTTTTGGGTCAGCACCCATTTTACTCCAGAGACCAAAATAATTGAGTTGAGCATAAAAGTTCAGACCTGAGTGTTTTCTTCAATTTATAACTATTAGTGTTGATTGACCTTTTGTCTTGGCTTAATGTGGTAATTTAAGAATAACAAAAGATGACAAATGCATTTTACAGTATAACTATTTAGCAAGAGCAGTTATTTGCACAGTGTCTTTGAAATGTATTAGGTGGATACTTTCTTATGTTGTCAAGTGGCATCCTGTGTTTATGTATCCATATGACTGGGCATAGCTGTATGCATTAATTGATCTCTCCATCGTGACAATTCAATGGGTCATTCATGTTTACTCGATATTCCACCACTCAACTTTAACTATACAACGTGCTACAGACATGGTTAAACATGAGACCGGACAGCATTTGGGCTGTCAGTGTATTTTTTGTCCTTCATTTTTATGTTTTAGACAAGTGGAGTGATGGTCTTAACATGCTTTGGAGGCTTTTCTTTCACTCACTGTGTCATCTGGTGAGTGGGTGAACTTTTCACAAGACTGCAGACTGCTTTTACAAACTTGATCACTACATAACATATTAATATTTGTTGGATATCCCTATTTGGTAGCTATACATGTTGCAGTTACTTAGAGTTATGTTGGCAAACAATGATTCATGTAAAATAAGGTCTTACCTCAGAGTTTTGTGAGGCACAGTATGATTATCATTTTAAAATGAAGTGTGGGTCACTGAATGGTACCAGTGCCTTCAAACTAATGTCTTAGTCTAGTGCTGATCTTTTGTAAACTGAAGTTATAATGTCATACTAGCATGTCATATATTTTGGAGATTTCCATCAACTATCTGCACAACATTGTAAATTACCTTACATTGTCATAAGATAATACACTTGTGTTAAGTGTGATTTTGTTTTTTCGTGTTTTTTTTTAGATTATTAGGGTGGTTTAACATGTGTCAATAAATGATTAATATATTCTTCAATATACTTCTGCTTGTAAAATATAACCTAGTACAATAGTGCAGAATGGTCAGGCAAGGGCTTTCCGTTGTATAATTGATTTTGGTATTTTTGATTGGCTTTACAAACATATGTTTTATCAAAATTCAACTTTAATCAGACATATTTAGAAAACACATGTAATCAATCCAGCAAATCCTAAACATATGTGAATACTCTCAAACAATACTTCCTCTCCTAAAACGTTGCTGCTGTCCTTCACCGTTTTTGTATGTTACCCTTTTGTCACTTCTATGTCCCCGCCTGTGATGCTAAATTAACTCCTGCTGCTTTCTAATCTGAAAGTTTTCTAAAAATAGGTGGTTGGCACTTAACGATTGCAGATTTTTGTGTCATTGTTACTTAAATTTACTATGTTAAGTTTTGCTTTAAGACACACTTTTCTGTTGCATTTCTTCAAGCAGTTTATCAGTCTCTCTGTACACATTATTTCATATTTGAACTAAGTTTTGATGTATTGTTATTTGACTTTCAATGAATTGTCAATATAACATTTAGTACTGTAGAGTTCAGTGTCTTTTACAGTATTATGAAAAGTGCATTGCAGAAAAACATACAGTGTTCCATAAATAATTCCAGCCTCTATAGATAGGGCAATCGAGCAGTCCCATGATAATTTATAGTAGTAAATATACGTATTACGCAATCTATGATAGCATCATTATAATAAACAAATATTGGCTGAATAACAATCAGTTTTGCCTCAATATCCCCAGTTGTGGACTATAGTTTTGTTTGCAGTGCTATAACTGACTGAAACTCTTGGTGTCACTGTGCACCAATAAAGGCCGACAGAGTCCGCAGCTTCATCCATTTTCCACTATTGCAGAGCATTATTGTGCTGCGTTGTGTCTGTCGGGTAAGGACTATACAAAACACCTACTTTGCCAATGATATTCGGATAGTTAATTGCAACGAGGACTACAATCGCCTTTGATTACACTGACATTTTTGGACAGGGAAGGATGGACACCTGGGCGAGCATGGGGAATTCAGTTCACAGAGGATTTTCTGTGAATCGCTATTGTGTCGTCTTCCTTTTCATCAGCCTGCATTTCGCGAATGGAGATGTGAGCTACTCTGTTGCAGAGGAGATGAAACGCGGATCTGTGATTGGAAATATAGCCAAAGATCTGGGCCTCGGGATTGCCACACTTTCCTCGCGTAAATCTCGCATTGACACGGACAGGAACGACAAGCGGTATTGTGACATTAATCTGAGCACCGGGGATTTGTTTGTTACGGACAGGATCGACAGGGAAGGTCTTTGTGGTAAGAAGGCGACCTGCGTTTTAAAAGAGGAGCTTGTTTTGGAAAGCCCTCTAGAGCTTCATCGTATCAGTATTCATGTGCAAGATATAAACGACAACGCCCCACAGTTTAGTGAGGACTTGATTTCATTTGAAATAACAGAATCAGCAGGCAAAGGAGCGAAATTCTTACTCACAGAAGCCCATGATGCAGATATCGGCACAAATACTGTACAGCGCTACAGTTTACAAAATAATGAACATTTCACTATTAACGTAGATACAGAGACTGGTGGGAGGAAACACCCGGGATTGGTTTTGTTAAAAGAATTAGACCGAGAGCAAGAAAAAGAACTCAAATTAGTGCTTACAGCCTTAGATGGTGGCTCTCCTCAGAGATCAGGTACTGCTATCATTCACGTCACTGTGCTGGACGCTAATGATAACGCCCCAGTGTTCAGCCAGGCCGTTTATAAAACCAGTCTGCCTGAAAACTCTCCTCCAGATACAGTGGTTGTTAAAGTTAGCGCTACTGATGCAGACGAGGGACCCAATGGTGATATAACGTTCAATTTTGATCATGTGTCAGATGACCATGTCTCTTTGTTCACACTTGATCATAAGACAGGAGAGATCAGAGTCATCGGCTCTATCGATTATGAGACTGAGACCTCCATCGAACTGCGAATAAGAGCAAAAGACGGGCCAGGTCTTACCTCATATTGTACAGTAATAATAGATATAACAGATGTCAATGACAACCCACCTGCTATCAGTTTGAAATCACTGACTAACCCCATACCTGAGAACGTGTCACCTGGTACAGAGGTGGGCATCATTAATGTGCAGGATAGAGACTCTGAGAAGAACAGACAGGTCCGCTGCTCCATTCAGCAAAACGTCCCGTTTAAGTTGGTTCCTTCTATTAAAAACTATTATTCTCTGGTGACCACAGGACAACTGGACCGTGAACTAGTGTCTGATTACAACATTACAATCACTGCCACTGACGAGGGCTCTCCACCTCTGTCCTCCTCTAAAACTGTTCAGTTATCTGTAGCAGACATCAACGACAACCCACCTGTGTTTGAGGAACAGTCCTACAGCGCATATGTGACTGAAAATAACAAACCTGGCTCCACTTTATGTTCCGTTACTGCTCGAGACCCGGACTGGAGACAAAACGGTACAGTGATTTATTCTCTGTTACCCGGTGAGGTGAACGGTGCCCCGGTGTCCTCCTATCTGTCTGTGAACGGAGACACGGGGGTGATCCACGCTGTGAGGTCGTTTGATTATGAACAGTTCAGGAGTTTTAAAGTCCACGTGATGGCCAGAGACAACGGGTCTCCTCCGCTCAGCAGCAACGTGAGCGTCAGTGTATTCATATCGGATGTGAATGACAACTCTCCTCAGATACTGTACCCCGCCCCGGAGGGCAACTCCTTCATGACCGAGCTGGTCCCCAAAGCTGCTCACGGAGGCTCTCTGGTGTCCAAAGTGATCGCGGTGGACGCGGACTCCGGACAAAACGCCTGGCTGTCCTATCATATAGTCAAATCCACTGATCCGGGACTTTTCACTATTGGTCTCCACAGCGGAGAGATCAGGACACAGCGGGACATTTCTGAGTCTGACAGCATGAAACAGAACCTTATTGTGGCCGTGAAAGATAACGGACAGCCCTCTCTCTCTGCCACCTGTTCCATGTATTTACTTATTTCTGATAATTTGGCTGAGGTGCCAGAACTGAAGGATATTTCTTATGATGAGAAGAACTCCAAACTGACCTCTTATCTGATCATCGCGCTGGTGTCCGTGTCCACCTTTTTCCTGACCTTCATTATCATCATCCTGGGTGTGAGGTTTTGTCGCAGGAGAAAGCCCAGACTGTTGTTTGATGGAGCAGTTGCCATCCCCGGCGCTTATCTCCCTCCTAATTACGCAGATGTTGACGGCACAGGAACTTTACGCAGCGCTTACAACTATGACGCCTACCTGACAACAGGTTCAAGAACCAGTGACTTTAAGTTCGTGACTTCTTACAATGACAACACACTTCCTGCTGACCAGACTCTGAGGAAAAGCCCATCGGACTTTGCTGACGCGTTTGGAGATTGTGATGATTCTCCAGAGGTAGGGACCATTTTCATATAATCTAACCAATATGTATAGGATGAACAGTTAAAAGCCACCTTTATAGAGTTTCATAACAACCTTCCATTCTCACACCTTTAGCTCCACACTAAGGTGCAGACACGAACGCTACACACATGACTTTCATCTAATATTTCTACTCTCAATTATTTGGACTGTTTGTTATTTTTTAAGATGGTTCGTTGTTAAGGAGTGAACTTTTTTTTGTGGTTGTTTTTTTCTGTCCTTGGTGCTCAAACTTGGCTCAGCGTTGCTTCTCGGCTTATCTTTAGCTATTTTGTTCCTTGGACACACTTAAATAATTCATAGTTTATTCGGTCGGAGGTTTTAAATTCTTGGGACACTTGGCCACTCCTTTGTTAATGCTCAAAGGTTTAGTCATCGCCGCTATGTGTGGAATGTCTTTCTGTTATGTCGTACACCTTTTTCGTTCCTCATATTTTTACATTCGTTTCAGATTAGAGTATTCCCGTGTATCTCATCTTTTTATGTGTTTCTTATTCCCGATCCCAAACAGTAGGTTTCTTTTTTATTATTTACCTACATACTAATTATTTTTTTTGCTTTAAAACTTTATATATTTTTGTGTTTTTTGTTAATCGCATTTTGCAATATACTCTAGCTTCCCTGGTGAAACAATGCTGTTGTTTTAGACGTGCATTTTCCGTTTGATTCACTTAACATGTGTCAAGTCATTTCAATATATAATTGCCAGTGTAAAATGATATGCTTTCCTATGTGCTGTTTTCATAATTGTACCTTTGTACATACTTGCTGCCACTGAAAGGATGTCATTTCTACAGCAGACTCACGATGTCGCTATGCACCAGCTGTAATACATTGTTTGTCCAAATCCACCCACTGATGTCGACACACAATGTGACTTAATGTGCTGCAGTTGGTCGACCAGAGAGACAGAGACTTGATCTTGGTTTGTGTTGATTTTAGTTCAAACCCTTCGTTTTTTGGCTGTGTTCTTGTACGCTGAGTATCTGCGACGTTTACTGATACAGAGCGTCCCCATGATGGCTTTCACGGGACTCGGATTGCAAAACTGTGCCCTTGTTTTATTGCTCGTTTATGCGCTTTCTGCCAATGGAGATGTAAGCTATTCTTTTCCGGAGGAGATGAGGCGCGGATCTGTGATCGGAAACATCGCCAAAGACTTGGGTCTTGAACCAAGCAGACTATCTGCTCGAAAGGCCCGCATTGATACCGATGGGAGCGACACACGTTATTGTGATTTAAACCTCAAAGACGGGGCCCTGACTGTTGCCCAGAGGATTGACAGAGAGGGCCTTTGTGGAGACAAAGCATCCTGCGTTTTAAAACAGGAGCTCATGTTAGAGAATCCGTTAGAATTGCATCGAATTACTCTGCATGTCCAGGATATAAATGATAACTCTCCACAATTTAAAAAAGAATTGATCCATATAGATATTAGTGAATCCTCGCCAAAAGGTGCCCGTTTTCCAATAGAAGAAGCACACGATGCGGATAAAGGGAAATATTCAGTTCAGACGTACAGCCTCCAAAGCAATGATAATTTTATTCTGGGGGTTGGAACTAACTCTGTGGAACTTGTCCTAAACAAAGAACTTGACCGCGAAACATTAAATGAAATCAATCTGCTTCTAACAGCGTCGGATGGTGGATCACCTCAAATGTCAGGTACTGTGTTCATTCACATCACTGTACTTGATGCTAATGATAACGTCCCAGTGTTCAGCCAGACAGTTTATAAAGCCAGTCTACCTGAAAACTCTCTACTAGGTACTGTCGTGCTGACAGTGAGTGCTACTGATGCTGACGAGGGACTGAATGGTGACGTTACATATGATTTTGGTCACATTTCCGAAGATATTAAGTCAATGTTTGCCATAGATCATAAGACAGGAGATATAAAATTGACGACCACAGTTGATTTTGAAACGGCGTCGTCGTTTGAACTTCGCGTCACAGCAAAAGATGGTTTAGGATTAACCTCTTACGCCAAAGTCATCATAGATGTTACTGATGTAAATGACAACGCTCCAGTGATATATCTGAAATCGCTGACTAACCCCATACCTGAGAACGTGTCACCTGGTTCAGAGGTGGGCATCATTAACGTGCAGGATAGAGACTCTGAGAATAACAGACATGTCCGCTGCTCCATTCAGCAAAACGTCCCCTTTAAGTTGGTTCCTTCTATTAAAAACTATTATTCTCTGGTGACCACAGGACAACTGGACCGTGAACTAGTGTCTGATTACAACATTACAATTACTGCCACTGACGAGGGCTCTCCACCTCTGTCCTCCTCTAAAACGGTTCAGTTATCTGTAGCCGACATCAACGACAACCCACCTGTGTTTGAGGAACAGTCCTACAGCGCATATGTGACTGAAAATAACAAACCTGGCTCCACTTTATGTTCCGTTACTGCTCGAGACCCCGACTGGAGACAAAACGGTACCGTGATTTATTCTCTGTTACCCGGTGAGGTAAACGGTGGCCCGGTGTCATCCTATATATCTGTTAACGGAGACACGGGGGTGATCCACGCTGTGAGGTCGTTTGATTATGAACAGTTCAGGAGTTTTAAAGCCCACGTGATGGCCAGAGATAACGGTTCTCCTCCGCTCAGCAGCAACGTGAGCGTCAGTGTATTCATATCGGATGTGAATGACAACTCTCCTCAGATACTGTACCCCGCCCCGGAGGGCAACTCCTTCATGACCGAGCTGGTCCCCAAAGCCGCTCACGGAGGCTCTCTGGTGTCCAAAGTGATCGCGGTGGACGCGGACTCCGGACAGAACGCCTGGCTGTCCTATCATATAGTCAAATCCACTGATCCGGGACTTTTCACTATTGGTCTCCACAGCGGAGAGATCAGGACACAGCGGGACATTTCTGAGTCTGACAGCATGAAACAGAACCTTATTGTGGCAGTGAAAGATAACGGACAGCCCTCTCTCTCTGCCACCTGTTCCATGTATTTACTTATTTCTGATAACTTGGCGGAGGTGCCAGAACTGAAGGATATTTCTTATGATGAGAAGAACTCCAAACTGACCTCTTATCTGATCATCGCGCTGGTGTCTGTGTCTACCTTTTTCCTGACCTTCATTATCATCATCCTGGGTGTGAGGTTTTGTCGCAGGAGAAAGCCCAGACTGTTGTTTGATGGAGCAGTTGCCATCCCCAGCGCTTATCTCCCTCCTAATTACGCAGATGTTGACGGCACAGGAACTTTACGCAGCGCTTACAACTATGACGCCTACCTGACAACAGGTTCAAGAACCAGTGACTTTAAGTTCGTGACATCTTACAATGACAACACACTTCCTGCTGACCAGACTCTGAGGAAGAGCCCATCAGACTTTGCTGACGCGTTTGGAGAGTGTGATGATTCTCCCGAGGTAGGAACACATTCTATATGATTCAAATTGTGTTCATCGTCCTGCAGTCACACTGGTATTTAGTGTTAGCCTCTCTTTAATAGCATCCTTATTTTATTTTCGTTTGTGGTTTCCTTCTGTTGTTGTGATGAATACACTATTTTAACAGTATCCTCAAAGGGATGGTATCTAACCAATTTGGATGTCAGAATTAGTTAATATTGTCCTTTGGGGATCGTTTCCAATTCCAAAGTTAATGGCTATATACTGACATTGCTGCCATTTATGGTCTAGTAAAGGTGAAATCACTTCTTTTCTATTCATATCTATCCGATTCTGTCCATGGTGCTGAACTCCGTTTGATCCTAGGCTGCATTTGTAGGGCCCTTTTACCACTCTTTTATTCTGTTTTCATTATCTCCTTACTGAGCTTTATTACAGTTCATCTTCTTGGACAGTCCATTTTCTAAATAATTGAGGTTTTTCCACATCACACTGGTTTTATTGGAGCATGCTGTTGATGCTATTTAAAATAATAGTTTTAACTTGTTTACAATTGATACTCAGAAGGAGCCAATTAGAGGTTACTAGGACATGACTTCAGATCTACATTAATGTGAAAAAAATCAACCTATCTCTTGAATAGTGGTGCTTCATGTTTTTTGTGTTGGGCTTGAGTGATGTGAACATTGCAGAAAAATGTGATCTGAGTTATAATGTATATGGTGCTCACTTGTTCAAGTAATATGTTGGGCTATATCATTTTTCAGATCGTTGTCATGATTTTGGATTCAAGTAATATTTTCCTGAGCAATCCTTATAACACAAGTGATCCGATAAATTGTACTCCCAACTAACGGTGCTTTGAAATAATTAGTACACTTATTGAATTGGTTTCTAAATCAGCATTTGCTTTATAAAAGTCTGATGTAATTGGGAAATCTTTTAAAATACCTTTGTCATATAGACATTGAACTTCTGTGTCCAATGATAATTAGGGTAAACACAACTGCATGTGAGAGGCCGACTAATATTGTCAGAATCATGTATATATTCAAATGAAAGAAACTGCACTCACTTCATGGACAAAGCAGCTCTCAGAAATAGCTTATTTTCTCTTTCCAACTCAGATATTGTCTTATGTGTTGCATTTCTTTCCTACAATGTTATCATTTGAACAGCAGCATCGTTTCCCTGTGCTTTGTAACAGCTGTTGTTGAGCATTTCAGAAAATATGTCAAAGCTAGAATTAAATCTATGAGCTCTATAGCTCCATGATTAAAGTTTAATATGGGAATATATAGTCGGCTGTTGCTGATGTTTACTACAACAACATCCACCAAAACAATGCAAATAGCATGTGTTGCTCAACAAGGCAGATTCAAGCGTTCAAATGAAGACCTTGGTTTTGGAAAGAAATATATTTCTATGTTTTTCTCCTCCTAATTGTCAAGATCCTTAAAGGACAAATATTGTTCCTGTTCTTTGCATCCCTGTAGTATATTGACATACAAGTACAAACCTGTTCAAGGCACACGATGCTTCAAGTTATAGCATATATCAGTCAAATGATGGTTCATTAGTCTTAATATAATTAATCAAAATGCTAACATCTTCTTGTCACAAATGCGTTTAATCTCGGCAGTTGCAATGTATATACAGTATATATATTTTTTTTAAACATAATTTTTGCAGAAAGTATATAGAAGAACATATTTAACAACATGCTCCCATATCAAACTAGTAAGGTGGAAATGGGAAAGAGGTGCGGGAAAGGATAAAAAAAAGTCAACACAGCTTCATCAGTAAGGGAGAAGTATCACACTTTTCGAGTGCCAGTTGATATTTTCAGGCAGCATGCATATTTGAGAAGGGGGGGGGAAATCTGCATGATGTACGTCTAAAATAAAAAAATAAAAAATATCCCTCTTAGTTTGTGTGCTGGCTACTTTTTGACATGCCAACATTAAATAAAAACAGATGGCAGTTTATGAGACACGAATCGAATAGTTTCATGTTGAACCATTCATTTTGTGGCGGTATTCTTTCCATCACAAAATGACAAATCTATTCTGCATAAAGGCACATTAATCCTAAAATGGCGAAACCGTTATTATTGTTGTTGTTATGACTGCTATATATAAGTATTAAAAAATGAGATCCTATATCGCCTTGTTATACCCAGAGAAATACTCATGGTGTCAGTGTGTACCAGTAAACGAGAGGGCACGGCCACTCTCCACCCTTCTGTCTCAACGAATTTAAAGCCTGACTCTGCTGTTGTGCCACAGTTGACAAAAATGGATCGGGGTATGATTGCAGAGTGACGATTTTGTATATAGGAGGAGGTCACAGCAGCTACATCGGTGATATATTTCGACATATTTTGTAGCAGTAGCGCTCTTTCTCGAAGGAACAATGGGATACAGCATATTTGCACTGCTCTGCGGCCTTGCTTTTGTTTTTCTTGTCCTCCACCCCGTCTATGGAGACGTGAGCTACTCTATCCCGGAGGAGATGAAACGTGGATCTGTAATTGGAAACATCGCTAAGGATCTAGGACTTGATTTGGGCAGATTGTCTGCTCGCAAAGCCCGTATCGATACTGAGGATGACAGTGTTAAGTACTGCGGTGTAAATCTCAACACCGGAGACTTGGTCGTTGAAGAAAGGATTGACAGAGAAGGGCTTTGTGCGAAAAAGGCATCATGTGTTTTAAAACAGGAACTCGTCCTGGAAAACCCATTAGAACTGCACCGTATTAGTGTCCGCGTCCAAGATGTTAATGACAATTCCCCGCAGTTTAAAGAGGACTCACTTAAAATTGAAATTCGGGAATCGGCGGACAAGGGTGAACGGTTTCTTTTGGGAGAGGCACACGATGGAGACATCGGAGAAAATGCTGTTCAGGGCTACTCACTTCAGCAGAATGGTCATTTCAAACTAAATGTTAACACAAAATCAGGTGGCCGGAAATATGGTGAATTAATCTTGGACAGAGAATTAGACAGAGAGGACAAAAAGGAGATTATGTTATTGCTTACCGCATTCGATGGTGGCTCTCCTCGGAGATCAGGCACTGTAGTCATACACGTCACTGTACTGGATGCTAATGATAATGTACCAGTGTTTAGTGAGACCGTCTATAAAGCCAGTCTGCCTGAAAACTCTCCTCTGGATACGTTGGTGATCACAGTGAGCGCTACTGATGCAGACGACGGTGTAAATAGTGACGTTACCTATGGATTTGATCATGTTTCAGATGAAAATAGCAACGTATTTTCTTTACACCCCAAAACGGGAGAGGTGAGAGTAGCTGGATCTATTGATTATGAAAAAGTGTCATCCTATGAAATGCAGATTAGCGCAAAAGATGGACTGGGTTTAGTTTCATATGCAACGTTAAATATTGACGTTACTGATATGAATGACAACGCTCCAGTGATATATCTGAAATCTCTGACTAACCCCATACCTGAGAACGTGTCCCCTGGTACAGAGGTGGGCATCATTAACGTGCAGGATAGAGACTCTGAGAAGAACAGACAGGTCCGCTGCTCCATTCAGCAAAACGTCCCTTTTAAGTTGGTTCCTTCTATTAAAAACTATTATTCTCTGGTGACCACAGGACAACTGGACCGTGAACTAGTGTCTGATTACAACATTACAATCACTGCCACTGACGAGGGCTCTCCACCTCTGTCCTCCTCTAAAACTGTTCAGTTATCTGTAGCAGACATCAACGACAACCCACCTGTGTTTGAGGAACAGTCCTACAGCGCATATGTGACTGAAAATAACAAACCTGGCTCCACTTTATGTTCCGTAACTGCTCGAGACCCAGACTGGAGACAAAACGGTACAGTGATTTATTCTCTGTTACCCGGTGAGGTGAACGGTGCACCGGTGTCCTCCTATCTATCTGTTAACGGAGACACGGGGGTGATCCACGCTGTGAGGTCGTTTGATTATGAACAGTTCAGGAGTTTTAAAGTCCACGTGATGGCCAGAGACAACGGTTCTCCTCCGCTCAGCAGCAACGTGACCGTCAGTGTGTTCATATCGGATGTGAATGACAACTCTCCTCAGATACTGTACCCCGCCCCGGAGGGCAACTCCTTCATGACCGAGCTGGTCCCCAAAGCTGCACACGGAGGCTCTCTGGTGTCCAAAGTGATCGCGGTGGACGCGGACTCCGGACAGAACGCCTGGCTGTCCTATCATATAGTCAAATCCACTGATCCGGGACTTTTCACTATTGGTCTCCACAGCGGAGAGATCAGGACACAGCGGGACATTTCTGAGTCTGACAGCATGAAACAGAACCTTATTGTGGCAGTGAAAGATAACGGACAGCCCTCTCTCTCTGCCACCTGTTCCATGTATTTACTTATTTCTGATAACTTGGCTGAGGTGCCAGAACTGAAGGATATTTCTTATGATGAGAAGAACTCCAAACTGACCTCTTATCTGATCATCGCGCTGGTGTCTGTGTCCACCTTTTTCCTGACCTTCATTATCATCATCCTGGGTGTGAGGTTTTGTCGCAGGAGAAAGCCCAGACTGTTGTTTGATGGAGCAGTTGCCATCCCCAGCGCTTATCTCCCTCCTAATTACGCAGATGTTGACGGCACAGGAACTTTACGCAGCGCTTACAACTATGACGCATACCTGACAACAGGTTCAAGAACCAGTGACTTTAAGTTCGTGACATCTTACAATGACAACACACTTCCTGCTGACCAGACTCTCAGGAAAAGTCCATCAGACTTTGCTGATGCGTTTGGAGAGTGTGATGATATTTCTGAGGTAGGAACACGTGCCACACATCGTTTAACTTATTTGCACCTTTATGATTCAGCCAAAACCCTCCAACAGTTATAGTCATTATTTTGCCTTTCACGTTTGTTTTTTCTTTTTGAAAGTAGTTTATTACACAATATAAGGTGTGGGTTGACTTTTCCTTAAGTAGATGCATTATAGCAATATGTTTCACTTGTTACCCAAGGCACACATTGAGCGTGATAATACAACAAGACTTCATTGGAAGGTTATTCTCTCATATGCAGATATTTACATTTCTGAGGCTTTAGTTATTTTCTTTCCCTTCCTTTTTCGCCAAACCATCTGTCTTTTAACACAGTATCTTCGTCTCTGCCTGTGTCTTCGGAGCTGATCTGCTGCTTGTTTTTTGTGTCTCTGTCCATGGTGCTGGACCTCACATCTGGCTCTTGTGATTTTGTTTCAAGAGCAACTTTCTCTTGTCTTTTTTTTTATCAAATTTTAAACCTTTTTTAATTGTCTTTCATGTAGGTTTTCCTGAAACATGTTAGTCCAGTTTTCTAATTAACATTCGGGCTTTGTGTCACATTTAAACTTTTCTATTATGTAAAACAAAACCATGTAAATACTAATTTGCATGCTTTATAAATGTTTTGGTCAATAAGTAATATTTCATGTGTTAAGAAGATCTCAGTAACGAATTATTTCCATTTACAGTTATTGGCCACGTTATTTGTAGCTGGAATTATCATTATCCCCTTTACTGTTAAGTCTGACGGTAAAGGTCTTAATCATTTTTCGACCTATGTTACATAAAAGGCACGCTATCGCTCCTTTGTTTCTCTGTTTTATTCGTATTCATCATGTATCTTTTGATTTGATTTGCTTTGCTTCGCCTGTAAGTGGTTCCTGAAGAAAGCTGGAAGAATATATTTACATGTTTCACAAATAGTTTTTGAAATCTGTTTCATTTTGGATAGACAGATTTAAAGATAGATGCATTTCTATGTAGACTTAAAGTATTACAAAGGACATGATGTGATGCAATATTGTTTAACTTTTGGGGGGTGTTTACTTCCTGTTACCATGGTGAAATGCTTGAGGTAGATAGCTGTAGGAAACTTTATATTGTTTGTTAGGTCTTGTAGAGATCAACCATCTCACTTCACTCAAAAAGGTAAAATCCAAATAGCACCTCATTACATTTTTGTTTCCTTGATTAGAATGCGGCTTCATGCACAGATTAAATACATATGATCTGATAATGTGTTAAGAAAAGTTGCATGACTTTAGTAAAGCTGTAGTATTTGATTTGTACTCACGGTGTCACTATAGACCAGCCAAGGAGTCAAATACTCCTCCTGCTTTGCACACCACCCATTATTGGAATCGACCACCCCTGTGTTCTGTACAGCCTTCAACAAAGAAGACTAATGCTTCGGAAGACACATTTCATCCAGTAGCGTTTATTTTAATGCTTGAAACGGACGTGTTTTCATTTGTGTTTTACTGTCTGAGGATGAAGGATAGACGGAGTGTACTTCAAAGCTATGGCTTTGTCTTTTTCTTTGTTGTGGTGCACTACGCACACGGAGACCTGAGCTATTCTGTACAAGAGGAGCTCAAGCGCGGATCTGTTATCGGAAATATCGCCAAGGATCTCGGACTGGATGTAGGCAGACTGTCTGCTCGCAAAGCTCGTGTTGACACGGAGGGAAACGACAGACAGTATTGCGGGATAAACCTTCGAAGCGGAGATTTAATCGTTGCGGAGAGAATTGACAGAGAGGAGCACTGTGGAGAAAAGCCTTCGTGTGTTCTCAAATTCGACTTGCTGTTAGAGAATCCTCTGGAGTTGCATCGGTTGTCCCTGCAGGTGCAGGATATAAATGACAATGCACCAGTGTTCCCGAAAGACACTGTGAAGCTTGAAATTAGAGAATCCGCTGGAAAAGGAGCTAGGTATCGCATCAATGCGGCACAAGATGCAGATATAGGCAAGAACTCCGTTGAAAGCTACATTTTACAAACAAATCCCGCCTTTGTGTTCAGTATTCAGACGACAACTGCTGGCAGAAAATATGGTGAGTTGATTTTGGATAAGGAATTAGACCGAGAGGAGCAGCATGAGATGAAAATACTGCTCACAGCTGTGGATGGTGGCTCTCCTCAGAGATCCGGGACTGTAGTCATACACGTCATTGTCCTTGATGCTAATGATAACGCCCCAGTTTTCACTGAGGCCGTTTATACAGCCACGTTACCGGAAAACTCACCTATGAAAACTCCAGTTATCACCGTGAGTGCATCAGATGCAGACGAAGGTGTAAACGGAGAGGTTACATATGAATTTAGCCGACTCTCTGATAAATCACAGAAGCTTTTTTCATTAGATGAGAAAACTGGAGAAATCAGTGTGACAGGTGGCATCGATTACGAAGAGGGTTCGAAGTATGAAGTGTTTGTTGAGGCAAAAGACGGTTATGGCCTCTCTTCAGAAGCAAAAGTGATTATTGATATCACTGATGTAAATGACAATGCCCCTTTGATATATCTGAAATCACTGACTAACCCCATACCTGAGAACGTGTCACCTGATACAGAGGTGGGCATCATTAACGTGCAGGATAGAGACTCTGAGAAGAACAGACAGGTCCGCTGCTCCATTCAGCAAAACGTCCCTTTTAAGTTGGTTCCTTCTATTAAAAACTATTATTCTCTGGTGACCACAGGACAACTGGACCGTGAACTAGTGTCTGATTACAACATAACAATCACTGCCACTGACGAGGGCTCTCCACCTCTGTCCTCCTCTAAAACTGTTCAGTTATCTGTAGCAGACATCAACGACAACCCACCTGTGTTTGAGGAACAGTCCTACAGCGCATATGTGACAGAAAATAACAAACCTGGCTCCACTTTATGTTCCGTTACTGCTCGAGACCCCGACTGGAGACAAAACGGTACAGTGATTTATTCTCTGTTACCCGGTGAGGTGAACGGTGCCCCGGTGTCCTCCTATCTGTCTGTTAACGGAGACACGGGGGTGATCCACGCTGTGAGGTCGTTTGATTATGAACAGTTCAGGAGTTTTAAAGTCCACGTGATGGCCAGAGACAACGGTTCTCCTCCGCTCAGCAGCAACGTGACCGTCAGTGTGTTCATATCGGATGTGAATGACAACTCTCCTCAGATACTGTACCCCGCCCCGGAGGGCAACTCCTTCATGACCGAGCTGGTCCCCAAAGCTGCACACGGAGGCTCTCTGGTGTCCAAAGTGATCGCGGTGGACGCGGACTCCGGACAGAACGCCTGGCTGTCCTATCATATAATCAAATCCACTGATCCGGGACTTTTCACTATTGGACTCCACAGCGGAGAGATCAGGACACAGCGGGACATTTCTGAGTCTGACAGCATGAAACAGAACCTTATTGTGGCAGTGAAAGATAACGGACAGCCCTCTCTCTCTGCCACCTGTTCCATGTATTTACTTATTTCTGATAACTTGGCTGAGGTGCCAGAACTGAAGGACATTTCTTATGATGAGAAGAACTCCAAACTGACCTCTTATCTGATCATCGCGCTGGTGTCTGTGTCCACCTTTTTCCTGACCTTCATTATCATCATCCTGGGTGTGAGGTTTTGTCGCAGGAGAAAGCCCAGACTGTTGTTTGATGGAGCAGTTGCCATCCCCAGCGCTTATCTCCCTCCTAATTACGCAGATGTTGACGGCACAGGAACTTTACGCAGCGCTTACAACTATGACGCGTACCTGACAACAGGTTCAAGAACCAGTGACTTTAAGTTCGTGACATCTTACAATGACAACACACTTCCTGCTGACCAGACTCTGAGGAAAAGCCCATCAGACTTTGCTGATGCGTTTGGAGAGTGTGATGATATTTCTGAGGTAGGAACACGTGCCACACATCGTTTAACTTATTTGCACCTTTATGATTCAGCCAAACCCCTCCAACAGTTATAATCTTTATTTTACCTTTGACGTTTGGTTTTTCTTTTTGAAAGTAGTTTATTACACAATATAAGGTGTGGGTTGACTTTTCCCCATGTAGATGCATTATAGCAATATGTTTCACTTGTTACCCAAGGCACACATTGAGCGTGATAATACATCAAGAGTTCATTGAAAGATTATTCTATCATATGCAGATATTTACATTTATGAGGCTTTAGTTATTTTCTTTCCCTTCCTTTTTCGCCAAACCATCTGTCTTTTAACACAGTATCTTCGTCTCTGCCTGTGTCTTCGGAGCTGATCTGCTGCTTGCCTGTTGTGTCTCTGTCCATGGTGCTGGACCTCACATCTTGCTCTTGTGATTTTGTTTCAAGAGCAACTTTCTCTTGTCTTTTATTTTATCAAATTTTAAACCTTTTTTAATTGTCTTTCATGTAGGTTTTCTTGAAACATCTAAGTCCAGTTTTGTAATTAACATTCGGGCTCTGTGTCACATTTAAACTTTTCTATTATGTAAAACAAAACCATGTAAATACTTATTTGCATGCTTTATAAATGTTTTGGTCAATAAGGATTATTTCATGTGTTAAGAAGATCTCAGTAACAAATTATTTCCATTTACAGTTATTGGCCACCTTATTTTTTAGCTGGAATTATCATTATCCCCTTGACTGTTTAGTCTGACGGGAAAGGTCAAAATCATTTTCCACCAATGCTACATAAAAGGCATGCTATCACTCCTTTGTTTCTGTGTTTAATGCGTATTCATCATATATCTTTTGATTTGATTTGCTTTGCTTCGCCTGTAAGTGGTTCCTGAAGTAAGCTGGAAGAATATCTTTGCATGTTTCACAAAAAGTTTTGAGATCTGTTTCATTTTGCATAGAGAGATTTATGGATAGATGCATTTCTAAGTAGACTTAAAGTATTACAAAGGACATGATGTGATCCAATATTGTTTAACTTTTGGGGTGTGTTTACTTCCTGTTACCATGGTGAAATGCTTGAGGTAGATAGCTGTAGGAAACTTTATATTGTTTGTTAGGTCTTGTAGAGATCAACCATCTCACTTCACTCAAAAAGGTAAAATCCAAATAGCACCTCATTACAGTTTTCTTTCCTTGATTAGAATGCGGCTTCATGCACAGATTAAATACATATGATCTGATAATGTGTTAAGAAAAGTTGCATGACTTTAGTAAAGCTGTAGTATTTGATTTGTACTCACGGTGTCACTATAGACCAGCCAAGGAGTCAAATACTCCTCCTGCTTTGCACACCACCCATTATTGGAATCGACCACCCCTGTGTTCTGTACAGCCTTCAACAAAGAAGACTAATGCTTTCGAAGACACATTTCATCCAGTAGCGTTCATTTTAATGCTTGAAACGGACGTGTTTTCATTTGTGTTTTACTGTCTGAGGATGAAGGATAGACGGAGTGTACTTCAAAGCTATGGCTTTGTCTTTTTCTTTGTTGTGGTGCACTACGCACACGGAGACCTGAGCTATTCTGTACAAGAGGAGCTCAAGCGCGGATCTGTTATCGGAAATATCGCCAAGGATCTCGGACTGGATGTAGGCAGACTGTCTGCTCGCAAAGCTCGTGTTGACACGGAGGGAAACGACAGACAGTATTGCGGGATAAACCTTCGAAGCGGAGATTTAATCGTTGCGGAGAGAATTGACAGAGAGGAGCACTGTGGAGAAAAGCCTTCGTGTGTTCTCAAATTCGACTTGCTGTTAGAGAATCCTTTGGAGTTGCATCGGTTGTCCCTGCAGGTGCAGGATATAAATGACAATGCACCAGTTTTCCCGAAAGACACTGTGAAGCTGGAGATAACAGAGTCAGCTGACAAAGGAGCTAGGTATCGCATCAATGCAGCACACGATGCAGATATAGGCAAGAACTCCGTTGAAAGCTATATTTTGCAAACAAACCCCGCCTTTGTGTTCAGTATTCAGACGACAACTGCTGGCAGAAAATATGGTGAGTTGATTTTGGATAAGGAACTAGACCGAGAGGAGCAGCATGAAATGAAAATACTGCTCACAGCTGTGGATGGTGGCTCTCCTCAGAGATCCGGGACTGTAGTCATACACGTCATTGTCCTTGATGCTAATGATAACGCCCCAGTTTTTACTGAGGCCGTTTATACAGCCACGTTACCGGAAAACTCACCTATGAAAACTCCAGTTATCACCGTGAGCGCATCAGATGCAGACGAAGGTGTAAACGGAGAGGTTACATATGAATTTAGCCGACTCTCTGATAAATCAAGAAAGCTTTTTTCACTAGATGAGAAAACTGGTGAAATCAGTGTGACAGGTGGCATCGATTATGAAGAGGGTTCGAAGTATGAAGTGTTTGTTGAGGCAAAAGACGGTTATGGCCTCTCTTCAGAAGCAAAAGTGATTATTGATATCACTGATGTAAATGACAATGCCCCTTTGATATATCTGAAATCACTGACTAACCCCATACCCGAGAACGTGTCACCTGATACAGAGGTGGGCATCATTAACGTGCAGGATAGAGACTCTGAGAAGAACAGACAGGTCCGCTGCTCCATTCAGCAAAACGTCCCTTTTAAGTTGGTTCCTTCTATTAAAAACTATTATTCTCTGGTGACCACAGGACAACTGGACCGTGAACTAGTGTCTGATTACAACATAACAATCACTGCCACTGACGAGGGCTCTCCACCTCTGTCCTCCTCTAAAACTGTTCAGTTATCTGTAGCAGACATCAACGACAACCCACCTGTGTTTGAGGAACAGTCCTACAGCGCATCTGTGACTGAAAATAACAAGCCTGGCTCCACTTTATGTTCCGTTACTGCTCGAGACCCCGACTGGAGACAAAACGGTACAGTGATTTATTCTCTGTTACCCGGTGAGGTGAACGGTGCCCCGGTGTCCTCCTATCTGTCTGTTAACGGAGACACGGGGGTGATCCACGCTGTGAGGTCGTTTGATTATGAACAGTTCAGGAGTTTTAAAGTCCACGTGATGGCCAGAGACAACGGTTCTCCTCCGCTCAGCAGCAACGTGACCGTCAGTGTGTTCATATCGGATGTGAATGACAACTCCCCCCAGATACTGTACCCCGCCCCGGAGGGCAACTCCTTCATGACCGAGCTGGTCCCCAAAGCTGCACACGGAGGCTCTCTGGTGTCCAAAGTGATCGCGGTGGACGCGGACTCCGGACAGAACGCCTGGCTGTCCTATCATATAGTCAAATCCACTGATCCGGGACTTTTCACTATTGGTCTCCACAGCGGAGAGATCAGGACACAGCGGGACATTTCTGAGTCTGACAGCATGAAACAGAACCTTGTTGTGGCAGTGAAAGATAACGGACAGCCCTCTCTCTCTGCCACCTGTTCCATGTATTTACTTATTTCTGATAACTTGGCTGAGGTGCCAGAACTGAAGGATATTTCTTATGATGAGAAAAACTCCAAACTGACCTCTTATCTGATTATCGCGCTGGTGTCTGTGTCCACCTTTTTCCTGACCTTCATTATCATCATCCTGGGTGTGAGGTTTTGTCGCAGGAGAAAGCCCAGACTGTTGTTTGATGGAGCAGTTGCCATCCCCAGCGCTTATCTCCCTCCTAATTACGCAGATGTTGACGGCACAGGAACTTTACGCAGCGCTTACAACTATGACGCCTACCTGACAACAGGTTCAAGAACCAGTGACTTTAAGTTCGTGACTTCTTATAACGACAACACACTTCCTGCTGACCAGACTCTGAGGAAAAGCCCATCAGACTTTGCTGACGCGTTTGGAGATTGTGATGATTCTCCTGAGGTAGGGACATGTCTCATGTCATCTGTCTCAGATTTGTAGATCCTAGTCAATATCTTAACACACACACACACACTCACGCTCACACTCATACTCACACACACACACACACACACACACACACACACACACACACACACACACACACACACACACACACACACACACACACACACACACACACACACACACACACACACACACACACACACAGCTATCTCTGTTCTCATGCTGAACAGCCATTCTGATGCAGTCATTGGGCTCTTTTACTTGTATCTTCTATTTTGTTGACACATTTTTGTCTTGTTGACTTTTTTGATGAAATCTTTTCCAAAATGTTTTTTTTCATGCTTAACTGTTTTCAATAAAATACTTCCCCTTTTCACTCTCTTTAAATGAGACTTTAGCTGATGTGACATGAAGTGAAAAAGTATAAGATTCATGACACAGACATATTTGCGAGAGAAAAAGATGAAATTACGTCCTGACTTATCTGCTGACCAAACTCTGAGGAAAAGTCCATCAGACACTTCTGATGTCTTTGGAGAGTGAGATGATTCTCCTGATGTAGAAACACATTCAAGTTTTGTTCACCATTCAGCAGTCAATACGATTTTGGACTTTTTTTTCAGTTTCATCCTTTTTTTCTTTGGCTGCGACTAAATAAATTTTTTTAATAGTGTTCTCATGGATTCATGATGTTGTCTGAATGATTGATATGTCAGAATTAGGTAATATTGTCATTTAGTAATCTTATCTCATTCTAAAATTAACATCTATCAGCTGACATGGTTGCCCTTTATGCTCTAGTAAAAGAGCAACGTTTGAATTGACTTGCCTTTTACCCTGTCCATGGTGCTGAACTCCTTTGGATCATATACTTCATTTTCAGAGCTTATTTACCTTTCCTTTATTCTTTGAATCTGTTATCATCTTCTCCCTCCTCAGTTTTATTCTAGATAATTAACTTTGACATTGGATTTTCTAAATAATTTAGGTCTGGTTTCATTGGAACATGCCATTGCTGTTAGTCAATATAATTGTTTGATCTTCTTTGTGACATTAGACCCACATGAATAAAAAATATATATACTTTTTTTTCGTTTACATTTATTTACTACTGCTTTACTTTTCTGCTTTGGTCTTGAGTAACGGGGTTATTGTCGAAAAAAAATTGTCCTTCAAATTAATATGGTAGTCACTTATTGACATAATATGTTATATCCCCGTTTCCAGATTTGTTCTTAATTTGGTATTTATGCATTATTCTATTGGTAGATACTATAGTGTTTAGTCGTCAATGTGCAAACCTGATTTCAAAACTTGTTCAAGTGACTCGATAGGCCTTTTCACAGTTGTTAACATTGAAAGTGTTCCCTAGTTTATTCCCTGTTGCAGTGTATGAATGACGAACTGTCAGGAAGTTAACAAGGACCCCGGCTGTTGTCCATTGAAAAAGGTCTAAAAGTTGAATTGACCGTTGATTTAAAAAAATCCTGATACTTGTAGAATCAGTTTCTGATTCAAAAGATGTACTTAATCAAAGTCTGAGGTCTTTGAGCATTATCTTACTGCACTTTTGTTACGTAGAATTTGAACTTTTCTTGCCTTTTATAATTAAGTAAACAAAAGTACCAGAGAGTGAGAGAGTGAGAACTGTTAGAATAATCTTCCATTGAAATTTCATACATTACAATATTTTTGACAAAGGAAATAGCAGATCTAGTTAATTTTTGTCCTTCAAACTCAGATAGTGTCTTATGTGATTAATTTGACTGTTCAAACAAAATCATATATTCTATGTATACATTTTTTATTTGATTAGACTTACTTGCTTTTCACTATTTTTTATCTACAAGAAACTTTGTTTACCATTTTGAACTCTGTATTCTACTTATGTTTACTTGTACTTGTGTTGAATACTGCTTAAGCTCCTTCAAACTGAGTTTCAGTGTTCTATGCACAATGACAATACTATATATATATATATATATATATATATATATATATATATATATATATATATATATTCAAAATAAAAAAATGGAGTTTAATCTATTCACTATAGCACCACGTGCAAAGCTCTATCTGGGAAACAAAATGTTTTGTCTCCAGGTTTTCTAAAATCTTTCATAACAGAACAGAGCAAAACAGAGCAAAACCCTGATGACAATATGGATGAAGGCTTACACTGCTTACATCTACAGTCTATCAGTCAATTGATGGTTCAGGTTGAACCCAATTCATTAAAATGCTTGAATATAATTTTGGTATATGCCTTCAGTCTGAGCAAGTAAGAGAAAACGTGTTTATGAGCACAAATGCTATACAAGAAGATATTTTAAAACATTTTAATCTGTTTTACTTGATTACATTTTAACCATGTAAAGGTTGAATGGGAAGAAAGTGCAGCAAGGGAGACGAACATATTTTAAAAATCACAGTTTCACAAGTAAGTAAGGGACATACTGTTTATGAAAAAACAGTTAAACCTTTAACGCAGCTTGTACATATTTGATCTAAAATAGAAACTCTGCATACATTTCAAGTGGAATTATTCCCACTTTTTTCTATGCTGTTTATACATTGTGACATGTCAAAAATGTTTTGAAACAGTGCTTGAATTGTTTGATGTTGAGCCCTACTTTTTGTGGTATTTTTTTTTTTTTAACATCACAAGATGACATAACTGACTTTATTAATCACTACGGTAATTCTAAAATAGTTCAGGTATTATTATTATTATTATTATTATTATTATTATTATTGTTGTTGTAGTTATTATTAATTTCAATATGTTTGTTATTTTCATTAACGTTGTTCTCTGAACTCTATATTGAAGTATCTAAGTATAATATTACAAAAAAAATCCTGTATCGCCTTGTTATACCCAGAGAAATACTCATGGTGTCAGTGTGTACCAGTAAACGAGAGGGCACGGTCACTCTCCACCCTTCTGTCTCAACGAATTTAAAGCCTGACTCTGCTGTTGTGCCACAGTTGACAAAACGCTTCGCGATATGACTGCATAGTGACGGTTTTCTATATAGGAGGAAATCACAGATACATCAGTGATTTATTTCGACATATTTTGTAAGGGTAGTGGTCTTTCTCGCAGGAACAATGGGATACAGCAGATTTGCACTGCTCTGCGGCCTTGCTTTTGTTTTTCTTGTCCTCCACCCCGTCTATGGAGACGTGAGCTACTCTATCCCGGAGGAGATGAAACGTGGATCTGTAATTGGAAATATCGCTAAGGATCTAGGACTTGATTTGGGCAGATTGTCTGCTCGCAAGGCCCGTATCGATACTGAGGATGACAGTGTTAAGTACTGCGGTGTAAATCTCAACACCGGCGACTTGGTCGTGCAAGAAAGGATTGACAGAGAAGGGCTTTGTGCGAAAAAGGCATCATGTGTTTTAAAACAGGAACTCGTCCTGGAAAATCCATTAGAACTGCACCGTATTAGTGTCCGCGTCCAAGATGTTAATGACAATTCCCCGCAGTTTAAAGAGGACTCACTTAAAATTGAAATACGGGAATCTGCGGACAAGGGTGAACGGTTTCTGCTTGATGAAGCGCACGATGGAGACATCGGAGAAAATGCTGTTCAGGGCTACTCACTTCAGCAGAATGAGCATTTCAAACTAAACGTAAAGACAAAGGGCGGTGGACGGAAATATGGTGAATTAATCTTGGACAGAGAATTAGACAGAGAGGACAAAAAAGAGATCTTGTTATTGCTTACCGCATTCGATGGTGGCTCTCCTCGGAGATCAGGCACTGTAGTCATACACGTCACTGTACTGGATGCTAATGATAATGTACCAGTGTTTAGTGAGACCGTCTATAAAGCCAGTCTGCCTGAAAACTCTCCTCTGGATACGTTGGTGATCACAGTGAGCGCTACTGATGCAGACGACGGTGTAAATAGTGACGTTACCTATGGATTTGATCATGTTTCAGATGAAAACCAAGTTTTCTCTCTAAACCCGAAAACAGGAGAAGTTAAAGTGGCTGGGTCTATTGATTATGAAAAAGAATCGTCATATGAAATGCAGATCAGCGCCAAAGATGGTCTGGGATTGGCTTCATATGCAACGGTAATAATTGAAATTACAGATATAAATGACAACGCACCAGCTGTACACCTAAAATCACTGACTAACCCCATGCCCGAGAACGTGTCACCTGGTACAGAGGTGGGCATCGTTAACGTGCAGGATAGAGACTCTGAGAAGAACAGACAGGTCCGCTGCTCCATTCAGCAAAACGTCCCTTTTAAGTTGGTTCCTTCTATTAAAAACTATTATTCTCTGGTGACCACAGGACAACTGGACCGTGAACTAGTGTCAGATTACAACATTACAATCACTGCCACTGACGAGGGCTCTCCACCTCTGTCCTCCTCTAAAACGGTTCAGTTATCTGTAGCAGACATCAACGACAACCCACCTGTGTTTGAGGAACAGTCCTACAGCGCATATGTGACTGAAAATAACAAACCTGGCTCCACTTTATGTTCCGTTACTGCTCGAGACCCCGACTGGAGACAAAACGGTACAGTGATTTATTCTCTGTTATCCGGTGAAGTGAACGGTGCCCCGGTGTCCTCCTATCTATCTGTGAACGGAGACACGGGGGTGATCCACGCTGTGAGGTCGTTTGATTATGAACAGTTCAGGAGTTTTAAAGTCCACGTGATGGCCAGAGACAACGGTTCTCCTCCGCTCAGCAGCAACGTGAGCGTCAGTGTGTTCATATCGGATGTGAATGACAACTCTCCTCAGATACTGTACCCCGCCCCGGAGGGCAACTCCTTCATGACCGAGCTGGTCCCCAAAGCTGCTCACGGAGGCTCTCTGGTGTCCAAAGTGATCTCGGTGGACGCGGACTCCGGACAGAACGCCTGGCTGTCCTATCATATAGTCAAATCCACTGATCCGGGACTTTTCACTATTGGACTCCACAGCGGAGAGATCAGGACACAGCGGGACATTTCTGAGTCTGACAGCATGAAACAGAACCTTATTGTGGCAGTGAAAGATAACGGACAGCCCTCTCTCTCTGCCACCTGTTCCATGTATTTACTTATTTCTGATAACTTGGCTGAGGTGCCAGAACTGAAGGATATTTCTTATGATGAGAAGAACTCCAAACTGACCTCTTATCTGATCATCGCGCTGGTGTCTGTGTCCACCTTTTTCCTGACCTTCATTATCATCATCCTGGGTGTGAGGTTTTGTCGCAGGAGAAAGCCCAGACTGTTGTTTGATGGAGCAGTTGCCATCCCCAGCGCTTATCTCCCTCCTAATTACGCAGATGTTGACGGCACAGGAACTTTACGCAGCGCTTACAACTATGACGCCTACCTGACAACAGGTTCAAGAACCAGTGACTTTAAGTTCGTGACTTCTTACAATGACAACACACTTCCTGCTGACCAGACTCTGAGGAAGAGCCAATCAGACTTTGCTGACGCATTTGGAGATCGCGATGATTCTCCTGAGGTAAGGAAACATTCCAGAGTTCAAGATGTGTTCATCGTCCTGCAGTAATTCTGAAATTGAGTTTGTTTTAACTTTATGTCGGCAGTGTTTTGACCAGTGGCCGAGATTAAATATACTTTTTAGTGCTTTTGAAAATCCTGATAATGCCTAAATAATTTAGATGACCGGTTAGAATCATTTTAAAATTAACTTCTATTAGCCGACCTGGTTCATGATTGCCCTTCATCATTTTGAACTAAGTAATTCCGCCACCCTTTCTCTGTCCATGGTGCTGAAATCTATTTGAGTCTTTGGTGCATTTTCAGGGTTAATTTACCACTCTTTCATTCTGTTACGTTGTCCTTCCTGAGTTTCGTTTCAGTAAACTTGATATGGCATCTTCTTGATGATTACGTTTTTCCACAATCTATGCGTTTCATTCGAATGTGGTGCTTTAATTATTTGATATAATTATATGAAGGTCTTTTGAATTGATTCTCAGACGGAGTCCATTTCTTTTTATTGCTATTGTGACACGTAGTTAGAGCCATATTGCTCACTTGTTGACATCATTTGGTTTATCCTTCTCTAACCTTGTGCATGATTTTGTCTTAATGTATTTTCTTTTTAATAGATACTATTTTTTTGTTGTTGTCAATGAGCAAACATATTTACAAAACCTGTTTACGGTTCTCGATAAGTTGTATAGACAATAAGCGGGGCTTTTGGAGTCAGCTTCTTAATCAAAAGATCTACTTTATAAAGTTGTGAGATCTTTGAGGAATATTTAAGTTACGCACGTTATGTACAATTTGAATGTTTCTTGGCACTAATAATAGAATAAACAGTACTGCCAGCAGGAGAGGGAAATCGTTAAAATCGCATCTCCATTCTAAGGTAGGAAATTGTGTTACTTCTTTGATAAATCACTTGGCAGGAGAAGTTTATTTTTTCATCAGTCTCATATATAGTCTTATTCTATGCATTTTATTGTTCCAACGTAATCAGTGAAATTGACACATTGTTTTGTTCAACCTTTCTGAAAGTATGCCAAAGTTACAGTTAAATGGTCAACAATTGCACCATGTTTAAAGCCCTTTCTGAAAAACAAACAGTACCATGTCTTACTGATGTTTCCCACAACAACAAGATTATTATATTCATCAGTTTATATTCATGCCTTCAAACACCTTCTTTTGGAGAAAGATAGATGTTTTCATCTCCTTATAATTATCAAAAGTGTTTCAGAACAATTATTCCAAATAGATATATGTGTCACTGCAGTGATATATGTATAATACAGTTGGAGGCACTCAGTGCTTAAATTCACAGTAATTAACTTAAAGCGATGGTATCGGGAGACAGTACATGTGAAAAGGCAAACTGTTTAGCTAACATATAGAGCGGGTCTGCATGTTGAAGCGTCCTTGGGTAAGACACTGAACCCCAAATTGCTCCCTATGCCGTATATGATTGTGTCAATGTGGTCTGAATGGTTAGATTAGATGGTGGGCAGGTAGCCTCTGCTTTTAGGATGAGTGTCTGCAGAAATTAGTGAATATGACAAGTAGTGTAATAGCGCCTTGAGTAGTCAGAATACTGGAAAATGTGTCATATAAGTACAAGTCCATTAAAACACTTTTTGTGTATTAGAAGTTTTATTGAATATTGTTTTTAAATATGCAACTGAGGCATTATCATATGTCTGAACATTGGATAAAGCCAGGTTCCAGATTACTGTTTAATTTTCTTGATTTATTGGAGTAAAACGTTTTTTTAAAGAGGGAATTTTGGATGTCCTTCTTATGATCACTCCATCATTCAGATAATACTTGCAACAGCCACATACAAAAACAATCAACTTTCAACATATTTTTAGGAATAGAGTATTATATAAATCTGACTATGACTGAAAAATGAACAAACCCCTGTGTGGAAACTTTCAGAATATAGATAGCAATAAAACAGGGAAGTTTGGTATTTATAAGCACTACTGTAGCGTTGATTTCCTTGCTCAGATGATGAGATAATGTAATTTAAAGATACATGTTGTAATATTCCATATATTTTGTAAGACACGACATGTGAATAGGCTAAAACAAATGTTCGCTAATAGATATCACCATGAAGCTTACTCAGTTGATTACTTCGATGAAGACAATCATTTTTGTATTAGAAGTTTTTTTGAAAGTTTTGATTTAAAAATGCAAATAAGACGGTATCTAATGTAAACTTTTGGTGAATTCAGGAAAAATCTACAGACAAAGACAATGTGTAGTAAAGTAAACCCCCAAATGTTGTTTTTTTCCACGAGTCTGAAATAAGGCATGTTAAGGAAGCAACATAGCCCAAAATCGTAAAATTGACCAGTGCCTGTGAAAACAAATGTGTTTTTCTGCCTGTAGCGTCTCCCCTTAATCCTATGATTTAAATGCTTAAATCATATTTTTGTGTTCATTTAATCTACACATATACAACAGTCGTTTTTATGTGGGAACAATAAGTAAACAAGGAGACAGTTGAACACATTTTTGTCTATTTTACTTGATCCCATCTTAAACCAGTGAGGTGGAAATAAGAAGGAAGTGCAACAAGGGAGGAAGAACATTTCACACTTTCATCAATGAGCGAGGGGCATAACATTTCTGGGACCTCAGTTTAGGTTTCTAGTCAGATTATACATATTTGAGACAAAAGGAAATGCCTATACATCTAAAAGAAATGTTTCCTCTCTTAATGTATGTGCTGTGTTTACATTTTAACATGCTGTGGTTTTTTTAAATAGAGCTTGGCTAGTTTCATGTTGATCCACACTTTTTCTGTTGTTGTTTTTTTTTTACATCACATATGGGGAACCTAATCTTGTAATAGCTAATCCTTAAAGTAATCCATAAACGTGTCATCTATTGTTGTTGTTGTTGTTTGGTTTTGTTATGAATAAGGTGAACCTTAAATAGTAAAGCCATTATTGAGGTTGTGTGTTTTTTAATCAACAATTATGTTTTTGTTGTTTTTGTTGTTGTTGTTTACAAGGTTCTCTGAACTCTAAATTTTAGTACTCAAAAATTCTGTATCGCCTTGTTATACCCAGAGAAATACTCATGGTGTCAGTGTGTACCAGTAAACGAGAGGGCACGGTCACTCTCCACCCTTCTGTCTCAACGAATTTAAAGCCTGACTCTGCTGTTGTACCACAGTTGACAAAACGCTTCGCGATATGACTTCATAGAGACGATTTTCTATGTAGAAGGAGGTCACAGCTGCTACATCAGTGATATATTTCGACATATTTTGTAGCAGTAGCGCTCTTTCTGGCAGGAACAATGGGATACGGCCGATTTGCACTGCTCTGCGGCCTTGCTTTTGTTTTTCTTGTCCTCCACCCCGTCTATGGAGACGTGAGCTACTCTATCCCGGAGGAGATGAAACGTGGATCTGTAATTGGAAACATCGCTAAGGATCTAGGACTTGATTTGGGCAGATTGTCTGCTCGCAAGGCCCGTATCGATACTGAGGATAACAGTGTTAAGTACTGCGGTGTAAATCTCAACACCGGAGACTTGGTCGTGCAAGAAAGGATTGACAGAGAAGGGCTTTGTGCAAAAAAGGCATCATGTGTTTTAAAACAGGAACTCGTCCTGGAAAATCCATTAGAACTGCACCGTATTAGTGTCCGCGTCCAAGATGTTAATGACAATTCACCGCAGTTTAAAGAGGACTCACTTAAAATTGAAATACACGAATCTGCAGTCAAGGGTGCAGGCTTTCTGCTTGATGAGGCGCACGATGGAGACATTGGAGAAAATGCTGTTCAGGGCTACTCACTTCAGCAGAATGATCATTTCAAACTAAACGTGAAGACAAAGGGCGGTGGACGGAAATATGGTGAATTAATCTTGGACAAAGAATTAGACAGAGAGGACAAAAAAGAGATTATGTTATTGCTTACCGCATTCGATGGTGGCTCTCCTCGGAGATCAGGCACTGTAGTCATACACGTCACTGTACAGGATGCTAATGATAATGTACCAGTGTTTAGTGAGACCGTCTATAAAGCCAGTCTGCCTGAAAACTCTCCTCTGGATACGTTGGTGATCACAGTGAGCGCTACTGATGCAGACGACGGTGTAAATAGTGACGTTACCTATGGATTTGATCATGTTTCAGATGAAAACCAAGTTTTCTCTTTAAACCCCAAAACAGGAGAAGTTAAAGTGGCTGGATCTATTGATTATGAAAAAGAATCGTCATATGAAATGCAGATCAGCGCCAAAGATGGTCTGGGATTGGCTTCATATGCAACGGTAATAATTGAAATTACAGATATAAATGACAACGCACCAGCTGTACACCTAAAATCACTGACTAACCCCATACCTGAGAACGTGTCACCTGGTACAGAGGTGGGCATCATTAACGTGCAGGATAGAGACTCTGAGAAGAACAGACAGGTCCGCTGCTCCATTCAGCAAAACGTCCCCTTTAAGTTGGTTCCTTCTTTTAAAAACTATTATTCTCTGGTGACCACAGGACAACTGGACCGTGAACTAGTGTCTGATTACAACATTACAATCACTGCCACTGACGAGGGCTCTCCACCTCTGTCCTCCTCTAAAACGGTTCAGTTATCTGTAGCAGACATCAACGACAACCCACCTGTGTTTGAGGAACAGTCCTACAGCGCATATGTGACTGAAAATAACAAGCCTGGCTCCACTTTATGTTCCGTTACTGCTCGAGACCCCGACTGGAGACAAAACGGTACAGTGATTTATTCTCTGTTACCCGGTGAGGTGAACGGTGCCCCGGTGTCCTCCTATCTATCTGTTAACGGAGACACGGGGGTGATCCACGCTGTGAGGTCGTTTGATTATGAACAGTTCAGGAGTTTTAAAGTCCACGTGATGGCCAGAGACAACGGTTCTCCTCCGCTCAGCAGCAACGTGAGCGTCAGTGTGTTCATATCGGATGTGAATGACAACTCTCCCCAGATACTGTACCCCGCCCCGGAGGGCAACTCCTTCATGACCGAGCTGGTCCCCAAAGCTGCTCACGGAGGCTCTCTGGTGTCCAAAGTGATCGCGGTGGACGCGGACTCCGGACAGAACGCCTGGCTGTCCTATCATATAGTCAAATCCACTGATCCGGGACTTTTCACTATTGGTCTCCACAGCGGAGAGATCAGGACACAGCGGGACATTTCTGAGTCTGACAGCATGAAACAGAACCTTATTGTGGCAGTGAAAGATAACGGACAGCCCTCTCTCTCTGCCACCTGTTCCATGTATTTACTTATTTCTGATAACTTGGCTGAGGTGCCAGAACTGAAGGATATTTCTTATGATGAAAAGAACTCCAAACTGACCTCTTATCTGATCATCGCGCTGGTGTCTGTGTCCACCTTTTTCCTGACCTTCATTATCATCATCCTGGGTGTGAGGTTTTGTCGCAGGAGAAAGCCCAGACTGTTGTTTGATGGAGCAGTTGCCATCCCCAGCGCGTATCTCCCTCCTAATTACGCAGATGTTGACGGCACAGGAACTTTACGCAGTGCTTACAACTATGACGCCTACCTGACAACAGGTTCAAGAACCAGTGACTTTAAGTTCGTGACATCTTACAATGACAACACACTTCCTGCTGACCAGACTCTGAGGAAGAGCCCATCAGACTTTGCTGATGCGTTTGGAGATCGCGATGATTCTCCTGAGGTAAGGAAACATTCCAGAGTCCAAGATGTGTTCATCGTCCTGCAGTCATTCTGAAATTGAGTTTGTTTTAACTTTATGTCGGCAGTGTTTTGACCAGTGGCCGAGATTAAATATACTTTTTAGTGCTCTCGAAAATTCTGATAATGCCTAAATAATTTAGATGACCGGTTAGAATCATTTTAAAGCTAACTTCTATTAGCCGACCTGGTTCATGATTGCCCTTCATCATTTTGAACTAAGTAATTCCGCCACCCTTTCTCTGTCCATGGTGCTGAAATCTGTTTGAGTCTTTGATGCATTTTCAGGGCTAATTTACCACTCTTTCATTCTGTTACGTTGTCCTTCCTGAGTTTCGTTTCAGTAAACTTGATATGGCATTTTCTTGATGATTAAGTTTTTCCACAATCTATGCGTTTCATTTGAATGCGGTGCTTTAATTATTTGATATAAATATTTGAAGGTCTTTTGAATTCATTCTCAGACGGAGTCAATTTCTTTTTATAGCTATTGTGACACGTAGTTAGAGCCATATTGCTCACTTGTTGACATCATTTGATTTATCCTTCTCTAAGCTTGTGCATGATTATGTCTTTATGTATTTTGTTTTTTAATAGATACTATTTTTTTGTTGTTGTCAATGAGCAAACCTATTTACAAAACCTGTTTACGGTTCTCGATAAGTTGTATAGACAATAAGCGGGGCTTTTGGAGTCAGTTTCTTTATCAAAAGATCTACTTTATAAAGTTGTGAGATCCTTGAGGAATATTGAAGGCACGCACGTTATTCACAATTTGAATGTTTCTTGGCACTAATAATAGAATAAACACAACTGCTAGCAGGAGAGGGATATTGTTAAAATAACATCTCCATTCTAAGGCAGGAAATTGTGTTACTTCTTTGACAAATCACTTGGCAGAAGAAGTTTATTTTTTCATCAGTCTCATATATAGTCTTATTCTATGCATTTTATTGTTCCAACGCAATCAGTGAAATTGACACATTGTTTTGTTCAACCTTTCTGAAAGTATGCCAAAGTTACAGTTAAATGGTCAACAATTGCACCATGTTTAAAGCCCTTTCTGGAAAAAAAAAACAGTACCATGTCTTACTGATGTTTCCAACAAAAACAAGATCATTATATTCATCAGTTTATATTCATGCCTTCAAACACCTTCTTTCGGAGAAAGATAGATGTCTGATGTTTTCATCTCCTTAGAATTATCAAAAGTGTTTCAGAACAATTATTCCAAATAGATATATGTGTCACTGCAGTGATATATGTATAATACAGTTGGAGGCACTCAGTGCTTAAATTCACAGTAATTAAATTAAAGTGATGGTATCAAGAGACAGTACATGTGAAAAGGCAAACTGTTTAGTTAACATATAGAGCGGGTCGTTCGCCATTCAAAAGATCGGTAGTCGATCCCTGCTCCTCCAGTCTGCATGTTGAAGCGTCCTTGGGTAAGACACTGAACCCCAAATTGCTCCCTATGCCGTATATGATTGTGTCAATGTGGTTTGAATGGTTAGATTAGATGGTGGGCAGGTAGCCTCGGCTTTTAGGATGAGTGTCTGCAGAAATTAGTGAATATGACAAGTAGTGTAATAGCGCCTTGAGTAGTCAGAATACTAGAAATGTTTTATATAAGTACATGTCCATTAAAACACTTTTTGTGTATTAGAAGTTTTATGGAATATTGTTTTTAAATATGCAACTGAGGCATTATCATATGTCTGAACATTGGATAAAGCCAGGTTCCAAATTACTGTTTAATTTTCTTGATTTATTGGAGTAAAACGTTTTCTGAAGAGGGAATTTTGGATGTCCTTCTCATTACCACTCCATCATTCAGATAATAGTTTCAACAGCCACATACAAAAGCAATCAACTTTCAACATATTTTTAGGAATAGAGTATTATATAAATCAGACTATGACTGAAAAATGAACAAACCCCTGTTTGAAAACTTTCAGAATATAGATAGCAATAAAACAGGAAGTTTGGTATTTATACGCACTACTGTAGCGTTGATTTCCTTGCTCAGATTATGAGATAATGTCATTTAAAGATACATGTTGTAATATTCCATATATTTTGTAAGACACTACATGTGAATAGGGTAAAACAAATGTTTGCTAATAGATATCACCATGAAGCTTACTCAGTTGATTACTTCCATGAAGACAATCATTTTTGTATTAGAAGTTTTTTTGAAAGTTTTGATTTACAAATGCAAATAAGACGGTATCTAATGCAAACCTTTGGTGAATTCAGGAAAAATCTACAGACACAGACAATGTGTAGTAAAGTAAACTCCTGAATGTTGTTTTTTCCACGAGTCTGAAATAAGGCATGTTAAGGAAGCAACATAGCCCAAAATCGCAAAATTGACCAGTGCCTGTGAAAACAAATGTGTTTTTCTGCCTGTAGCGTCTCCCCTTAATCCTATGATTTAAATGCTTAAATCATATTTTTGTGTTCATTTAATCTACACATATACAACAGTCATTTTTATGTGGGAACAATAAGTAAACAAGGAGACAGTTGAACACATTTTTGTCTATTTTACTTGATCCCATCTTAAACCAGTGAGGTGGAAATAAGAAGGAAGTGCAACAAGGGAGGAAGAACATTTCACACTTTCATCAATGAGCGAGGGACATAACATTTCTGGGACCTCAGTTTAGGTTTCTAGTCAGAATAGACATATTTGAGACAAAAGGAAATGCCTATACATCTAAAAGAAATGTTTCCTCTCTTAATGTATGTGCTGTGTTTACATTTTAACATGCTGTGGTTTTTTTAAATAGAGCTTGGCTAGTTTCATGTTGATCCACACTTTTTCTGTTGTTGTTTTTTTTTTACATCACATATGGGGAACCTAATCTTGTAATAGCTAATCCTTAAAGTAATCCATAAACGTGTCATCTATTGTTGTTGTTGTTGTTTGGTTTTGTTATGAATAAGGTGAACCTTAAATAGTAAAGCCATTATTGAGGTTGTGTGTTTTTTAATCAACAATTATGTTTTTGTTGTTTTTGTTGTTGTTGTTTACAAGGTTCTCTGAACTCTAAATTTTAGTACTCAAAAATTCTGTATCGCCTTGTTATACCCAGAGAAATACTCATGGTGTCAGTGTGTACCAGTAAACGAGAGGGCACGGTCACTCTCCACCCTTCTGTCTCAACGAATTTAAAGCCTGACTCTGCTGTTGTACCACAGTTGACAAAACGCTTCGCGATATGACTTCATAGAGACGATTTTCTATGTAGAAGGAGGTCACAGCTGCTACATCAGTGATATATTTCGACATATTTTGTAGCAGTAGCGCTCTTTCTGGCAGGAACAATGGGATACGGCCGATTTGCACTGCTCTGCGGCCTTGCTTTTGTTTTTCTTGTCCTCCACCCCGTCTATGGAGACGTGAGCTACTCTATCCCGGAGGAGATGAAACGTGGATCTGTAATTGGAAACATCGCTAAGGATCTAGGACTTGATTTGGGCAGATTGTCTGCTCGCAAGGCCCGTATCGATACTGAGGATAACAGTGTTAAGTACTGCGGTGTAAATCTCAACACCGGAGACTTGGTCGTGCAAGAAAGGATTGACAGAGAAGGGCTTTGTGCAAAAAAGGCATCATGTGTTTTAAAACAGGAACTCGTCCTGGAAAATCCATTAGAACTGCACCGTATTAGTGTCCGCGTCCAAGATGTTAATGACAATTCACCGCAGTTTAAAGAGGACTCACTTAAAATTGAAATACACGAATCTGCAGTCAAGGGTGCAGGCTTTCTGCTTGATGAGGCGCACGATGGAGACATTGGAGAAAATGCTGTTCAGGGCTACTCACTTCAGCAGAATGATCATTTCAAACTAAACGTGAAGACAAAGGGCGGTGGACGGAAATATGGTGAATTAATATTGGACAAAGAATTAGACAGAGAGGACAAAAAAGAGATTATGTTATTGCTTACCGCATTCGATGGTGGCTCTCCTCGGAGATCAGGCACTGTAGTCATACACGTCACTGTACTGGATGCTAATGATAATGTACCAGTGTTTAGTGAGACCGTCTATAAAGCCAGTCTGCCTGAAAACTCTCCTCTGGATACGTTGGTGATCACAGTGAGCGCTAATGATGCAGACGAGGGCATGTACGGTGATGTTACTTTTGGATTAGATCATGTTTCAGATGAAAACCAAGTTTTCTCTCTAAACCCCAAAACAGGAGAAGTTAAAGTGGCTGGATCTATTGATTATGAAAAAGAATCGTCATATGAAATGCAGATCAGCGCCAAAGATGGTCTGGGATTGGCTTCATATGCAACGGTGATAATTGAAATTACAGATATAAATGACAACGCACCAGCTGTACACCTAAAATCACTGACTAACCCCATGCCCGAGAACGTGTCACCTGGTACAGAGGTGGGCATCATTAACGTGCAGGATAGAGACTCTGAGAAGAACAGACAGGTCCGCTGCTCCATTCAGCAAAACGTCCCTTTTAAGTTGGTTCCTTCTATTAAAAACTATTATTCTCTGGTGACCACAGGACAACTGGACCGTGAACTAGTGTCTGATTACAACATTACAATCACTGCCACTGACGAGGGCTCTCCACCTCTGTCCTCCTCTAAAACGGTTCAGTTATCTGTAGCAGACATCAACGACAACCCACCTGTGTTTGAGGAGCAGTCCTACAGCGCATATGTGACTGAAAATAACAAACCTGGCTCCACTTTATGTTCCGTTACTGCTCGAGACCCCGACTGGAGACAAAACGGTACAGTGATTTATTCTCTGTTACCCGGTGAGGTGAACGGTGCCCCCGTGTCCTCCTATCTATCTGTTAACGGAGACACGGGTGTGATCCACGCTGTGAGGTCGTTTGATTATGAACAGTTCAGGAGTTTTAAAGTCCACGTGATGGCCAGAGACAACGGTTCTCCTCCGCTCAGCAGCAACGTGACAGTCAGTGTGTTCATATCCGATGTGAATGACAACTCCCCCCAGATACTGTACCCCGCCCCGGAGGGCAACTCCTTCATGACCGAGCTGGTCCCCAAAGCTGCACACGGAGGCTCTTTGGTGTCCAAAGTGATCGCGGTGGACGCGGACTCCGGACAGAACGCCTGGCTGTCCTATCATATAGTAAAATCCACTGATCCGGGACTTTTCACTATTGGCATCCACAGCGGAGAGATCAGGACACAGCGGGACATTTCTGAGTCTGACAGCATGAAACAGAACCTTATTGTGGCAGTGAAAGATAACGGACAGCCCTCTCTCTCTGCCACCTGTTCCATGTATTTACTTATTTCTGATAACTTGGCTGAGGTGCCAGAACTGAAGGATATTTCTTATGATGAGAAGAACTCCAAACTGACCTCTTATCTGATCATCGCGCTGGTGTCTGTGTCCACCTTTTTCCTGACCTTCATTATCATCATCCTGGGTGTGAGGTTTTGTCGCAGGAGAAAGCCCAGACTGTTGTTTGATGGAGCAGTTGCCATCCCCAGCGCCTATCTCCCTCCTAATTACGCAGATGTTGACGGCACAGGAACTTTACGCAGCGCTTACAACTATGACGCCTACCTGACAACAGGTTCAAGAACCAGTGACTTTAAGTTCGTGACTTCTTACAACGACAACACACTTCCTGCTGACCAGACTCTGAGGAAGAGCCCATCAGATTTTGCTGATGCGTTTGGAGAGTGTGATGATTCTCCTGAGGTAGGAACATATTCCAGATTTCAAGTTGTATGCCTCGCCCTGCAGTCATAATGCAATTGAGTTCGTTTTAACAATCCGTCGGCTTTTTTGTTCCCTGTGTTTGAGACTAAATACACGTTTTAGTAGTGCTCTCGAAAAACAGTATGATGCCTAAGTTATTTAGATGTCACTTTATAATCACAGACGTATTTGATATATTTTTTTAAAATAACTTCTATCAGCCGACCTGATTACCCTTCACGACTTTAAACAGGAAAACCTTAACATCCGTCCCTTTTTCACTGTCCATGGTTCTGAACTCTGTTTGAGCATTTGATGCATTTTCAAGGCTAACTGACCACTCTTTCATTATGTCATGCTCTCTATCGGAATTTTGTTTCATTAAATTTGATATTGCATTTTTTAGAATTTAGTTTTTTTTTGATCTTCTGGTTTTATATAAAATATGTTGTTTCTCTTATTTGCTATATTTATATGAACATATTTTGAATTGATACTCAGGTGGAGCCAAGTACTTTTTCAATTCAGAGGCCATTGATTCCTTTGGTCATATTCATTTTTCTTTCACAGTCAGTCTCTATTGTGCTGCATTGTTGGTCATTTTCCACAAACAAATGACTTGCTCCTACATAGTCCCTTTTTTCAGAATGTGGGTTGAGTGAAAACTCTGTTTGTTAACCCTGAAGTGAGGGAAACACTGGGTTGTCAGTTCTATAAAGAAGGGTAACTCAAAAGTGTTTTGAGATGGCTGACTTCTTTGTCTCTGTATCACCAATTCTACAGATGGACAGTCTTTTATTTTTCCAAAAAATGTTTTTGTTTATATTGATTCCTCAATTAATGACAGTTTTTTTTGTTTGTGCTGTGTCCTTATGATTTTGAGTATCCTCCTGTAGTGTTTCATTGTGTCAAAATAAAGAAGGCACAACTTCACATTTCCTGGATCTCTGAGATTTTCATAGGATCATTTTCTAAATTTGCTGCATCATTTACTGATGACATCACATTTTTTTTACTGTTAATGTATGTGATGTTCAGAAAGGTATCTGATAGTGTTTGAATTTTTGGGATGCTGATTGCTTTGTGAAACTTGTCTGCGCTGTTTTCAGTCCATTTGTATGGTCTATTGATATACAGCTTCCTGATCTGTGGAGGTGTGGTGTTGTTCCTCACTTTTAAGAAACAGTAATTTGGCTGTGGTCAGACGGGGTTAATGATTTAACTGAAAGTTAGGTAATCATAGGGGATGTAGGTAACACATGGAATAAATCTTTTGGAGCGTTAATGATGTTGTGTTTTAATTTAACAGTGAGGGAATTTTGGAAGGAGGTCAGATTGTCTGTACAGGAGATCCTCTCCATTAGATTGGATCTGGAACCTAGGATCTTTCTGCTCGGCCTCTACTCAGAGGGACAAAGAATAAAATCATCATGACATTTGTTTTATAAACATGTGCTCTCTTTAAGCAAAGGTGACAATAGCCTTATCATGGAAAGCCTTTGGTAAACCTGCTGTAGCTGTGTGGTTCAGGGAAATAACTTCTTATTAGCCTCTGGAAAAATATCCTTACACTCTTTAGTACAGGCAGGAGGTATTTAAAAATGTATGGGGTCGTTTCATCAATTATATGAAGGACAATGATTTGGTGCACCTGATGGACAGGCCTGGAACAGTATAAGCACGCCCTTTGCATGACCCAGTTTCCTCTTCTCCTACCTTCTGGATTTTATGTTTCTGTATCTTCTGTGGACTCATCACTATGTGACTTCATTGGGGAGGACCCAATGTTTTTGTTTCATCTTGTTGAAACAAACGGTGCATGGAACAGTTGTGTATAGTGTGGAACATGTGTTTGTACGGTGTTTGTGTGTGTATACTTCTGTACCATTTACCCACTTCTCTGCTGTTATTTGTTGTTGAATTGTTCTTTTATAAAAATGTAAATCCAATACAAATATTGTAAAAATTAAAAATCAGTGGATTCACGCTTGCATCTGAACAGTGAAATATTCTACATGGAAACTGTAAAAAGCTTAGACTATTGTATTTGACTAATGACAAATATAACAGTTTTACAGAATAGATAAACCTTCAGTAAAGTATGGAGTGAGAAGTAGGATCGATGGTTATTTTGGTAGTTGTAGACAATTGTACGTACTCTTTTGCACACATGGCAAAACACTTGTGATTTGCTCAAATTAATGAGGTTTCCAAATATGTTGGGGACAACAAATTAATAGTTTTAAGCTTGTTTTTACTCATTAAAGAATTGAACCAAAGCAAATAAGAAACAACTGTAATCTATAGTGTATTTCTTTACAGTATATACTTTTAACTACCTGATTCATTGATTTTAATTAACACATTTGCAGAATTGTAGCTATTTTCAGATGAATACTGAGATGCAGAATGACCTCTATCAATTTATTGTTTAGAAAAGACCGAAACAGATTATGATTGAGTATTATTGTGATGCCTCTCTCTCTCTCTCTCTCTCTCTCTCTCTCTCTCTCTCTCTCTCTCTCTCTCTCTCTCTCTCTCTCTCTCTCCATCCATGAAGTAGTACACTTTTCAACATATATGATTTGTTTGGATCCATCAGTCTCTGTCTTTGCATCTTTATGAATTATGAGTAGGTGTTTCATTCTTGAGGTCAGTCGGTGTATCCATCTGTCAGGGGATTGATTGGTCAGACACATGCTTTACTATAGCTGCATGATACTATTTTATTAGGAGATTTCATTTTAGTTTCAGCAAAACTTGTATGCATATTAAACTGTTGGCTTTTATGTTTCAAATAAATAAATTCTACTTAGTTCATTATAGCAACACTTAATTATGACTTACACACATATGCTCTATTGTGCCATGATGATAATTGATACAATTTATCTATAATTGTAAGATGACACTTGTACTGTGTATGACATTTATACAACCACTTCTCCTGCTAATAGTAATAATGATAAAGCTACAGTCTGTCATTTCTTAATTCCACTCATGGTGTCGCTATTGGCCAGTCTACGTGAAACATTCCCACTCCACCCTCTGGTGTGCAGACCAATAAAAGGGTGATTTTGCAGTTACTCTTGGTCCTTGGATGAAACCAGAGTTATTGTGAAGTGCTGTCTGTTTTCGTATGACAGAGCTGTATAATCCTTATTGAATCTGTAACATCAACGTGGACCGTTGTCTTGAGCACAATATTGCCATGATGGGGCTCAAACGGAGCTGCTTTGTTTTCTTTCTCGTGTGGCAAACCGTGAATGGGGACGCGAGCTATTCCTTTCAAGAAGAAATGAAGCGCGGATCTCTTATTGGGAATATAGCGAAGGATCTTAACCTGGACTCGAGTAAACTGTCTGCTAGGAATGTCCGAGTCGATGCCGCAGGGAATCGAAAACGTTATTGTAGCATCAATCTGAGCAATGGGGATTTGATTGTTGCCGACAGGATTGACCGGGAGGAGCTTTGTGGAGAAAAGCTGTCGTGTGTAATAAAACGCGATATTGTACTGGAGAATCCTCTGGAACTGCATCCCTTCAGTCTTCACATTCAAGATATTAATGATAACTCGCCACAGTTTAAGGAAGACTTCATTAATATAGAAATTCAAGAGTCGGCAGACAGGGGAGCTCGTTTTGTGATAGAGGAGGCGCACGATGCGGATGTAGGACAAAATTCAGTTCAGCAGTACAGCCTTAGAAAGAATGATAATTTCATTTTGGCTGTTGATGGAAACACAATAGAGCTGGTTCTTGAGAAAGAGCTTGATCGTGAAAAACAACACGAGATCAATTTGCTCCTCACAGCTTTAGACGGTGGCTCTCCTCGGAGATCAGGTACTGTGGTCATACACGTCACTGTGCTGGATGCTAATGATAACGCCCCAGTGTTCAGCCAGGCCGTTTACAAAGCCAGCCTGCCTGAAAACTCTCCTGTAGATACTGTAGTGGTCACAGTGAGCGCTAGTGATGCAGACGAGGGAGTCAATGGAGATGTGACGTATGAATTTGGACATGTTACTGATGATGTGAAGAGAGTTTTTAGTATTGACCGTAAAGACGGCAAAATCAAAGTTATAGGTGCTATTGATTTTGAAACTACTGCAACATATGATTTGCGCATTAAAGCAAAGGATGGATTAGGATTATCGTCATACACAAAGGTCATCGTTGATGTCACCGATGTCAATGACAACATACCTGTGATTTATGTGAAATCCTTGGCAAATCCCATACCTGAGAACGTGGCACCTGGTACAGAGGTGGGCATCATTAACGTGCAGGATTCAGATTCTGATAATAACCAACGGGTCCGCTGCTCCATTCAGCAAAACGTCCCTTTTAAGTTGGTTCCTTCTATTAAAAACTATTATTCTCTGGTGACCACAGGACAACTGGACCGTGAACTAGTGTCTGATTATAACATTACAATCACTGCCACTGACGAGGGCTCTCCACCTCTGTCCTCCTCTAAAACTGTTCAGTTATCTGTAGCAGACATCAACGACAACCCACCTGTGTTTGAGGAACAGACCTACAGCGCATATGTGACTGAAAATAACAAACCTGGCTCCACTTTATGTTCCGTTACTGCTCGAGACCCCGACTGGAGACAAAACGGTACAGTGATTTATTCTCTGTTGCCCGGTGAGGTGAACGGTGCCCCGGTATCCTCCTATCTGTCTGTGAACGGAGACACGGGGGTGATCCACGCTGTGAGGTCGTTTGATTATGAACAGTTCAGGAGTTTTAAAGTCCACGTGATGGCCAGAGACAACGGTTCTCCTCCGCTCAGCAGCAACGTGAGCGTCAGTGTGTTCATATCGGATGTGAATGACAACTCTCCTCAGATACTGTACCCCGCCCCAGAGGGCAACTCCTTCATGACCGAGCTGGTCCCCAAAGCTGCTCACGGAGGCTCTCTGGTGTCCAAAGTGATCGCGGTGGACGCGGACTCCGGACAGAACGCCTGGCTGTCCTATCATATAGTCAAATCCACTGATCCGGGACTTTTCACCATTGGTCTCCACAGCGGAGAGATCAGGACACAGCGGGACATTTCTGAGTCTGACAGCATGAAACAGAACCTTATTGTGGCAGTGAAAGATAACGGACAGCCCTCTCTCTCTGCCACCTGTTCCATGTATTTACTTATTTCTGATAACTTGGCTGAGGTGCCAGAACTGAAGGATATTTCTTATGATGAGAAGAACTCCAAACTGACCTCTTATCTGATCATCGCGCTGGTGTCTGTGTCCACCTTTTTCCTGACCTTCATTATCATCATCCTGGGTGTGAGGTTTTGTCGCAGGAGAAAGCCCAGACTGTTGTTTGATGGAGCAGTTGCCATCCCCAGCGCTTATCTCCCTCCTAATTACGCAGATGTTGACGGCACAGGAACTTTACGCAGCGCTTACAACTATGACGCCTACCTCACAACAGGTTCAAGAACCAGTGACTTTAAGTTCGTGACATCTTATAACGACAACACACTTCCTGCTGACCAGACTCTGAGGAAGAGCCCATCAGACTTCGCTGATGCGTTTGGAGAGTGTGATGATTCTCCAGAGGTAGGAACATATTCCAGATTTCAAGTTGTATTCCTCGCCCTGCAGCCTTAATGCAATTGAGTTCGTTTCAACAATCCGTCGGCTTTTTTGTTCCCTGTGTTTGAGACTAAATACACGTTTTAGTAGTGCTCTCGAAAAACAGTATGATGCCTAAGTTATTTAGATGTCACTTTATAATCACAGACGTATTTGATATCTTTTTTTAAAATAACTTCTATCAGCAGACCTGATTACCCTTCACGACTTTAAACAGGAAATCCTTAACATCCGTCCCTTTTTCACTGTCCATGGTTCTGAACTCTGTTTGAGCATTTGATGCATTTTCAAGGCTAACTGACCACTCTTTCATTATGTCATGCTCTCTATCGGAATTTTGTTTCATTAAATTTGATATTGCATTTTTTAGAATTTAGTTTTTACTTGATCTACTGGTTTTATATAAAATACGTTGTTTCTCTTATTTGCTATATTTATATGAACATCTTTTGAATTGATACTCAGGTGGAGCCAATTACTTTTTCAATTCAGAGGCCATTGATTCCTTTTGTCATATTCATTTTTCTTTCTCAGTCAGTCTCTATTGTGCTGCATTGTTGCTTGTTTTCCACAAACAAATGACTTGCTCCTACATAGTCCCTGTTTAAGAATGTGGGTTGAGTGAAAACTCTGTTTGTTAACCCTGAAGTGAGGGAAACACTGGGTTTTCAGTTTTATAAAGAAGGGTAACTCAAAAGGGTTTTGAGATGGCTGACTTCTTTGTCTCTGTATCACCAATTCTACAGATGGACAGTCTTTTATTCTCCCCCAAAATGTTTTTGTTTATATTGATTCCTCAATTAATGACAGTTTTTTTTTGTTTGTGCTGTATCCTTATGATTCTGAGTATCCTCCTGTAGTGTTTAATTGTGTCAAAATAAAGAAGGCACAACTTCAAATTTCCTGCATCTCTGAGATTTTCATAGGATCATTTTCTAAATTTGCTGCATCATTTACTGATGACATCACATTTTTTTTTTACTGTTAATGTATGTGATGTTCAGAAAGGTATCTGATAGTGCTTGAATTTTAGGGATGCTGATTGCTTTGTGAAACTTGTCTGCGCTGTTTTCAGTCCATTTGTATGGTCTATTGATATACAGCTTCCTGAACTGTGGAGGTTTAGTGTTGTTCCTCACTTTTAAGAAACAGTCATTTGGCTGTGGTCAGACGGGGTTCATGATTTAACTGTGAAAATAAGGTAATCATAGGGGGATGTAGGTAACACATGGAATAAATCTTTTGGAGCGTTAATGATGATGTGTTTTAATTTAACAGTGAGGGAATTTTGGGAGGAGGTCAGATTGTCTGTACAGGAGATCCTCTCCATTAGATTGGATCTGGAACCTAGGATCTTTCTGCTCGGCCTCTACTCAGAGGGACAAAGAATAAAATCATCATGACATTTGTTTTATAAACATGTGCTCTCTTTAAGCAAAGGTGACAATAGCCTTATCATGGAAAGCCTTTGGTAAACCTGCTGTAGCTGTGTGATTCAGGGAAATAACTTCTTATTAGCCTCTGGAAAAATATCCTTACACTCTTTAGGACAGGCAGGATGTATTTAAAAATGTATGGGGTCATTTCATCAATTATATGAAGGATAATGATTTGGTGCACCTGATGGACGGGCCTGGAACAGTATAAGCACGCCCTTTGCATGACCCAGTTTCCTCTTCTCCTACCTTCTGGACCTTATGTTACTGTATCTTCTGTGGACTCATCACTATGTGACTTCATGGGGGAGGACCCAATGTTTTTTGTTTCATCTTGTTGAAACAAACGGTGCATGGAACAGTTGTGTATAGTGTGGAACATGTGTTTGCACAGTGTTTGTGTGTGTATACTTCTGTACCATTTACCCACTTCTCTGCTGTTATTTGTTGTTGTATTGTTCTTTTATAAAAATGTAAATCCAATACAAATAATGTAAAAATTAAAAATCAGTGGATTCACGCTTGCATCTGAACAGTGAAATATTCTACATGGAAACTGTAAAAAGCTTAGACTATTATATTTGACTAATGACAAATATAAACAGTTTTACAGAATAGATAAACCTTCAGTAAAGTATGGAGTGAGAAGTAGGATCGATGGTAATTGTGGTAGTTGTAGACAATTGTACGTACTCTTTTGCACACGTGGCAAAACACTTGTGATTTGCTTAAATTAATGAGGTTTCCAAATATGTGGGGACAACAAATTAATAGTTTTAAGCTTGTTTTTTCTCATTAAAGAATTGAACCAAAGCAAATAAGAAACAACTGTAATATATAGTGTATTTCTTTACAGTATATACTTTAACTACCTGATTCATTGATAGTAATTAACACATTTGCAGAATTGTAGCTATTTTCAGATGAATACTGAGATGCAGAATGACCTCTATGAAATAAGTGTTTAGAAAAGACAGAAACAGATTATGATTGAGTATTATTGTGATGCCTCTCTCTCTCTCTCTCTCTCTCTCTCTCTCTCTCTCTCTCTCTCTCTCTCTCTCTCTCTCTCTCTCTCTCACACACACACACACTCTGTCTCTCTCCCTCTCTCTCTCTCACACACTCTCTCTCTCTCCCTCTCTCTCTCTCTCTCCCTCTCTCTCTCTCTGTGTAGTTCTCTCTCACTCTCTCTCTCTCTCTCTCCATCCATGAAGTAGTACACTTTTCAATATATATGATTTGTTTGAATGCATCAGTCTCTGTCTTTGCATCTTTATGAATTATGAGTAGGTATTTTATTCTTGAGGTCAGTCGGTGTATAAATCTGTCAGAGGATTGATCGGTCAGACACATGCTTTACTATAGCTGCATGATACTATTTTATTAGGAGATTTCATTTTAGTTTCAGCAAAACTTGTTTGCATATTAAACTGTTGGCTTTTATGTTTCAAATAAATAAATGCTACTTAGTTCATTATAGCAACACTTAATTATGACTTACACTCATAGGCTCTATTTTGCTATGATGATAATTGATACAATTTATCTATAATTGTAAGATGCCACTTGTACTGTGTATGACATTTATACAACCACTTCTCCTGCTAATAGTAATAATGATAAAGCTTCAGTCTGTCATTTCCTAATTCCACTCATGGTGTCGCTATTGGCCAGTCTACGTGAAACATTCCCACTCCACCCTCTGGTGTACAGACCAATAAAAGGGTGATTTTGCAGTTACTCTTGGTCCTTGGATGCAGCCAGAGTAATTGTGAAGTGCTGTCTGTTTTCCTATGACTGAGCTGTTTAATCCTTATTGAATCTGTAACATCAACGTGGACCGTTGTCTGGAGCACAATATTGCCATGATGGGGCTCAAACGGAGCTGCTTTGTTTTCTTTCTCGTGTGGCAAACCGTGAATGGGGACGCGAGCTATTCCTTTCAAGAAGAAATGAAGCGCGGATCTCTTATTGGGAATATAGCGAAGGATCTTAACCTGGACTCGAGTAAACTGTCTGCTAGGAATGTCCGAGTTGATGCCGCAGGGAATCGAAAACGTTATTGTAGCATCAATCTGAGCAATGGGGATTTGATTGTTGCCGACAGGATTGACCGGGAGGAGCTTTGTGGAGAAAAGCTGTCGTGTGTAATAAAACGCGATATTGTACTGGAGAATCCTCTGGAACTGCATCCCTTCAGTCTTCACATTCAAGATATTAATGATAACTCACCACAGTTTAACGAAGACTTCATTAATATAGAAATTCACGAGTCGGCAGTCAGGGGAGCTCGTTTTGTGATAGAGGAGGCGCACGATGCGGATGTAGGACAAAATTCCGTTCAGCAGTACAGCCTTAGAAATAATGATAATTTCATTTTGGCTGTGGATGGAAACACAATAGAGCTTGTTCTCGAGAAAGAGCTTGATCGTGAAAAACAACACGAGATCAGTTTGCTCCTCACAGCTTTGGATGGTGGCTCTCCTCAGAGATCAGGTACTGTGGTCATACACGTCACTGTGCTGGATGCTAATGATAACGCCCCAGTGTTCAGCCAGGCCGTTTACAAAGCCAGTCTGCCTGAAAACTCTCCTGTAGATACTGTAGTGGTCACAGTGAGCGCTAGTGATGCAGACGAGGGAGTCCATGGAGATGTGACTTATGACTTTGGACATGTAACTGATGATGTGAAGAGAGTTTTTAGTATTGACCGTAAAGACGGCAAAATCAAAGTTAAAGGTGCTATTGATTTTGAAACTACTGCAACATATGATTTGCGCATTAAAGCAAAGGATGGATTAGGATTATCGTCATACACAAAGGTCATCGTTGATGTCACCGATGTCAATGACAACATACCTGTGATTTACGTGAAATCCTTGGCAAATCCCATTCCTGAGAACGTGTCACCTGGTACAGAGGTGGGCATCATTAACGTGCAGGATTCAGATTCTGATAATAACCAACGGATCCGCTGCTCCATTCAGCAAAACGTCCCTTTTAAGTTGGTTCCTTCTATTAAAAACTATTATTCTCTGGCGACCACAGGACAACTGGACCGTGAACTAGTGTCTGATTACAACATTACAATCACTGCCACTGACGAGGGCTCTCCACCTCTGTCCTCCTCTAAAACTGTTCAGTTATCTGTAGCAGACATCAACGACAACCCACCTTTGTTTGAGGAACAGTCCTACAGCGCATATGTGACTGAAAATAACAAACCTGGCTCCACTTTAGCTTCCGTTACTGCTCGAGACCCCGACTGGAGACAAAACGGTACAGTGATTTATTCTCTGATGCCCGGTGAGGTGAACGGTGCCCCGGTATCCTCCTATCTGTCTGTGAACGGAGACACGGGGGTGATCCACGCAGTGAGGTCGTTTGATTATGAACAGTTCAGGAGTTTTAAAGTCCACGTGATGGCCAGAGACAACGGTTCTCCACCGCTCAGCAGCAACGTGAGCGTCAGTGTGTTCATATCGGATGTGAATGACAACTCTCCTCAGATACTGTACCCTGCCCCGGAGGGCAACTCCTTCATGACCGAGCTGGTCCCCAAAGCTGCACACGGAGGCTCTCTGGTGTCCAAAGTGATCGCGGTGGACGCGGACTCCGGACAGAACGCCTGGCTGTCCTATCATATAGTCAAATCCACTGATCCGGGACTTTTCACTATTGGTCTCCACAGCGGAGAGATCAGGACACAGCGGGACATTTCTGAGTCTGACAGCATGAAACAGAACCTTGTTGTGGCAGTGAAAGATAACGGACAGCCCTCTCTCTCTGCCACCTGTTCCATGTATTTACTTATTTCTGATAACTTGGCTGAGGTGCCAGAACTGAAGGATATTTCTTATGATGAGAAGAACTCCAAACTGACCTCTTATCTGATCATCGCGCTGGTGTCTGTGTCCACCTTTTTCCTGACCTTCATTATCATCATCCTGGGTGTGAGGTTTTGCCGCAGGAGAAAGCCCAGACTGTTGTTTGATGGAGCAGTTGCCATCCCCAGCGCTTATCTCCCTCCTAATTACGCAGATGTTGACGGCACAGGAACTTTACGCAGCGCTTACAACTATGACGCCTACCTGACAACAGGTTCAAGAACCAGTGACTTTAAGTTCGTGACATCTTACAATGACAACACACTTCCTGCTGACCAGACTCTGAGGAAAAGCCCATCAGACTTTGCTGATGCGTTTGGAGAATTGGAGGAGTCTTCACAGGTATGAAAGGTCTATGGGGCATCACATTTTTTCAGTAGAAAATAAGTTTACTCAAAGAGGCATTCACCTCAAACGTTTCCATTTTAGTTTCATACATATGCATTGATATTATATAGAATATTGATCAACCTCATCTGTTGTGTGCATCTTTCATGATATCTCAATACTTGAATACCATCATACTCATGTCATAGTTAATGACAACCTTACTGAATGCCCTTTCTATTCACCATTTTACTTGCTCTCTGTGTTTGTACTTTATTCAGACTACTACTACATGAGGCTGATTAGCACTTGAATAGTCATGCTGTTATATTTGGGTGTTTACATTTACATTACCTGAGTCGGGGAGTTCTAGACATGATGCTAGGTTCCCTCTTGTTGTAGTTATGCTCCATTGATTGAATTAAATGTGTTTAATCATATACAGTACATTGTTGCATGAAAGTTTTTCTTTAAGGATTTGTACCAATTTTGTGGTAACTTTTGAATCTTCTCTCATCCAAACACTTTGTTTGGGTTGAATTTTCATAATGGATTAGTTGATGTTGTTTGGCCTGCTTAAAATATGGCACAGTGACATTCCCCTTTCCAAGTCCTTGTTTTATGTATGTTTATTGTGCAGTTTATCTCTTTTTTATTACATTAATATTAACAATCATACAGATTCTGCAGCAACTTATATCTGAACGATTATATACAATTGTCTGTTTTTCCCTGAAATCTTGACAGAAACAAATTATTTAATAGCAATACAATAATAACATCTACATCACATATTAGCTTGACAGCAACCTACAGTGTGCAGTTCAACTTATTTTTAGTAACCAGCTTCAATATTGACATTCAATAATACGTCCTGTCTCTTACACAATCACATGTTCATTGTGGAAGAGTAAATTATGTCTGTGGTCATAATTGCCACTGTATATCATTTACAATGGATTCATTTGTTGCTATATTTCCCCTCTGGTGTTCAATAAAGTTTTATCATACATTAATATTTCTCTCGAGCACTGATCTTTCTCTATAGTCCTAAGACGTATTTGGTAAAATTGTAATACTTATCAGTGATTTATGACTGAAACCCTTTCGTAGACATCATATTGTTGTGTAATAGCGGCATAAACACCACAGGTGGAAGACACTGCTAGAAGGATGTCTTTACATTTAAAGCAAATCCCTCATTAACATTTACACTAAATTGGCCTCTCGTGTTTGAGCTTTGTTGTATTTCATTAAATGTAGAGAAAAACAAACATGCTGTTCGTATTTTACATTTAATTTATCTGCTTCAATAGAAATGTTTGTCCCATGTAGATATGTTCAGTGCTTATGCACACTTTGTCATGTGGGGAATCTTCTGATTTTACTATGAAGGCACTTTATTACAATATGACCGTCTCTTAGTTGTGCTCTTGAGAAAATGCTTACTGTCAAACGTTATCTTCCATCTTCCATCTGTGCCTTGAAAGGCAATTTTATAATTGCTGTGCGGTGTAGGCTGGGCCGGATTTCCTTTTCACTATATGGGGGGATGTAGGATTAAACAACTGTAAAAACTATAAACTACCATCATATTTGTAGATTGGCAGAGTATTAAACCAGGTATTTGTGTGCTGGTGGTCAATTGGCAACAAGAGGAGGGTGTCCCCACAGCAAAGTTTGTGACCTACTGGTTTTTGCATTGAGTTTTCTCTTCATTGTTTGCAGTACTTTCTATTATGTAAGTGGTGATATAATGTCTTTCTTAATCAGAGTTTGAACAAACTTGCTGTGTAAATACTTAATGCATGTCTCTTTCACTTTATGGAATTTATAAATGAAACTCTTCTCAACACAAGTTGCAGCTGATTGCAGGATTTCACGCCAAGTGTGGTCAAAGAAACGCCCTGCTTTCTACTGGATGTAGTTATGAACTTGGTGATGTCATCATTCCAAGAAGAGCCTTGAGACATGGTTTAGTTTACATACATTTAACTTAAACAGTTTGTTTCACTTCATATCATTACAATACGTGCCATTCATTTTAATAGTTCATACAGTATGAAGGTAAGACTATAACCAATCAAGATGATCAAAACAAAAGCCAAGTTATCCTGCTAATATGCACCTCCGTATATAGATACTATCCTGACCCATGGAGACAATGTTGTTCAGTATAACAAATTTGTTCAACCCTGTGATTTGATGGCAAAGATCACTGAGCTACGGTGTAATTTTAATATACATGACAGACATGTATTTTTTTTTTAATTCAGCAATAGCAGTCGTCTGCAGTCACCCATGTTTTCACGGTATATTACATCTGCAAGCTTCATTAAAAAAAGTTGTAAAACCTGTTTAAAGTCCAGGATTATTTTTACTTCTGCGTTTCAGTTTCACATTTTTTACCAGACCACATTCAGTGAAGACAGACTAGAATCTGGTCTGCTTGCAGAAATGCCTCTCTGATTAAATGGCAAAACTTGAACTCAACCCTCTTTCTGAAGTTATCAGGTGATGACTATGTTGTTAGCCTGGGATGCAGATTAACATGATTAGACTATTTATTTATTTATTTTATTGTTTCCAGATTATTTTTCTTTCTTATAGATTATAATAGCTAATCACTATTAAATAGTATTTAAGTATGCAGACTGACAATTCAAAGATTATCTGAGCTTTTGACCAGACTTGTTTTGGATGTAGTTTAGTAATCTTTAAAAAATAAAGTGTATCCTGAAAAAGTGCATGTTGTCTTCAGACCTTAATGTTGGTCTGTCTTTCAAGCATTGAACTCAATGCACAGAAGGAGTTGTTGCCACTGGTCTCCTGATGTGGACTGATTGTGGGTGACTGCAGTTGCAAAGTTAGTTTACGTTCTGTTCAAGAGGACTGGTGGCCACGATCATAGCCTGCAACAATTCAAATAACGTTCATTTCTGTTTATTATACATAACAGTGTTATTGTTGAACTGAACTCACGGTGTCGCTATACACCAGCCTTAAAATGGCCCAGTTCCTCAATCCTTTGTGGACAGACGTCCTTGTACGCCCATTGCGTTCTCTACAAGCTACAGGACTATCACGCTGAATTGCTGTTGCTCTTCGTGTTATGCAGTTGAACTGTGTGTGTTCGCTTTTTTCATCAAACTCTTAGGAACTCATCGTCAATGATGGATTCAAAAATGATCTTCTTTGGAATGTGCGGATTTCACTTCCTCCTGCTTTTCTTGCATGTCGCATATGGAGACATGAGCTACTCTTTTCCAGAGGAGATGAAACGAGGATCGGTTATTGGAAATATGGCCAAGGATCTCGGGCTGGAGACGGTCGCATTCTCTAACAGGAGAGCCCGTATCGACACCGACGGGACTGATAAACGTTACTGTGACGTTAACCTGAATAACGGAGAGCTGATTGTTGCCGACAGGATTGACCGAGAGGGGCTTTGTGGGGAAAAGGCTTCGTGCATCCTAAAACACGAGCTGGTGCTGGAGAATCCTCTCGAGCTCCATCGGATTAGTCTTCACATTCAAGATATTAATGATAACTCGCCACAGTTTAAGGAAGACTTCATTAATATAGAAATTCACGAGTTGGCAGACAGGGGAGCTCGTTTTGTGGTAGAGGAGGCGCACGATGCGGATGTAGGACAAAATTCAGTTCAGCAGTACAGCCTTAGAAAGAATGATAATTTCATTTTGGCTGTTGATGGAAACACAATAGAGCTTGTTCTTGAGAAAGAGCTTGATCGTGAAAAACAACACGAGATCAATTTGCTCCTCACAGCTTTGGATGGTGGCTCTCCTCAGAGATCAGGTACTGTGGTCATACACGTCACTGTGCTGGATGCTAATGATAACGCCCCAGTGTTCAGCCAGGCCGTTTACAAAGCCAGTCTGCCTGAAAACTCTCCTGTAGACACTGTAGTGGTCACAGTGAGCGCTACTGATGCAGACGAGGGAGTCAATGGAGATGTCACTTATGAATTTGGACATGTTACTGATGATGTGAAGAAGATATTTAGTATTGATCGTAAAGAAGGTGAAATTAGAGTAATTGGCACTGTTGATTATGAAACTACGTCATCATTTGAAATACGCCTTAAAGCAAAAGATGGGTTAGGGCTGTCATCATATGCGAAGGTAATGATTTATATCACTGATGTGAATGACAACGCCCCTATAGTCAATTTAAAATCACTGACTAACCCCATACCTGAGAACGTGTCACCTGGTACAGAGGTGGGCATCATTAACGTGCAGGATAGAGACTCTGAGAAGAACAGACAGGTCCGCTGCTCCATTCAGCAAAACGTCCCTTTTAAGTTGGTTCCTTCTATTAAAAACTATTATTCTCTGGTGACCACAGGACAACTGGACCGTGAACTAGTGTCTGATTACAACATTACAATAACTGCCACTGACGAGGGCTCTCCACCCCTGTCCTCCTCTAAAACTGTTCAGTTATCTGTAGCAGACATCAACGACAACCCACCTGTGTTTGAGGAACAGTCCTACAGCGCATATGTGACTGAAAATAACAAACCTGGCTCCACTTTATGTTCCGTTACTGCTCGAGACCCCGACTGGAGACAAAACGGTACAGTGATTTATTCTCTGTTACCAGGTGAGGTGAACGGTGCCACGGTGTCCTCCTATCTATCTGTTAACGGAGACATGGGTGTGATTCACGCTGTGAGGTCGTTTGATTATGAACAGTTCAGGAGTTTTAAAGTCCACGTGATGGCCAGAGACAACGGTTCTCCTCCGCTCAGCAGCAACGTGACCGTCAGTGTGTTCATAATGGATGTGAACGACCACACTCCTCAGGTACTGTACCCCGCCCCGGAGGGCAACTCCTTCATGACCGAGCTGGTCCCCAAAGCTGCACACGGAGGCGCTCTGGTGTCCAAAGTGATCGCGGTGGACGCGGACTCCGGACAGAACGCCTGGCTGTCCTATCATATAGTCAAATCCACTGATCCGGGACTTTTCACTATTGGACTCCACAGCGGAGAGATCAGGACACAGCGGGACATTTCTGAGTCTGACAGCATGAAACAGAACCTTATTGTGGCAGTGAAAGATAACGGACAGCCCTCTCTCTCTGCCACCTGTTCCATGTATTTACTTATTTCTGATAACTTGGCTGAGGTGCCAGAACTGAAGGATATTTCTTATGATGAGAAGAACTCCAAACTGACCTCTTATCTGATCATCGCGCTGGTGTCTGTGTCCACCTTTTTCCTGACCTTCATTATCATCATCCTGGGTGTGAGGTTTTGTCGCAGGAGAAAGCCCAGACTGTTGTTTGATGGAGCAGTTGCCATCCCCAGCGCTTATCTCCCTCCCAATTACGCAGACGTTGACGGCACAGGAACTTTACGCAGCGCTTACAACTATGACGCATACCTGACAACAGGTTCAAGAACCAGTGACTTTAAGTTCGTGACATCTTACAACGACAACACACTTCCTGCTGACCAGACTCTCAGGAAAAGCCCATCAGACTTTGCTGATGCGTTTGGAGAATTGGAGGAGTCCCCACAGGTATGAAAGGTCTATGGGGCATCACATTTTTTCAGTAGAAAATAAGTTTACTCAAAGAGGCATTCACCTCAAAAGTTTCCATTTTAGTTTCATACATATGCATTGATATTATATAGAATATTGATCAACCTCATCTGTTGTGTGCATCTTTCATGATATCTCAATACTTGAATACCATCATACTCATGTCATTGTTAATGACAACCTTACTGAATGCCCTTTCTATTCACCATTTTACTTGCTCTCTGTGTTTGTACATTATTCAGACTACTACTACATGAGGCTGATAAGCACTTGTATAGTCATGCTGTTATATTTGGGTGTTTACATATACATTACCTGAATCAGGGAGTTATAGACATGTTGCTAGTTTCCCTCTTGGTGTAGTTATGCCCCATTGATTGAATTAAATATCTTTAATCATATACAGTACATTGTTTCATGAAACTTTTTCTTTTAAGATTTGTACCAATTTTGTTGTAAATTTTGAATCTTCTCTCATCCAAACACTTTGTTTGGGTTGAATTTTCATAATGGATTAGTTGATGTTGTTTGGCCTGCTTAAAATATGGCACAGTGACATTCCCCTTTCCATGTCCTTGTTTTATGTATTTTTATTGTGCAGTTTATCTCTTTTTTATTACATAAACATTAACAATCATACAGATTCTGCAGCAACTTATATCTGAACGATTATATACAATTGCCTGCTCTGCCCTGAAATCTCGACAGAAACAAATTATTTAACAGCAATACAATAATAACATCTACATCACATATTAGCTTGACAGCAACCTACGGTGTGCAGTTCAACTTATTTTTAGTAACCAGCTTCAATATTGACTGTCAATAATACGTCCTGTCTCCTACACAATCACATGTTCATTGTGGAAGACTAAATTATGTCCGTGGTCATAATTGCCACTGTATATAAATTACAATGGATTCATTTGTTGCTATATTTGCCCTCTGGTGTTCAATAAAGTCTTATCATACATTAATATTTCTCTCAAGCACTGATCTTTCTCTATAGTCCTAAGACATATGTCACTCTGGTATTTGGTAGAATTGTAATACTTATCAGTGATTCATGACTGAAACCCTTCGTAGACATCATATTGTTGTGTAATAGCGGCATATACACCACAGGTGGAAGACACTGCTAGAAGGATGTCTTTACATTTAAAGCAAATCCCTCATAAACATTTACACTAAATTGGCCTCTCGTGTTTGAGCTTTGTTGTATTTCATTAAATGTAGAGAAAAACAAACATGATGTTTGTATTTTACATTTTATATTTAATTTATCTGCTTCAATAGAAATGTTTGTCCCATGGAGATATGTTCAGTGCTTATGCACACTTTGTCATGTGGGGAATCTTCTGCTTTTACTATGAAGGCACTTTATTACAATATGACCGTCTCTTAGTTGTGCTCTTGAGAAAATGCTTACTGTCAAACGTTATCTTCCATCTTCCATCTGTGCCTTGAAAGGCAATTTCATAATTGCTGTGCGGTGTAGGCTGGGCCGGATTTCCTCCTCACTATATGGGTGGATGTAGGATTAAACAACTGTAAAAACTATAAGCTACTATCATATTTGTAGATTGGCAGAATATTAAAACATGTATTTGTGTGCTGGTGGTCAAATGGCAACAAGAGGAGGGTGTCCCCACAGCAAAGTTGGTGACCTACTGGATTTTGCATTGAGTTTTCTCTTTATTGTTTCCAGTACTTTCTATTATGTAAGTGGTGATATAATGTCTTTCTTAGTCAGAGTTTGAACAAACTTGCCGCGTAAATACTTAATGCATGTCTCTTTCACTTTATGGAACTTATAAATGAAACTCTTCTCAACACAAGTTGCAGCTGATTGCAGGATTTCACACCAAGTGTGGTCAAAGAAACGCCCTGCTTTCTACTGGATGTAGTTATGAACTTGGTGATGTCATCATTCCAAGAAGAGCCTTGAGACATGGTTTAGTTTACATACATTTATCTTAGAGAGTTTGTTTCATTTCATATCATTACAATACGTGCCATTCAGTTTATTAGTTCATACATTATGAAGGTAAGACTATAACCAATCAAGATGATCAAAACAAAATCCAAATTATCCTGCTAATATGCACCTCCGTATATAGATAGTATCCTAACACATGGAGACAATGTTGTTCAGTATAACACATTTGTTCAACCCTGTGATTTGATGGCAGATATTACTGAGATACGGTGTAATTTTAATATACATGACAGACATGTATTTTTTTTAAAGTCAGCAATAGCAGCCGTCTGCAGTCATCCTTATGCTCCAGTATATTAAGTCTGCAGGCTTAATTGAAAAAGAAAGTACAACCCGTTTAATGTCCAGGATTATGGTGACTACAGCGTTTCAGTTTCACATATTTTACCAGACCACATTCAGTGAAGACGGACTCGAATCTGGTCTACAAATTACCCTCTGATTAAATGACAAAACTTGAACTCAACCCTCTTTCTGAGGTCATCAGGTAATTACTATGTTGTTAGGCTGGGATGCAGTTACAAATTAACATGATTATAATATTTTTTTCCTTGTGTCTGATATTGTTTTTCATGCTTATAGTTAATTATAGCTAATAGCTTGTAAATGTAATTTAAGTATGCAGTCTGAATTTAAAGATAACCTGAGCTCATTGATCAGACTTGCTTTTAATGTACTTTAGTCATCTTTTTAAAAAAGTGTGGCCTTAAAAAATGCATGTTGTCTTCAGACCTTAATGTTGGTCTGTCTTTCAAGCATTGAACTCAATGCACAGAAGGAGTTGTTGGAACTGGTCTCCTGATGTGGACTGATTGTGGGTTACTGCAGTTGCAAAGTTAGTTTACGTTCTGTTCAAGAGGACTGGTGGCCACGATCATAGCCTGCAACAATTTAAATAACGTTAATTTGTATTTATTATGAATAACAGTGTTATTGTTGAACTGAACTCACGGTGTCGCTATACACCAGCCTTAAAATGGTCCGGTTCCTCAATCCTTTGTGGACAGACGTCCTTGTACGCCCATTGCGTTCTCTACAAGCTACAGGACTATCACGCTGAATTGCTGTTGCTCTTCGTGTTATGCAGTTGAACTGTGTGTGTTCGCTTTTTTCATCAAACTCTTAGGAACTCATCGTCAATGATGGATTCAAAAATGATCTTCTTTGGAATGTGCGGATTTCACTTCCTCCTGCTTTTCTTGCATGTCGCATATGGAGACATGAGCTACTCTTTTCCAGAGGAGATGAAACGAGGATCCGTTATTGGAAATATAGCCAAGGATCTCGGGCTGGAGACGGTCGCGTTCTCTAACAGGAGAGCCCGTATCGACACCGACGGGACTGATAAACGTTACTGTGACGTTAACCTGAATAACGGAGAGCTGATTGTTGCCGACAGGATTGACCGAGAGGGGCTTTGTGTGGAAAAGGCTTCGTGCATCCTAAAGCATGAGCTGGTGCTGGAGAATCCTCTCGAGCTCCATCGGATTAGTCTTCACATTCAAGATATTAATGATAACTCGCCACAGTTTAAGGAAGACTTCATTAAAATAGAAATTCACGAGTCGGCGGTCAGGGGAGCTCGTTTTGTGATAGAGGAGGCGCACGATGCGGATGTAGGACAAAATTCAGTTCAGCAGTACAGCCTTAGAAAGAATGATAATTTCATTTTGGCTGTTGATGGAAACACAATAGAGCTTGTTCTTGAGAAAGAGCTTGATCGTGAAAAACAACACGAGATCAATTTGCTCCTCACAGCTTTAGATGGTGGCTCTCCTCAGAGATCAGGTACTGTGGTCATACACGTCACTGTGCTGGATGCTAATGATAACGCCCCAGTGTTCAGCCAGGCCGTTTACAAAGCCAGTCTGCCTGAAAACTCTCCTGTAGACACTGTAGTGGTCACAGTGAGCGCTAGTGATGCAGACGAGGGAGTCCATGGAGATGTCACTTATGAATTTGGACATGTTACTGATGATGTGAAGAAGATATTCAGTATTGACCGTAAAGTGGGTGAGATAAGAGTAATTGGCACTGTTGATTATGAAACTACGTCATCATTTGAAATACGCGTTAAAGCAAAAGATGGGCTAGGGCTGTCATCATATGCGAAGGTAATGGTTTCTATCACTGATGTGAATGATAACGCCCCTATAGTCAATTTAAAATCTCTGACTAACCCCATACCTGAGAGCGTGTCACCTGGTACAGAGGTGGGCATCATTAACGTGCAGGATAGAGACTCTGAGAAGAACAGACAGGTCCGCTGCTCCATTCAGCAAATCGTCCCCTTTAAGTTGGTTCCTTCTATTAAAAACTATTATTCTCTGGTGACCACAGGACAACTGGACCGTGAACTAGTGTCTGATTACAACATTACAATCACTGCCACTGACGAGGGCTCTCCACCTCTGTCCTCCTCTAAAACTGTTCAGTTATCTGTGGCAGACATCAACGACAACCCACCTGTGTTTGAGGAACTGTCCTACAGCGCATATGTGACTGAAAATAACAAACCTGGCTCCACTTTATGTTCCGTTACTGCTCGAGACCCCGACTGGAGACAAAACGGTACAGTGATTTATTCTCTTTTACCCGGTGAGGTGAACGGTGCCCCCGTGTCCTCCTATCTATCTGTTAACGGAGACACGGGGGTGATCCACGCTGTGAGGTCGTTTGATTATGAACAGTTCAGGAGTTTTAAAGTCCACGTGATGGCCAGAGACAACGGTTCTCCTCCGCTCAGCAGCAACGTGACCGTCAGTGTGTTCATATCGGATGTGAATGACAACTCTCCTCAGATACTGTACCCCGCCCCGGAGGGCAACTCCTTTATGACCGAGCTGGTCCCCAAAGCTGCACACGGAGGCTCTCTGGTGTCCAAAGTGATCGCGGTGGACGCGGACTCCGGACAGAACGCCTGGCTGTCCTATCATATAGTCAAATCCACTGATCCGGGACTTTTCACCATTGGTCTCCACAGCGGAGAGATCAGGACACAGCGGGACATTTCTGAGTCTGACAGCATGAAACAGAACCTTATTGTGGCAGTGAAAGATAACGGACAGCCCTCTCTCTCTGCCACCTGTTCCATGTATTTACTTATTTCTGATAACTTGGCTGAGGTGCCAGAACTGAAGGATATTTCTTATGATGAGAAGAACTCCAAACTGACCTCTTATCTGATCATCGCGCTGGTGTCTGTATCCACCTTTTTCCTGACCTTCATTATCATCATCCTGGGTGTGAGGTTTTGTCGCAGGAGAAAGCCCAGACTGTTGTTTGATGGAGCAGTTGCCATCCCCAGCGCTTATCTCCCTCCTAATTACGCAGATGTTGACGGCACAGGAACTTTACGCAGCGCTTACAACTATGACGCCTACCTGACAACAGGTTCAAGAACCAGTGACTTTAAGTTCGTGACATCTTACAATGACAACACACTTCCTGCTGACCAGACTCTGAGGAAGAGCCCATCAGATTTTGCTGATGCGTTTGGAGAGTGTGATGATTCTCCTGAGGTAGGAACATATTCCAGATTTCAAGTTGTATTCCTCGCCCTGCAGTCATAATGCAATTGAGTTCGTTTTAACAATCCGTCGGCATTGTTCTTCCCTGTGTTTGAGACTAAATACACGTTTTAGTAGTGCTCTCGAAAAATAGTATGATGCCAAAATTATTTAGATGTCACTTTATAATCACACACGTATTTGATATATTTTTTTAAAATAACTTCTATCAGCCGACCTGATTACCCTTCACGACTTTAAACAGGAAATCCTTAACATCCGTCCCTTTTTCTCTGTCCATGGTTCTGAACTCTGTTTGAGCATTTGATGCATTTTCAAGGCTATCTGACCACTCTTTCATTATGTCATGCTCTCTATCGGAATTTTGTTTCATTAAATTTGATATTGCATTTTTTAGAATTTAGTTTTCCTTGATCTACTGGTTTTATATAAAATACGTTGTTTCTCTTATTTGCTATATTTATAAGAACATCTTTTGAACTGATACTCAGGTGGAGCCAATTACTTTTTCGATTCAGAGGCCATTGTTTCCTTTGGTCATATTCATTTTTCTTTCTCAGTCAGTCTCTAATGTGCTGCATTGTTGGTCATTTTCCACAAACAAATGACTTGCTCCTACATAGTCCCTGTTTCAGAATGTGGGTTGAGTTAAAACTCTGTTTGTTAACCCTGAAGTGAGGGAAACACTGGGTTTTCAGTTCTATAAAGAAAGGTAACTCAAAAGTGTTTTGAGATGGCTGACTTCTTTGTCTCTGTATCACCAATTCTACAGATGGACAGTCTTTTATTTTTCCCCAAAATGTTTTTGTATATATTGATTCCTCAATTAATGACAGCTTTTTTTGTTTGTGCTGTGTCCTTATGATTCGGAGTATCCTCCTGCAGTGTTTAATTGTGTCAAAATAAAGAAGGCACAAATCCACATTTCCTGGATCTCTGAGATTTTCATAGGATCATTTTCTAAATTTGCTGCATCATTTACTGATGACATCACATTTTCTTTACTGTTAATGTATGTGATGTTCAGAAAGGTATCTGATAGTGTTTGAATTTTTGGGATGCTGATTGCTTTGTGAAACTTGTCTGCGCTGTTTTAGTCCATTATTATGGTCTCTTGATATACAGCTTCCTGAACAGTGGAGGTTTAGTGTTGTTCCTCACTTTTAAGAAACAGTCATTTGGCTGTGGTCAGACGGGGTTAATGATTTAACTGAAAATGAGGTAATCATAAGGGAATGAAGGTAACACATGGAATAAATCTTTTGGAGCGTTAATGATGTTGTGTTTTAATTTAACAGTGAGGGAATTTTGGGAGGAGGTCAGATTGTCTGTACAGGAGATCCTCTGCATTAGATTGGATCTGGAAACTAGGGTCTTTCTGCTCGGTCTCTACTCAGAGGTACAAATAATAAAATCATCATGACATTTGTTTTTATAAACATGTGCTCTCTTCAAGCAAAAGTGACAATAGCCTTATCATGGAAAGCCTTTGGTAAACCTGCTGTAGCTGTGTGGTTCAGGGAACTAACTTCTTGTTTACCCCTGGAAAAAAATATCCTTACACTCTTAAGGACAGGCAGGAGGTATTTAAAAACGTATGGGGTCGTTTCATCAATTATATGAAGGACAATGATTTGGTGCACCTGATGGACGGGCCTGGAACAGTATAAGCACGCCCTTTGCATGACCCAGTTTCCTCTTCTCCTACCTTCTGGACTTTATGTTACTGTATCTTCTGTGGACTCATCACTATGTGACTTCATTGGGGAGGACCCAATGTTTTTGTTTCATCTTGTTGAAACAAACGATGTATGGAACAGTTGTGTATAGTGTGGAACATTTGTTTGGGCTGTGTTTGTGTGTATACTTCTGTACCATTTACTTACTTCTCTGCTGTTATTTGTTGTTGTATTGTTCTTTTATAAAAATGAAAATCCAATACAAATATTGTAAAAAATTAAAAAAATAAGTGGATTCACGCTTGCATTTGAACAGTGAAATATTCTACATGGAAAATGTAAAAAGCTTAGACTATTGTATTTGACTAATGACAAATATAAAAAGTTTTACAGAATAGATAAACCTTCAGTAAAGTATGGAGTGAGAAGTAGGATCGATGGTAATTGTGGTAGTTGTAGACAATTGTACGTACTCTTTTGCAAACGTGGCAAAACACTTGTGATTTGCTTAAATTAATGAGGTTTCCAAATATGTGGGGACAACAAATTAATAGTTTTAAGCTTGTTTTTTCTCATTAAAGAATTGAACCAAAGCAAATAAGAAACAACTGTAATATATAGTATAGTCATTTACAGTATATACTTTTAACTACCTGATTCATTGATATTAATTAACACATTTGCAGAATTGTAGCTATTTTCAGATGAATACTGAGATGCAGAATGACCTCTATAAAATAAGTGTTTAGAAAAGACAGAAACAGATTATGATTGAGTATTATTGTGATGCCTCTCTCTCTCTCTCTCTCTCTCTCTCTCTCTCACTCTCTCTCTCTCTCCCTTTCTCTCTCTCTCTCTCTCTCTCACACACACACACACACTCTGTCTCTCTCCCTCTCTCTCTCTCACACACTCTCTCTCTCTCCCTCTCTCTCTCTCTCTCCCTCTCTCTCTCTCTGTGTCGTTCTCTCTCACTCTCTCTCTCTCTCTCTCTCCATCCATGAAGTAGTACACTTTTCAATATATATGATTTGTTTGAATGCATCAGTCTCTGTCTTTGCATCTTTATGAATTATGAGTAGGTATCTCATTCTTGAGGTTAGTCGGTGTATCCATCTGTCAGAGGATTGATCTGTCAGACACGTGCTTTACTATAGCTGCATGATACTATTTAATTAGGAGATTTTATTTCAGTTTCAGCAAAACTTGTTTGCATATTAAACTGTTGGCTTTTATGTTTCAAATAAATGAATGCTACTTAGTTCATTATAGCAACACTTAATTATGACTTACACTCATAGGCTCTATTTTGCTATGATGATAATTGATACAATTTATCTATAATTGTAAGATGCCACTTGTACTGTGTATGACATTTATACAACCACTTCTCCTGCTAATAGTAATAATGATAAAGCTTCAGTCTGTCATTTCTTAATTCCACTCATGGTGTCGCTATTGGCCAGTCTACGTGAAACATTCCCACTCCACCCTCTGGTGTACAGACCAATAAAAGGGTGATTTTGCAGTTACTCTTGGTCCTTGGATGAAACCAGAGTTATTGTGACGTGCTGTCTTTTTTCTTATGACTGAGCTGTTTAATGCTTATTGAATCTGTAACATCAACGTGGACCGTTGTCTGGAGCACAATATTGCCATGATGGGGCTCAAACGGAGCTGCTTTGTTTTCTTTCTCGTGTGGCAAACCGTGAATGGGGACGCGAGCTATTCCTTTCAAGAAGAAATGAAGCGCGGATCTCTTATTGGGAATATAGCGAAGGATCTTAACCTGGACTCGAGTAAACTGTCTGCTAGGAATGTCCGAGTTGATGCCGCAGGGAATCGAAAACGTTATTGTAGCATCAATCTGAGCAATGGGGATTTGATTGTGGCCGACAGGATTGACCGGGAGGAGCTTTGTGGAGAAAAGCTGTCGTGTGTAATAAAACGCGATATTGTACTGGAGAATCCTCTGGAACTGCATCCCTTCAGTCTTCACATTCAAGATATTAATGATAACTCGCCACAGTTTAAGGAAGACTTCATTAAAATAGAAATTCACGAGTTGGCGGTCAGGGGAGCTCGTTTTGTGATAGAGGAGGCGCACGATGCGGATGTAGGACAAAATTCCGTTCAGCAGTACAGCCTTAGAAAGAATGATAATTTCATTTTGGCTGTTGATGGAAACACAATAGAGCTTGTTCTTGAGAAAGAGCTTGATCGTGAAAAACAACACGAGATCAATTTGCTCCTCACAGCTTTGGATGGTGGCTCTCCTCAGAGATCAGGTACTGTGGTCATACACGTCACTGTGCTGGATGCTAATGATAACGCCCCAGTGTTCAGCCAGGCCGTTTACAAAGCCAGCCTGCCTGAAAACTCTCCTGTAGATACTGTAGTGGTCACAGTGAGCGCTAGTGATGCAGACGAGGGAGTCAATGGAGATGTGACTTATGAATTTGGACATGTTACTGATGATGTGAAGAGAGTTTTTAGTATTGACCGTAAAGACGGCAAAATCAAAGTTAAAGGTGCGATTGATTTTGAAACTACTGCAACATATGACTTGCGCATTAAAGCAAAGGATGGATTAGGATTATCGTCATACACAAAGGTCACCGTTGATGTCACCGATGTCAATGACAACGTACCTGTGATTTATGTGAAATCACTGGCAAATCCCATACCTGAGAACGTGTCACCTGGTACAGAGGTGGGCATCATTAACGTGCAGGATTCAGATTCTGATAATAACCAACGGCTCCGCTGCTCCATTCAGCAAAACGTCCCTTTTAAGTTGGTTCCTTCTATTAAAAACTATTATTCTCTGGTGACCACAGGACAACTGGACCGTGAACTAGTGTCCGATTACAACATTACAATCACTGCCACTGACGAGGGCTCTCCACCTCTGTCCTCCTCTAAAACTGTTCAGTTATCTGTAGCAGACATCAACGACAACCCACCTGTGTTTGAGGAACAGTCCTACAGCACATATGTGACTGAAAATAACAAACCTGGCTCCACTTTATGTTCCGTTACTGCTCGAGACCCCGACTGGAGACAAAACGGTACAGTGATTTATTCTCTTTTACCCGGTGAGGTGAACGGTGCCCCGGTGTCCTCCTACCTATCTGTTAATGGAGACACGGGGGTGATCCACGCTGTGAGGTCGTTTGATTATGAACAGTTCAGGAGTTTTAAAGTCCACGTGATGGCCAGAGACAACGGCTCTCCTCCGCTCAGCAGCAACGTGAGCGTCAGTGTGTTCATAATGGATGTGAACGACCACTCTCCTCAGATACTGTACCCCGCCCCGGAGGGCAACTCCTTCATGACCGAGCTGGTCCCCAAAGCTGCACACGGAGGCTCTCTGGTGTCCAAAGTGATCTCGGTGGACGCGGACTCCGGACAGAACGCCTGGCTGTCCTATCATATAGTCAAATCCACTGACCCGGGACTTTTCACCATTGGTCTCCACAGCGGAGAGATCAGGACACAGCGGGACATTTCTGAGTCTGACAGCATGAAACAGAACCTTATTGTGTCAGTGAAAGATAACGGACAGCCCTCTCTCTCTGCCACCTGTTCCATGTATTTACTTATTTCTGATAACTTGGCTGAGGTGCCAGAACTGAAGGATATTTCTTATGATGAGAAGAACTCCAAACTGACCTCTTATCTGATCATCGCGCTGGTGTCCGTGTCCACCTTTTTTCTGACCTTCATTATCATCATCCTGGGTGTGAGGTTTTGTCGCAGGAGAAAGCCCAGACTGTTGTTTGATGGAGCAGTTGCCATCCCCAGCGCTTATCTCCCTCCTAGTTACGCAGATGTTGACGGCACAGGAACTTTACGCAGCGCTTACAACTATGACGCCTACCTGACAACAGGTTCAAGAACCAGTGACTTTAAGTTCGTGACATCTTACAATGACAACACACTTCCTGCTGACCAGACTCTGAGGAAAAGCCCATCATACTTTGCTGATGCGTTTGGAGATTTGGAGGAGTCCTCACAGGTATGAAAGGTCTATGGGGCATCACATTTTTTCAGTAGAAAATAAGTTTACTCAAAGAGGCATTCACCTCAAACGTTTCCTTTTTAGTTTCATACATATGCATTGATATTATATAGAATATTGATCAACCTCATCTGTTGTGTGCATCTTTCATGATATCTCACTACTTGAATACCATCATACTCATGTCATTGTTAATGACAACCTTACTGAATGCCCTTTCTATTCACCATTTGACTTGCTCTCTGTGTTTGTACTTTATTCAGACTACTACTACATGAGGCTGATTAGCACTTGAATAGTCATGATGTTATATTTGAGTGTTTACATTTACATTACCTGAATCGGGGAGTTCTAGACATGATGCTAGTTTCCCTCTTGGTGTAGTTATGCCCCATTGATTGAATTAAATGTCTTTAACCATATACAGTACATTGTTTCATGAAACTTTTTCTTTAAGGATTTGTACCAATTTTGTGGTAAATTTTGAATCTTCTCTCATCCAAACACTTTGTTTGGGTTGAATTTTCATAATGGATTAGTTGATGTTGTTTGGCCTGCTTAAAATATGGCACAGTGACATTCCCCTTTCCAAGTCCTTGTTTTATGTATGTTTATTGTGCAGTTTATCTTTTTTTTATTACATAAACATTAACATTCATACAGATTCTGCAGCAACTTATATCTGAACGATTATATACAATTGTCTGTTTTTCCCTGAAATCTTGACAGAAACAAATTATTTAATAGCAATACAACAATAACATCTACATCACATATTAGCTTGACAGCAACCTACCGTGTGCAGTTCAACTTATTTTTAGTAACCAGCTTCAATATTGACTGTCAATCATACGTCCTGTCTCTTACACAATCACATGTTCATTGTGGAAGAGTAAATTATGTCTGTGGTCATAATTGCCACTGTATATCATTTACAATGGATTCATTTATTGCTATATTTCCCCTCTGGTGTTCAATAAAGTCTTATCATACATTAATATTTCTCTCAAGCACTGATCTTTCTCTATAGTCCTAAGACGTATTTGGTAAAATTGTAATACTTATCAGTGATTTATGACTGAAACCCTTTCGTAGACATCATATTGTTGTGTAATAGCGGCATAAACACCACAGGTGGAAGACACTGCTAGAAGGATGTCTTTACATTTAAAGCAAATCCCTCATTAACATTTACACTAAATTGACCTCTCGTGTTTGAGCTTTGTTGTATTTCATTAAATGTAGAGAAAAACAAACATGCTGTTCGTATTTTACATTTTACATTTAATTTATCTGCTTCAATAGAAATGTTTGTCCCATGGAGATATGTTCAGTGCTTATGCACACTTTGTCATGTGGGGAATCTTCTGATTTTACTATGAAGGCACTTTATTACAATATGACCGTCTCTTAGTTGTGCTCTTGAGAAAATGCTGACTGTCAAACGTTATCTTCCATCTTCCATCTGTGCCTTGAAAGGCAATTTTATAATTGCTGTGCGGTGTAGGCTGGGCCGGATTTCCTCTTCACTACATGGGGGGATGTAGGATTAAACAACTGTAAAAACTATAAACTACCATCATATTTGTAGATTGGCAGAGTATTAAACCAGGTATTTGTGTGCTGGTGGTCAATTGGCAACAAGAGGAGGGTGTCCCCACAGCAAAGTTTCTGACCTACTGGTTTTTGCATTGAGTTTTCTCTTCATTGTTTGCAGTACTTTCTAATATGTAAGTGGTGATATAATGTCTTTTTTAGTCAGAGTTTGAACAAACTTGCTGTGTAAATACTTAATGCATGTCTCTTTCACTTTATGGAACTTATAAATGAAACTCTTCTCAACACAAGTTGCAGCTGATTGCAGGATTTCACGCCAAGTGTGGTCAAAGAAACGCCCTGCTTTCTACTGGATGTAGTTATGAACTTGGTGATGTCATCATTCCAAGAAGAGCCTTGAGACATGGTTTAGTTTACATACATTTAACTTAAACAGTTTGTTTCACTTCATATCATTACAATACGTGCCATTCAGTTTAATAGTTCATACAGTATGAAGGTAAGACTATAACCAATCAAGATGATCAAAACAAAATCCAAATTATCCTGCTAATATGCACCTCCGTATATAGATAGTATCCTGACCCATGGAGACAATGTTGTTCAGTATAACACATTTGTTCAACCCTGTGATTTGATGGCAAAGATCACTGAGCTACGGTGTAATTTAATATGCATGACAGACATGTATTTTTTTTTTAATTCAGCAATAGCAGCCGTCTTCAGTCACCCATGTTTTCACGGTATATTACATCTGCAAGCTTCATTAAAAAAAGTTGTAAAACCTGTTTAAAGTCCAGGATTATTTTTACTTCTGCGTTTCAGTTTCACATTTTTTACCAGACCACATTCAGTGAAGACAGACTAGAATCTGGTCTGCTTGCAGAAATGCCTCTCTGATTAAATGGCAAAACTTAAACTCAACCCTCTTTCTGAGGTTATCAGGTGATGACTATGTTGTTAGCCTGGGATGCAGATTAACATGATTATACTATTTATTTATTTATTTCATTGTGTCCAGATTATTTTTCTTTATTATAGCTTATAATAGCTAATCACTATTAAATAGTATTTAAGTATGCAGACTGACAATTCAAAGATTATCTGAGCTTTTGACCAGACTTGTTTTGGATGTAGTTTAGTCATCTTTAAAAAATAAAGTGTATCCTGAAAAAGTGCATGTTGTCTCCAGACCTTAATGTTGGTCTGTCTTTCAAGCATTGAACTCAATGCACAGAAGGAGTTGTTGCCACTGGTCTCCTGATGTGGACTGATTGTGGGTGACTGCAGTTGCAAAGTTAGTTTACGTTCTGTTCAAGAGGACTGGTGGCCACGATCATAGCCTGCAACAATTTAAATAACGTTCATTTCTGTTTATTATATATGACAGTGTTATTGTTGAACTGAACTCACGGTGTCGCTATACACCAGCCTTAAAATGGTCCAGTTCCTCAATCCTTTGTGGACAGACGTCCTTGTACGCCCATTTCGTTCTCTACAAGCTGCAGGACTATCACGCTGAATTGCTGTTGCTCTTCGTGTTATGCAGTTGAACTGTGTGTGTTCGCTTTTTTCATCAAACTCTTAGGCACTCATCGTCAATGATGGATTCAAAAATGATCTTCTTTGGAATGTGCGGATTTCACTTCCTCCTGCTTTTCTTGCATGTCGCATATGGAGACATGAGCTACTCTTTTCCAGAGGAGATGAAACGAGGATCCGTTATTGGAAATATAGCCAAGGATCTCGGGCTGGAGACGGTCGCATTCTCTAACAGGAGAGCCCGTATCGACACCGACGGGACTGATAAACGTTACTGTGACGTTAACCTGAATAACGGAGAGCTGATTGTTGCGGACAGGATTGACCGAGAGGGGCTTTGTGGGGAAAAGGCTTCGTGCATCCTAAAACATGAGCTGGTGCTGGAGAATCCTCTCGAGCTCCACAGGATTAGTCTTCACATTCAAGATATTAATGATAATTCGCCACAGTTTAAGGAAGACTTCATAAATATAGAAATTCGAGAGTCGGCGGTCAGGGGAGCTCGTTTTGTGATAGAGGAGGCGCACGATGCGGATGTAGGACAAAATTCAGTTCAGCAGTACAGCCTTAGAAAGAATGATAATTTCATTTTGGCTGTTGATGGAAACACAATAGAGCTGGTTCTTGAGAAAGAGCTTGATCGTGAAAAACAACACGAGATCAGTTTGCTCCTCACAGCTTTAGATGGTGGCTCTCCTCAGAGATCAGGTACTGTGGTCATACACGTCACTGTGCTGGATGCTAATGATAACGCCCCAGTGTTCAGCCAGGCCGTTTACAAAGCCAGCCTGCCTGAAAACTCTCCTGTAGACACTGTAGTGGTCACAGTGAGCGCTACTGATGCAGACGAGGGAGTCAATGGAGATGTCACTTATGAATTTGGACATGTTACTGATGATGTGAAGAAGATATTTAGTATTGACCGTAAAGAAGGTGAGATTAGAGTAATTGACACTGTTGATTACGAAACTACGTCATCATTTGAAATACGAGTTAAAGCAAAGGATGGGCTAGGGCTGTCATCATATGCGAAGGTAATAATTACTATCACTGATGTGAATGATAACGCCCCTATAGTCAATTTAAAATCTCTGACTAATCCCATACCTGAGAGCGTGTCCCCTGGTACAGAGGTGGGCATCATTAACGTGCAGGATAGAGACTCTGAGAAGAACAGACAGGTCCGCTGCACCATTCAGCAAAACGTCCCTTTTAAGTTGGTTCCTTCTATTAAAAACTATTATTCTCTGGTGACCACAGGACAACTGGACCGTGAACTAGTGTCTGATTACAACATTACAATCACTGCCACTGACGAGGGCTCTCCACCTCTGTCCTCCTCTAAAACTGTTCAGTTATCTGTAGCAGACATCAACGACAACCCACCTGTGTTTGAGGAACAGTCCTACAGCGCATATGTGACTGAAAATAACAAACCTGGCTCCACTTTATGTTCCGTTACCGCTCGAGACCCCGACTGGAGACAAAACGGTACAGTGATCTATTCTCTTTTACCCGGTGAGGTGAACGGTGCCCCGGTGTCCTCCTATCTGTCTGTTAACGGAGACACGGGGGTGATCCACGCTGTGAGGTCGTTTGATTATGAACAGTTCAGGAGTTTTAAAGTCCACGTGATGGCCAGAGACAACGGTTCTCCTCCGCTCAGCAGCAACGTGACCGTCAGTGTGTTCATAATGGATGTGAATGACAACTCTCCTCAGATACTGTACCCCGCCCCGGAGGGCAACTCATTCATGACCGAGCTGGTCCCCAAAGCTGCACACGGAGGCTCTCTGGTGTCCAAAGTGATCGCGGTGGACGCGGACTCCGGACAGAACGCCTGGCTGTCCTATCATATAGTCAAATCCACTGATCCGGGACTTTTTACTATTGGTCTCCACAGCGGAGAGATCAGGACACAGCGGGACATTTCTGAGTCTGACAGCATGAAACAGAACCTTATTGTGGCAGTGAAAGATAACGGACAGCCCTCTCTCTCTGCCACCTGTTCCATGTATTTACTTATTTCTGATAACTTGGCTGAGGTGCCAGAACTGAAGGATATTTCTTATGATGAGAAGAACTCCAAACTGACCTCTTATCTGATCATCGCGCTGGTGTCTGTGTCCACCTTTTTCCTGACCTTCATTATCATCATCCTGGGTGTGAGGTTTTGTCGCAGGAGAAAGCCCAGACTGTTGTTTGATGGAGCAGTTGCCATCCCCAGCGCTTATCTCCCTCCTAATTACGCAGATGTTGACGGCACAGGAACTTTACGCAGCGCTTACAACTATGACGCCTACCTGACAACAGGTTCAAGAACCAGTGACTTTAAGTTCGTGACTTCTTACAATGACAACACACTTCCTGCTGACCAGACTATGAGGAAGAGCCCATCAGACTTTGCTGACGCGTTTGGGGATTTGGAAGAGGGTTTAGAGGTATGAATTCACACAACAATTTGATCAAAGCTTTTACAAAAAAGAAAAGAAAATCACATTTTCCTCTTTAAACATTAATTCAACAAATGAAATAGCTATTTACAAAGTTAAAACTTTGATGATTGCAAGCATGTTTGTGTCCGTAACTGTCCTTTTGTGTTTATATATTTTCAGCCTGTCCGTTTTAATCAGTTGTTGCATTGTTTTTTCTTCATTTCAGTTATCCTCCCAATATTATGTTTTTGTTTGTTTCCCAAATCGGCTTCATTTGAACCATGGTCATTTTCATTTCCCATACTCTGAAGATGCAACACTGGGTGTATGGGTTTGCATATTTTTAGTTTAAATGTTACATATGGCTCATTAGTTTCAATTTTGTTACACAGAAATACATCATTGAAACTCAGTGTATTAGTCAGGCAGTGAATTATTTTCAGAAATTGTCAGCAAGATGTTTTTACCAAAGGTTTCTTTTCTTCTAAATCTACTCTGATCTTTTGGTGATTTTTCATTTTGATGGGACTGATAATTCATGTTTTTTCCTTGTTTTTTTTTTTTTAGCAAGAATAAGTTTATATCGTGAAGTTGTGACCTTGTGATCTTCATCTTAAGAAGATTGCTATTTGTGCTTTCGTCTAACAATATTATTCGGTTATTCACTAATAGTTTATATTTTAAGTGCATGCAGTTCTTGAATCAAGTGATTACTGACCTATAAGTAAAATTACCACTATAGCATTTTTCATCTGGATCATATAGTGTGTAATGTGATTGTGTGCCGGGCTTGGCTTTTGAAGGACTCTATTTGTGCCATTTACATTTTCAAAGTGTCTTGTAATGCTAAAGCACACCTTCTACACAATTAGATGATTATTGATGCAAAGGAAGGACCTCTGTGGCCATATATATTATCATTTTAAGTATGTGAGTGAAAAGGTTGCTGGTGGACACCTATGGTGGACACATCTGTCTTTGTCTTTATCCTCTAACGAAAACAGACAAAAAAAAATCATCTAACTTGTAATATGTCGATCTTGCCATTTACCTGCAATCTTGTGCCACTTGTTTCAGAGAATTCCAAACTGAGCTCTCTGACTCTTATTCTTGATGGCTTCTCCTTGGTCTACTGTTGCTCAGACAGGACCTCATTTGTGTATTGATTTGGACAGACATTTCTGCCACATGAATACATGTGATTTTACACATTGTTCTTACACGTAAGGACAGAAAATACATGATTAAATGATATCTAGCAGGCGGAAATAGATAGTACCTCGAAAGCTGAATGGCTGAAAAACTACATAAACATGATACTGATGTTGAATACTGGTTCTGTAGGTGGGTGACACCACCTGTATTATTTACGTCTTAACATTTGAATCCAGTCCACTAAACTTATTAACAGGAGTGTTTGTTCAGATTTTCTTTTATTTGAGTTGTGTTCCGGTTGATTGCTCTCTGGTCTGATTGCAGTGATTGTGAAAAACAGTTAATACAAATATAGAGATAAAAAGCAAGTTATTATTTTTTAATTGCAGCATATTATTTTGCAGTGTATTGTCTGTGTCATGTGCATGTCTGCAGTGATTGTTCTTGCTTCATGATATGCTCTGAATAAATCGCCCTTTTATTTCATTCACAACATTATGAAACTAATCTATATGTCATACAGTGTGTGTTTTAACAGTGAAGATTGAGGCTTGGGTTTTATGCTGTAGGTCAATAATACACATGTCTCAGGATATGACTTCACTTAATATCAGTCCCCTGTTTCATCAGAAACAGTGGGATTTCCTCTTTGGATTGACTGGGCTTGCAGGGATTACTCTCAGCTACTTGTGTCTAGACTGCATTACCAGATCTGGTTGTTTTCATGTAACTTTTAGAGTGAGTGTTCGATCTAATGCATATGCTCCTGTCTGGTTGATACTCATTGACAAACTGTATAATTTATCTCTATTCTCATATGGTATTGGGTTGTTGTTTTTTTTTGTTTTCTTCTTTCCAAAAGAGGTCAAAGTCTGGTTGAATCAATCTTTACTCTTTGTGGTTTGATAATGTCTAGTAAACACCTTTAATCGCCATCATATTTTTAGATATGTAGTGTATCTAGTTGTGTCAAAGTATACTTAGTTCAGGTGGTCTTTAAGGGTCATGGTCTGTTTACTGTGATGAAACAAAATTTAGTGCTCTTTCTCAAACACATACACACGCACACGCACATGCACACGCACACACACACAGCCAGCTTGTCTCTGTTATGTCCACTGCTCCATCCAGGCAGATGTACTTGACTGTCTGGGCTCATTTCTCTGTCCTTGGTGCTGAACTGCTGATATCTTTTGAGAAGGTTTTTGTTCACTTTCCACCACACTTTCCCAGCTTCACACCACTGCTATTTTGTTTTTTCCCCAGTATGTAATTTCATAAATCATTGAGAAGTTAGGAGGTCCAACTGTATGTTAACATGATGATACAATACATTTAGTGTTTATTATGAATAATTTAAGCTGCAATTAAAACATATGAACTTATAGATATGTAAATTGATAACTCTATAAAAAGTTTAAGTGCCTAATTCTGACTACATTAATTAACTTTCCCTTTTAACATTACATACAACTATTTACTTTTTAATCCAACTACAGATGCAGGTGCTTCATTTTCCAAACTGCTCCAGCCCTGCACATCTGTGAATCTTGATTGTAGTGTTCATGGTAAATTTAGTTTTACCACTTTTAAGCAAATTAAAGAAGACATTTCCCAAGTTCTGATGAATATTAACTAGTCTACAAAAATATCTGGATGTATTTTATTTTTGGCCATACAAGATACTGTCAGAAAGTATAACCAGGACAAGAGGGGAAGCAATAGATCCAACAGTTAAAGATTATACCATGTTGCCTTCAGCTGACAATCAACATAGGCTAAACATTGAAGGCTTGGGATATCCAGTGTGAAAACACTTATGCAGAACAGCAGGTTAGCATTACGTCCTGAAGGGTTAAGAAATACACAGATGGGATCACCAGGTTTGCAGAACTCAAGTCTACAGCACAGAACAAAAAATGTATCATCACAGCAACAAAACACGAACTTAAATCACATCAGCCATACTTTTAAAACTCCAAAATAGGGCATTCATAGCCTTAACTCTGATATCCATCATTTTGTTGTGCTTAATACAAGACTTGTTTTTGCTAATGCCTACGTTGTTTAATTATTTTTGTATTGCTTTTAAATCATACAGGTTGTAGTGTCTGTTTCCTAAACAGATACATTGTAGTTAAACGCAGGCTCTAGCTAGTTTGAAATGTTCCTCTTATTAAAATTTTCCTCAGTGTTTTGTTGAACTCAACTCACGGTGGCGCTATACACCAGGCTTAGGATGTTTGAATCCCTCTATCCTTTGGGGTGGACGCACAATCTTTTGCGCTTGTGTCTAGATAGGGACAGCCACCCTAGACGGGTAGTTTATTCGTGTTATGTGGTTGAACTGCCTTTGTTCGCTTTTTTCATCAAAATCTTAGGAACTCATCGTCAATGATGGATTCAAAAATGATCTTCTTTGGAATGTGCGGATTTCACTTCCTCCTGCTTTTCTTGCATGTCGCATACGGAGACATGAGCTACTCTTTTCCAGAGGAGATGAAACGAGGATCAGTTATTGGAAATATAGCCAAGGATCTCGGGCTGGAGACGGTCGCATTCTCTAACAGGAGAGCCCGTATCGACACCGACGGGACTGATAAACGTTACTGTGACGTTAACCTGAATAACGGAGAGCTGATTGTTGCGGACAGGATTGACCGAGAGGGGCTTTGTGGGGAAAAGGCTTCGTGCATCCTAAAACATGAGCTGGTGCTGGAGAATCCTCTCGAGCTCCACAGGATTAGTCTTCACATTCAAGATATTAATGATAACTCGCCACAGTTTAACGAAGAGTTAATAGATATAGAAATTCGAGAGTCGGCGGTCAGGGGAGCTCGTTTTGTGTTAGAGGAGGCGCACGATGCGGATGTAGGACAAAATTCAGTTCAGCAGTACAGCCTTAGAAAGAATGATAATTTCATCTTGGCTGTTGATGGAAACACAATAGAGCTTGTTCTTGAGAAAGAGCTTGATCGTGAAAAACAACACGAGATCAATTTGCTCCTCACAGCTTTAGATGGTGGCTCTCCTCAGAGATCAGGTACTGTGGTCATACACGTCACTGTGCTGGATGCTAATGATAACGCCCCAGTGTTCAGCCAGGCCGTTTACAAAGCCAGCCTGCCTGAAAACTCTCCTGTAGATACTGTAGTGGTCACAGTGAGCGCTACTGATGCAGACGAGGGAGTCAATGGAGATGTGACGTATGACTTTGGACATGTTACTGATGATGTGAGGAAAATATTTAGTATTGACCGTAAAGAAGGTGAGATTAGAGTAATTGGCACTGTTGATTATGAAACTACGTCATCATTTGAAATACGCGTTAAAGCAAAGGACGGGCTGGGGCTGTCATCATATGCGAAGGTAATGGTTTCTATCAGTGATGTGAATGATAACGCCCCTATAGTCAATTTAAAATCACTGACTAACCCCATACCTGAGAACGTGTCACCTGGTACAGAGGTGGGCATCATTAACGTGCAGGATAGAGACTCTGAGAAGAACAGACAGGTCCGCTGCTCCATTCAGCAAAACGTCCCTTTTAAGTTGGTTCCTTCTATTAAAAACTATTATTCTCTGGTGACCACAGGACAACTGGACCGTGAACTAGTGTCTGATTACAACATTACAATCACTGCCACTGACGAGGGCTCTCCACCTCTGTCCTCCTCTAAAACTGTTCAGTTATCTGTAGCAGACATCAACGACAACCCACCTGTGTTTGAGGAACAGTCCTACAGCGCATATGTGACTGAAAATAACAAACCTGGCTCCACTTTATGTTACGTTACTGCTCGAGACCCCGACTGGAGACAAAACGGTACAGTGATTTATTCTCTGTTACCCGGTGAGGTGAACGGTGCCCCGGTGTCCTCCTACCTATCTGTTAATGGAGACACGGGGGTGATCCACGCTGTGAGGTCGTTTGATTATGAACAGTTCAGGAGTTTTAAAGTCCACGTGATGGCCAGAGACAATGGTTCCCCACCGCTCAGCAGCAACGTGAGCGTCAGTGTGTTCATATCGGATGTGAATGACAACTCTCCTCAGATACTGTACCCCGCCCCGGAGGGCAACTCCTTCATGACTGAGCTGGTCCCCAAAGCTGCTCACGGAGGCTCTCTGGTGTCCAAAGTGATCGCGGTGGACGCGGACTCCGGACAGAACGCCTGGCTGTCCTATCATATAGTCAAATCCACTGATCCGGGACTTTTCACTATTGGTCTCCACAGCGGAGAGATCAGGACACAGCGGGACATTTCTGAGTCTGACAGCATGAAACAGAACCTTATTGTGGCAGTGAAAGATAACGGACAGCCCTCTCTCTCTGCCACCTGTTCCATGTATTTACTTATTTCTGATAACTTGGCTGAGGTGCCAGAACTGAAGGATATTTCTTATGATGAGAAGAACTCCAAACTGACCTCTTATCTTATTATCGCGCTGGTGTCTGTGTCCACCTTTTTCCTGACCTTCATTATCATCATCCTGGGTGTGAGGTTTTGTCGCAGGAGAAAGCCCAGACTGTTGTTTGATGGAGCAGTTGCCATCCCCAGCGCTTATCTCCCTCCTAATTACGCAGATGTTGACGGCACAGGAACTTTACGCAGCGCTTACAACTATGACGCCTACCTGACAACAGGTTCAAGAACCAGTGACTTTAAGTTCGTGACATCTTACAATGACAACACACTTCCTGCTGACCAGACTCTGAGGAAAAGCCCATCAGACTTTGCTGATGCGTTTGGAGAATTGGAAGAGGGTTTAGAGGTATGAATTCACACAACAATTTGATCAAAGCTTTTACAAAAAATAAAAGAAGATCACATTCTCCTTTTTAAACATTTATTCAACAAATTGCAATAGCTATTTACAAAGTCAAAACTTTGCTTTCTGCAAGCAGTTCCATGTGCGTAACTATTCTTTTGTGTGTTTGTATATTTTCAGTCTGTCTGTATTAATCAGTTGTTGCAATTTTTTTTTCTTCTTCATTTCAGTTATCCTCCCAAGAAAAAGTTTTTGTTTGTTTCCTAAAACGCTTTGATTTGAATTATGGTCATTTTCATTTCCCATAATGTGAAGATGTAACACTGGGCTCATTAGTGCGCCCATCATACTTTGCTGATGCTTTTGTTGACAGTATTTTTTTCTCCCAAGGTATGCACATTTTTCATATCATCATTCCCTGACGTGTAACTCATATTCAATATCTTATTTTACACACACTCGCTCTGAATGTTTGTCTCGGCTACCTTTATCCTTGGTTTTGGATTCTGATTCTCCTGTTTTTGTCTTGCTGTCACTTGGGATGATACTTTAGACCTGCCTAGAAGGGACGTAAAGATTTATAACACATTTGCGTGATAATAGACATATATTCAAGTTTATGTTAAAGAAATGCTATATTTTATTTTTTCATAACAACATACACACTACCCTCATTATCCATCCATAAAGAAAGTAATCACAAGTAAGTAATCACATCCCTCTGGTTGAATTCTGAAGAACCTGGTTTTTATTCCATCCATATGTTGGCTATGATACACTGGAGTGTAGAGTGACAGTCAGGTTCCCTGATGTAGACGGTTCTTGCACTGGCACTGAACACATCTAGCTTATTTACACATCATTATTATCTATATAGATTACTTTTAATTAATATTTGTAAGTTTTATTTTATTTTTTATTCACTTTGCAAATATCATACAATTAGTTTTAAGTGATTTCAAACTTAACTCATTAAACATAATCCAGACTTGCAATAAAGCGAAATAATATTGTGCATTAACTCTGTTAACCATGTACTTTTCTCAATCCTTTCAAGTTGTATCTCTTACCAGTTTTCCAACAGTTTACTGTCTGAGTAATTCTAGAAATAATTATGTCAAGCAGGATCAAACATGTCCAATGTTAAAACCATGTAGTCTGTAGACATTAAATAAACATGTTTAGTTAGTGCAGCAGTCACTCCACCCTCTTCATGATTACAGTAACTCCCTTATTAGTGCTAAATACATAGTTAATTAACAATTCCAATAACACACTTTCACTTTAACTGGTCCTTACTTTGTGTTTGTTTAATGTCATGGAACAATTTACGGTGGTTCAACATGCATTTTCATTATTGACATTTTTCTCACAGTGATGTATTTCATATTGTCAAATCATATTTTGAAGCTCTCAGAACAAACTAGACATTGTTACAAACCACAAAAATAATTGTCATTAATAAGTCGCTCTTCAGTCAGGGTTTTATTCATGTTTTGATTGAATAGTATATACAGTCAAAGGATGGTATTCAGGGCACATTGCATTAATGCTATTGCAAAATGTCTTTGTAACACTATGATATACAGTACAGTAAGATAAACTTAAGCTTTACACAGCATTAGTTTGTAGGCCTCATGTGGTTGATTTGTGTGTCTGTGAGTGTGATGGCATATAGAAAGAAACAGTTGGTGTCTTGGCTGTTTGGTTGTATATTTCTCTTTAGTACAGGAGGGAATAAGTTGCAATCAAGTAATGCCCAGCTTGTGAGGTGACTGCAATGATTTTCCATGCCAACTTCATGTCAGTATAAGTCCTGGACACTGGCTTATGGCACTTATGATATGTCCCACAGTCTTAATGGTCTGTCCAGGCCTGCTCCTGACCTGTTTGGTCACAGACCAGACTGTGATTAATGTGCAGAGAACAGATCAACAGCTCAACATACTCAGTGGCACATTTTTTTAGGAAGTAGGTTGTTATAATACATCATACATGCCCAGTTCCTTGGATATTGCAGATTCCAGAAACTTGAAGATTTCCACGGCCAACATATTGCTTTGTGTGTGTTTTGTGCCACACAGCCTAACTGCAGTGTAATTCATTGGAACAGTATAATTAAATAATTATGTCTTTAGGATTAATACACATGTGTGATATTATCAACAAAAATAGAGCATTGTAACATTTGCAAAGATACTCTTCATTGAAATAAAACTGTACATGATTAAATTACATTATTCAGGTGATGCTTTTCCTGTCCATCCCGTGTTGCCTCAAACATGAATGTTCCTCTTGTATAATACGATCTCACAACCTGATTTTTGCCTGGTTGGTCACTGTTCAAAATGATGATAAAACACCAGCAGATGTAGTGCATGCGTCTCATAGCATATTCTCCACTGTTGCAATAATCCTCTCAGTCTCTTGGTGGCGCTCTTTTATAATGTCTGACTCATGGATGCTATGGCGTGTTTTCACCTTATCTGTGTCAGTGGAACTGGAGTATTGGGTTAGAGCCGAGGGCCATTCATGCATGCTGTTTCTGTGTGGGAGTGTATGAGGGAGAGGAGGAGAGAGAAAGTGTGTGTGTGTGTGTGTGTGTGTGTGTGTGTGTGTGTGTGTGTGTGTGTGTGTGTGTGTGTGTGTGTGTGTGTGCGCTCGCGCGCGCGTGTACACGTACGTGCGCGAGCGCTCGCGCGTGCGTGTTAGAGTGAGAGGGAGAGAGATAAAGTGAGCGGGAGAGCGAGCAGTAGAGAAAGTGGGACAGGGAGAGAGGAATCCAAGCAGACAGCTTCCCTAATAGAGTATGAGTAACTCAGCTGGAGAAGCAGGGAACCGTTGGATTACAGCAGCATTTCCAGTTCGATATTTTGATGTTTATGTTTAGGATTTAGCCATAATGACGACAGTACATCTGTTTCTGAAAGCATGTTTAATAATGGACCAGCGAATAAACTTAAAACGGTGGCTGCCTTTTTTATGGCTTTGCCTACTTTTTGGTGTTTCGTTTGGAGAAGTCCGTTACATCCTTCCAGAGGAGATGCAGCGGGGGTCGGTTATCGGGAATGTTGCACGGGATCTGGGGCTGAAAGTGACGGAGGTTGATGCTCGTCGAGCCCGTGTTGTTGCAGAAGGAACTAGCCAGCTGTGTGAACTGGACACTGCATCAGGCAATCTTTTGATCAGCCAACGGATAGACCGAGAGGAGCTCTGCGCGCAAGCCAGTGTCTGCGTCCTGCAGTATCAGCTATTGCTTGAAGATCCCCTTCAAGCATACAGCTTAGTTTTGGATGTTGCCGATATAAATGACAACACCCCAGTGTTCGCTGCAGAGGAGATACAACTGGATTTAGTCGAATCCACAGTTCTGGGGAGGCGCTTTCCATTGGAGAGCGCGCATGACCCCGATCTAGGAACCAACTCAGTCCGTGAATATAAATTGAGCCCAAATGATCATTTTGCCCTGGAAATGAGTACCCAAATAAACGGCAATGCGTATCCAGAACTGGTTCTCAAAAAGGCTTTGGACCGGGAAGCACAAGCTGAACATGTACTGAAAATCAATGGAATTGACGGGGGAAATCCGGTCAGATCAGGAACTGCCTCTATCCATATCCGTGTTTTGGACGCCAATGACAATGTTCCAGTTTTTAGCCAACGAGTTTACAAAGCATCTGTGTCAGAGAACTCTGCCATAGGAACTGTCATAGCAAAGCTGAATGCCACGGACTCAGATGAAGGAGTTTATGGAGAGATAACGTACTCTTTCAGTCATCTATCAGACAAGATAGGAGGACTCATTGAAATTAACCATCTTAGTGGAGAAGTTCGGGTTGCAGGGGTTATTGACTATGAAGAGGCTAGTACACACGAGCTGGATGTCCAGGCTAAAGACGGGGGTGGTCAGGCGTCTCACTGTAAACTTATAATTGACGTAATCGACGTAAATGACAACAAACCCATCATGGAAATCAAGTCAGCCTCTGCTAACGTGGCTGAAGACTCTAAACCAGGAACTATGGTTGCTCTGATTAATATTTATGACCTGGACACTGGAAGCAGTGGGCGCGTCACGTGTACAATCCCAGACAATGTTCCATTCAAATTTGTATCAGAGGTCAAAAACTATTACATGTTAGTGACTGACGGGATACTAGACAGAGAATTTCAACCTGAGTATAACATCACAGTCACTGCCACTGATGCGGGTTCCCCATCACTCTCTAGTGCAAAAGTTCTAACAATCACGGTCAATGATATAAATGATAACCGCCCGACCTTTACGCAGAGCGAGTACAATGCCAACATCTTGGAAAACCAACCTGTTGGCACATTTGTGATGAAAGTGAAAGCAGATGATATTGACGACGGGTCTAATGCTAAAATACTATACCAAATATCAAAGGACACAAAGTCAGAAGTGTCCTCCTTTATCACCATTAACTCAGACACAGGGGAGCTCTTCACATCACGCCTATTTGATTACGAACAGTCAGTTCACTTTCAAATTAAGGTGACAGCAAGAGATGGAGGCGACCCTCCACTCTCCACCACCTGCACCGTAAACGCTTTTATTAAAGACCAAAATGACAATGCACCTGTTGTCTTATACCCTGTCCAAACCACCGGGTTCATTGCTGAGGACATGGTGCCAGTTGAAGCGCCTAAAGGTTACCTGGTTACTAAGGTGGTAGCTGTGGATGCCGACTCTGGCCACAACGCCTGGCTTTCCTACAGAATAATCAAAGCAACGCGGCCTAACCTGTTCATGGTCGGTCTGCACACAGGAGAAATCAGAACTGTACGAGCATTCATGGAAGACGATGAACCGAAACAAACTGTTGTTGTTTCAGTAACAGATAACGGGCCCGAATCTCTCTCTGCCACCGCTACAGTCAGCGTAGTGATCGGTGACGGACTGCCTGTTTTAAACGAGCTCTTTGAGTTTGCAGACAAGTCACGGGACAGCGATAACTTAACGCTCTATTTGATCATTGCTCTGGCAGCCGTTTCCTCTCTTTTCATCCTTTTAATCAGTGGAGTGTTTTATTTTAAGCTCTGCAGGCGTAGTTATGTTTACCGTTCAACCACTGCTCTCCCCGTTTTCCCCACGACTTACTGCCCTCCGAGTTTTACCGATATGAGCCGTTGCGGGACCCTGCTGAAAGATGAGCGGTATGATTCCTTCCTGACCACAGGGTCATGGAGAGGCGATTTTCGTTTCGGCTCAAGCACAGACACTGACACACTTAAGCAAAGAAGTGCAGCCTATCAAAAAAACACGCTAAGGCGCGTGAGTACAGACAGGGCTAGTCTGAAGGCGAGGGCAGGTGCACCCCATCCTTGTTACGTGATCAAATGAGTCTTCAATAACGTTGTAAATATGTTGTACAAAGAATCCCTGTGCGGTGGATTTTATGTTGACCCTTTGACTGCCAAATATGTTAACAGTATTTGTGCGTGAATGTTGTCAATGCCTTGCTAAATATGTTTTGTAATGTTCTTGGAGTTTTGCTAATATGCACCCACAACCTGACCATGAATATAGATGGTAATCTTAACCCATAGACGGAATATTTTTCAAAACGGCAGCAGACAGTTTTTTTTGTAACTTTAGTCAGGCTTGTTTTGTTTTCCTGCCTATTTCAATTTGTATACTGTGACATCCCTGTCTTTCTCTTTCTTAATATGCGTTAACATGCATGGTTGACGTTTCTGGCTATTCTATTTTTCACTGCATCTTCTGAGAACAATCCAGCTGAGGAACCTAAGTTCTAACTGTTCATATTTTTGCTTTATCCATGGTATATATTTATTTGCCTCTGTTAATGTCATTTACTCTCATTTTTATACACTGCAATCAATATTTGATAATGCTGTTATATATGAAGGGAATGTTTGTGTAACAGACACATGATACAAGTTTTGCACCACTACTATACTATGAATTGAGCAATATGTAAACAACCTGTGAGTGTATAATGATGAAAAATAAACTTAAAGCTATTATTAGATTGGATTTTACTTCTCCATTGGTCTACTGACATTTTTCACTGAACTCGTAAAGTACCAGAATGAAGGGGATTTATATTGGAAACCAAAACTGACAACAAAAATCAAAGGCAACTGTAATTAACAAAAAAATAAGACTTACATGCAGTACAACATGCCCCCTTAATTTAGAGCGAGTAGTATTTACAACATACTGAAATATAAAAGTCAGATGAACCTTCACTTACGTCCCTACTTTGCCCTCACATGTGCACAGTGCAATGCTGTAATGTCATGCACAATTAATGCAAAACAATACATGAAGATCATTTCAGAATGTTGTCTCCTAACTTCAAATTTCAGTTTTAATCAATATCATTTCACATAAATCATTTTATTGTTCAATGTGGAAGCTATTGCATTTGAATCTCTAGACATCAGTAAGTAAGTAGTGTAATGCTTCACTGTCAACACTAATGAAACAGTGCTTAATATTCATTGGGGAATACATTTGGCAATGAAAGTATGATTATTTTTTAAACTTTTGATATTGCATGTATTTATATTTATATATGAGCTCTTAAATATTGCTGCGACTACTGCTTACACCATAATAAGAAATAGACAAAGAGTAATAGTGGTAATTTCTTTCCTTCTTTTAAATCATGTTGTTTTTTTTAGATATGGCCTCTTCAACAGTAAAAAAAAAAAACAAAAGAGGAAATAGGAGAAGAAAAGGTGCTTTCAAAGTCACAAACAACAGAATATAAGATATGTTGTATGAATGTTGAAAAGCATTGTATTTTGCAGCTGAACTCGGGTCAGTAGTTAGAGTGTTACACAACAGTTAAATGGTGATGTGCGTGTGTATTCCTGCCTGCCACTGACTGTGTCATGGTTGTGAGGCAGGCAGAGAGGTCCAAACAAGTCATGTGGATTCATGTGTGTTGCTGTTTTGTGGTATAGCTCCACGCTCATTTGTGCTCCTATTTTTAGCCATGGAAGGAGGTTAAAAAAACAAAAAAACAAGCAGTACTTTATTGGTGCTTATTATCTGGGTCAAAACAACGTTGCTGTTTTAGTGTGTTTGACAATATTGGAGAATGGCGATAAAATGTGGCAATTAAACAGCATGGCTGATTCGAATTGGCACCAGCATCACAGAGTTTTTCTTTTAAGATACACCTTGTGCAGTATATGCAAAACCACTGACACATTATGTAATTCTAGGAGTGGGATGCCTTTAAGCTGCATTTCTTTGTGTGTTTATTTATAACACAGAGACAGTTCATCCACTAATCTTTTTCTTGTCACTTTGTTAAATTTAATGTTATGTTGGCACCCAGGAAGATGATTCTTGCATTCCACTTGCTGCCATTGGATTGAAAATGTGACACAGGATGAGGGCTGGTAGGTTAGGCTGGTTAATGAATGAAGGAAGCACTATAGACTAATGCAAGCTGAATGTTCATAAATAGAGGGACTTTAACCCTAAAAGTTATTTAAGAACATATTCAACCCCAGGTTAAATTACAGGTGCAGAAGAGCCGTCTTACTATGGCAGCAATACAACATATCTAAGATACTTGCTGCCAAACGACAGCTAAAGTCACCTTCTGAAGACTCGATTAAAAGGGGAATGTGGGGCTCTATTTTTGGTTCGCTAACAATGTTCTGGAATGAGCAGAATAGAGCTGAGCAGGTTGGAGCTCTAGCTTTGTTCACAATATCTTATTTTAATTTGCCAAAAATAGCCAAGTAGCCATATTTAATTAAATCCAGACATAGGTCGCTTCATTAAATGGATGAATTGGTATCATTCTTTAGTCAGGCCATTTGTTAAATGTATGCCATATTATAATATTATTTATGCCGTGTATCTTATTTAAAGCAGCCTCTGGAAGTTATCCTATAGTACTTTTTAGGTGACTTTACCAGGGCAGTTACACATCATCAGAGTGTCTGATATGTCACAAGTCCAAACCATTATATAAGTCATTATTTCACTATGGATGTGTATATTGCATATGAATATGACAAGATGATTGAATTATCTTTTTTTTTTAAATCAGGATTCATACTAACTGTTTTCTTTTTTCTCCTTTCTTTTCTTTTTGCACTCCCTGAATGAAACATTGATCCAGCAGGTAAGATGATTTTCATTTTCCTTTCTTTTTAAACCTCACATCGCTCCAGATCTCTGCTTTGTTAGTATCACAGCCTCATCAACACCATACTCAAACTCCCACATCAATATGAAACACTGTTGACCCAGAATATTTCCCCATCCATTTTACATGTCTTGTCTTTACTCTCTCTCTTTTCATCTCTATCTGTTTTTCACCACACACATACTATATTGAAACCAACTAGCAAACATATATAATGTTTATATGTTACAATATAAATGTTTGTTCGACACTTATCTTCCCAAATGCGGCAATGGAAGTCATATTCAACACGACCGAGATTTTGCACAGCAGTCTTATAACACAGGCAGCCGCATTGCTCTTATTTTTGTGTGCTGTGTGATTCCACTCGAGGCTTCAAACTACATAAATATTAATCATCCTGCTGTGCAGTCATTGCCTGAATAATGCACAATCATGATGTGCAGAATGTTATGCTCTGCAGCAGTATATGCTAATACTTTTTATCGTGACCCAATTTAAAATAGGCACCCCTACCTTTACAAACATCATGTTATAGCTACATAATGAAGACATTTACCACTGTGAAATTTCTCAGTATCCGTTCATGCTTGTGGATGAGTGTTGCAGTGGTTTCATACTAGATGGGACATCCACTGCTCAAATGTAGGTCACTGGATTTATCAGTCAGATTGGATCAGGAAAGGAAATATTATCCAACTATCCATCTATCCATCCATCTATCTATCTATCCATCCATCTATCCATCTATCTATCCATCTATCTATCTATATATCTGTCTATGGTGTCTATGATTCGTCTCTTACATTTGAGGTTATTGCAGCTGTTAAATTGAGAAGTTGTGTGATTACACAATATTATTACACAATATTATGAATTCCCGCTGGTTTACCCTCTTTCCTTTTAGTCAATTGATATCTTGAATTGAAATTACTAGTTCTTTGTTTAATTAGATATTCAGAAAACATAACAATGAAGTAGCATTTTAGGTAGACTTTTGTTATTCTAAATTATTTTATTTTTCACTTAATTTTGATGTTGTACAACCGCCACGTTAAAGTTTACGTAGGAAGGGCTTGTTTGGATACACTAGATGACATGGACAAATCAAGCATTAGTCCACACATAACGATGATGATGATGATGTTGTTTTACCAGGCCTACTTCTAGGTCAAAATGGGTGAATCTGAAACTAGTTGGGGTGGACTAGTAGCTGCAGTGTGGGCAGGCAACAGCTATGGCTATAATGTGGGTGTTTATGTTTCCAAGCTTTGTCCCCATACAGCGTGTTGTTCCTTTTCAGCATGGTTCCTCTGAAGCTCCATATGTCGTACAATTTCATTCCCGGAATGTGTCCTTTATCTCATAGAAAGAGTTTTATTTCAGTCTTTGGATAAAATATGTTTTACTGTGCAGGGTCCATTCAGCTTTGCAGCTATCAAACATATAGCGAATGAACAATTACAGATACATAACACATTTTGCAATGTCCATCTCAGATCACAGTTCCACCCACTATAGCCAGTACCTTGTCATTAAATCACATTTTCAACACATTCCTTCTGGCTTTCATACTGACACTAGTTTGCTATTGTTAGTGGCCATTTTTAGCACAACATTCACTTGAGAAGACATGAGCCGTCCATATTCTAAACATAGTCACCACAGTATGAAACTTAGACTTTAAGCAAACATAACAAGCTAGTGATATTTAGTTACTAAACCTAAAAACTCAGTCTTTTTTGTTTTTTTGTTGTTGCCAAATTTAGTTTAAATTAGATTATATTAAAACCTTAGTTTTACAACCCTAACTCAAAATCTGAAAACATCTTATAACACAAGAGACATTGACTATACATGTGCTGTTGAAAACAAGGCAACTGAAAGAACAACCTGAAATACTTCAAGTGTCAATGTATTTTAATTAATTTTGCTCTATTGCACTAAATTTAGCAACATCCATAACAATGCTATAAAACCAATAAATAATAAAATGATTGATGTTAATGTTAATTATAATAATAATAATAATACTAATACTAATACTAATACTAATACTAATAATAATAATAATAAATAACAATAATACTATAATAAAACACCAACTTAGGTAAAAGTGAATGATATGACTCAGTTGGTAGAGTGAGTTCTACTGTCCTACTTGTGTCATGGTCGTTGTGTCCTTGGGCAAGACACTTCACCCACCTTGCCTCGTGTGAATATGTATGACTGCTGTATGTTTGAGGAGGTGGTCGGATGGGCTCTAGGCGCTGATTAGCAGCCACGCTTCCGTCAGTGTGCCCCATGGCAGCTGTGACTACTATCGTAGTCTACCACCACCATGTATGTCTGTGTGAATGAATGGAAAGCGACTTGAGTACTGAAAGAGGCACTATATAAATCCAATACATTGGCATTATTCTCATTAAAAGTACAAACAAATAAAAATATCAATAAACGAAAGAGTCTTCTTCCTGATGGCAGAGGTTCTCATTCAAAGAAGAGGGGGTGTTGAGAGTCCGCAATGAGCTTTGTTGCTTGTTTCATGAATGCATGCTCGTACTGGTCTGAGATACTTTACCCAAATCATATCAACTCTTACATATGTGTATTATAAAAATGTTTATGTAAAGTAAACATGACTATATCTGTTTGTATTGATACAACTAATTGTAGCTAGAATAGTGGGCGTAAAAAAAAACATGTTGCTGTTCACAGTCTGTTCTGCAGCTCGTTCGCTGTCCATGGTGCTGAAGGGCTGCTTTGCACTGATACTGTTGTCATTTGAGGACGTTGTGCTGGGTTGACCGTGAAGAGACCCTGGTTGAATTTAATTTAACAATTTAGTGACTAATGATACTACTTCTACTACAACCGAAACAATAACAACAACTACGACTACGACTATTCATTTTACGACTACTATGCCTACCCCCCTCCCCTCCTCCTCCTCCTCCTCCTCCTCCTCCTCCTCCTACTACTACTACTACTACTACTAATAATAATAATAATAATAATAATAAAAATAATAATATAAATTGTGATAGCATTATGCACTATGTTTAGGGTAATACTGACTTCATTTTTAGTTGTCAATTTTTTAATGTACATTCATTCTTTCGTTTGTTTCTTGTCTAGACAACACCGTGAAGTGGTCCTATCATTTTTGGCAAGAGGAAAAAAATAGCTTTTTATTTTAAATATTATGTAGATGGTCTGTGACAATGAAATAGAGCCTTTCCTCTATGCTGATTCATCTTTCCTCGTGTCAATTAGAAAGCATACAAGCCATTAGATTGAGCATATATTATCTTGTTTTTCTAATCAAATATACATTACTATTACCATAGAAAACATCCCACACACCAAACTCGTGGAGGTGGATGTCTGGTTCTACGAGTTTCATATTTTAACCTCTAAGTGACGCTGTTGCCTGGTAAATCAATTATACTGTGCAGTGTGGGGCAGTGTTTCCCCCTCCCCTGTCACTGCGTTATACAAGAGGAGATGATCTGGGGCTCATCGGAAACAGTTGACTCACAATTCTAACGCTAATCTAAATCAATCTGTAATGTAATGTTTTTGTATGCGTTTTCCTCAGTGAGTTAAATCTTCATCCCATTGTTCGGTTACTGACAAGACCCTGCTTTCACATGGCGTTTAAAGAACATCCACGAAACAGAGGAGTAAGATGGCGATTGTTTGGGCGATTGAGAGGGGCAGTATATCTGTTCATTTTTCAATGTATTTTTCTTAACCAAGCGGAGGCACAGATCCGCTATTCGATCCCGGAGGAGATGAAGAAAGGCTCCCTTGTTGGTAACGTCGCACAAGACCTTGGTTTGGATTTGAAAAGGCTCCGTTCTGGTCGGGCCCGTATCGTGACCGGAGAAAACATCCAGTACACCGAGCTGAAGACAGACAAAGGGACATTGGTCGTGAACGAGAGAATAGACCGAGAGCAGCTTTGTGGAGATGTAACGCCGTGTAGCTTTGCCTTTGAGATTTTATTGGAAAAACCAATGGAGTTGCACCCTGTGACAATAGAAGTATTGGACGTAAACGACAACACTCCCAATTTCCAAAACAGTCACTTGAAATTTGAAATAAGCGAATCAGCTGTACTTGGTTCACGTTTTGTTTTGGAGAGTGCGGACGATGCTGATGTTGGGGAAAACGGTCTGCAGAATTACATTTTAACTCCGAACGACAATTTCGTCTTGAAACAACATGTCAATCCGGACGGCAGTAAATATGCTGAAATGGTGCTTCAGAAACCCTTAGACAGGGAAGAACAGCCACGCCTGTCTCTAAAACTGCTGGCCGTGGACGGCGGAAATCCACAAAGGTCGGGTACAGTAAATATAGATGTCACCATTCTAGATGTCAATGATAATGCTCCTGTCTTTAATCAGTCTGTGTATAAGGCTAGGGTGATTGAAAATGCACCAAAAGGCACTCACATTGTCACTGTGAATGCTAGCGACATAGATAGCGGTCCAAACAGTAAGATAACATATTATTTTTCAAAATCAAAAGCTGGAATAGCTGATTTGTTTGATATTGACGAGGCTACTGGAAGAATATTTGTGGCAAAGGAAATAGATTTTGAAAAAGACAAGAAAATTGAGCTGAGGGTTGAAGCTAAAGATCAAGGCGGACTCACAGATTCTAGCAAAGTTGAAATTGAGGTAATTGATGTAAATGATAATTATCCGGTCATTATCGTTATGTCATTCACGACTCCTGTGTCAGAAGACTCCCCCACTGGCACTACTATTGGCATAATCAATGTTAAAGATCTGGATTCGGGTGAAAACGGACAAGTAAGGTGCACTATCGAAGGCAATGTTCCTTTTAAAATTAAATCCAATGTGAGAAACTATTATGCATTGATGACTGACGCTGCATTAGACCGTGAGCATCTGTCAGAATGTAACATCACTGTAATTGCCTCAGACGCAGGGTCGCCCCCCCTCTCAACTAAAAGAACCTTTTATCTTAAGGTCTCGGATGTCAATGACAATGCTCCAGTATTCCCACGAGGCTCTTATAATGCATTTATAGCAGAGAATAACTCTCCAGGTGTATCTGTATTAAGTGTTCATGCTATGGACCCCGATGAACACCAAAACGCCCGTGTTTCATATATTTTGGAAGCGTCTGAGATAGGCGGATCTCAAATTTCTGAATATGTTTCTATCAATGCACAAAGCGGAGTTATACACGCAGTGCGGTCATTCGATTATGAGCAAATCAAACAGCTGGTTTTCGTCGTCAAAGCGCAGGATGGAGGCTCCCCTCCACTCAGTAGCAACGTGAGTGTGAAAATACTGATCCAGGACCAGAACGACAACCCTCCTCAGGTTCTGTACCCAGTCCAGACTGGTGGCTCTCTGGTGGCTGAAATGGTGCCTCGTTCAGCAGATGTGGGCTATCTGGTGACTAAAGTGGTGGCTGTTGATGTGGACTCTGGACAGAATGCCTGGCTCTCCTATAAACTGCAGAAAGCCACAGACAGGGCGCTGTTTGAAGTGGGCTTACAGAATGGAGAAATAAGAACTATCCGCCAAGTCACTGATAAAGATGCTGTGAAACAAAGACTGACTGTTATCGTGGAGGACAACGGGCAGCCCTCTCGTTCAGCTACAGTCATTGTTAACGTGGCGGTGGCGGACAGCTTCCCTGAAGTGCTGTCTGAGTTCACTGACTTTACACACGACAAGGAGTACAACGACAACCTGACTTTTTACTTAGTGTTGGCTTTGGCTGTAGTCTCCTTCCTGTTCATCACGTGTTTAGTGGTTATTATATCAGTGAAAATCTACAGATGGAGACAGTCTCGCATCCTGTATCACTCCAATCTCCCTGTGATTCCATATTATCCACCACGTTACTCAGACACTCTGGGGACAGGGACTCTCCAACACGTGTACAATTACGAGGTGTGCAGGACGACTGACTCCAGAAAGAGTGACTGTAAGTTCGGCAGAGCCGGTAGTCAGAACGTGCTGATAATGGACCCCAGTTCTACAGGGACGATGCAGCGGATACAGAGTGAAAAGAGCATCCTGGACGAACCAGACTCTCCTCTAGAGGTGAGTTTGACACCTTAGCTTCAGTTGTGCACAACTCTCTTTTTTTCTGTTTAGTTGCAATGATCAAAACTGTTGCACTTCATGGCTGAAGGTTCAGCACCATGGACAGCAACTCCAGTGGCATCGCCTGATTGCAATGTTGCTTTATATTGAAACTGCAAGTCCAATCCTGCTCCTATTGGGCCACTGCCCTGCATTGATAATGTTAAAACATCACGTTTATTTGCAAAGTTTACTGTAGATGTTCTGATTTAGTTATTTATGCAATATGTCAGGTTGACAAGGTATGATGTTGTGGGTGACGTCCGGCATTAAGGTAGTTGGAAATTTTGAAGTAAGAATACAGTCAAGGCAAATGAATGAAACAATTCAATGCTGAGTAAAAGGGTAGTCAAGAACCCCGATCTCCCAAGTACTTTCGCTTCAAAATATTGCATTGAACCTTCTACCTCTATTGGCACTGCAAATTACAGCTGAACCTTTCATAATACATAATTGTTACATATCAACGTAACTACACTTGAGTGCTAAACTTTCCCATGTGTCTTTCTAAGACCTAACAACCCGTCAGATTATGTAGGGATATAATCATATGGTTTTAGAGTTTAAACTTGCATATTTTCCAAAGAGATAACAGTTGTATTTACTCTATTTCATATCGGTCTTTTATTTGGTAGCACTTTATAATACAGTTAACAAATATTTTGGTCAAAGACATCCCAATGTGTTTTCTGCACGAGGAAGGGATGTATTCAGTTGGTCTGCTTCTGAGCTTTACTGTGTTTGCCTTATTTGATGTTCACGTTTTAGACTCTAAGGGACGCTGTTGGCCAGTAAAATAAATTATGTTCCATGTCGTCATTCAGTCCATCCCCGACTGACGCCACAGTGATGAAGGCTCTGTGTTTTGTCGAGGTTTAGTTCACGTACGAGAGATAATGCTGTCACTGAGTTGCATGTACTGTTCAGGTTAGGGACGTGTTAAGATTTAACCAGTGAATAATATATCAGAACCAGCTTCACCGTCTTATCAACTGGATACATATTATCTTTTGGGATTTTTGGTTGCCAGGATGGCAGCTTTGGGATTTCTCACCTACAAATGCGCAAGATGGCGATTGTTTTACGGATTTCGACGGCAAATCGGACTGCTTATGTTGCTGCTCTGTGTTGTTAACATGGTAGGTGGTCAGATTCGTTATTCTATCCCAGAGGAGATGAAGAAAGGCGCAGTTATCGGTAATGTAGCGCAGGATCTCGGCTTGGATATGAAGAGGCTCCGTTCTGGGCGGGCCCGTATCGTGACCGGAGAAAACATTCACTACACCGAGCTGAAGACAGACAAAGGGATTCTAGTCGTGAATGAGAGAATAGACCGGGAGCAGCTTTGTGGAGACGTAACACCGTGTAGCTTCAGCTTTGAGGTGATTTTAGAAAACCCGATGCAACTGCACAGAGTAACTGTGGAGGTTTTGGATATAAATGATCACGCTCCCGTCTTTCCAAATAAAGATAAACATATCAGCCTCGAAGTCAGTGAATCGGCTGCAGTTGGAGTGCAGTTTCCACTGCAGAGTGCAGAGGATCTAGACGTGGGGCAAAACGCGTTGCAAGATTATATTTTATCACGAAACGATAATTTTATTCTGAAGCAACATGCAAATCCAGACGGAAGTAAATATGTGGAATTGGTGCTCCAGAAGCCGTTAGACAGAGAGCGACATCCCCATCTGTCTTTAAAACTGATCGCAGTTGACGGAGGAGCACCGCAGAGATCTGGTACCGTAAACATAGATGTTACAGTGTTAGATGCCAACGACAATGCTCCAGTATTTAATCAATCGGTGTATAAAGCATCTGTCATGGAAAACACAATAAAGGGCACTAGAATTATTACAGTTAATGCCACAGATGCTGACAGTGGGTCAAATGGGTTCATTACTTACAGTTTGTTTAAGACAAAAGGAAGTTCGGCAAATGTATTCAGTATTGATGAAAACACCGGCACAGTTTCAGTGTCTGGTCAAATAGATTATGAAAAAGACAGAAAATACGAGGTGAGAGTAGAGGCAAAGGATCAGGGTGGTCTAACAGGGACTAGTAAAATTGTATTTGATGTTTCTGATGTCAACGACAATGCCCCTGTTATAAATATTATGTCATTTTCTAGCCCCGTATCTGAGGATGCAGGTCCTGGTACAACAATTGCTATTTTGAACATAAAAGATGCAGATTCTGAGAAAAATGGGCAAATACAATGTTCTATAAATGGTAAATTTCCCTTTAAGATTGAATCCTCACTAACAAACTATTATAATTTAATCTCAGATCAACATTTTGACAGAGAATCAGTGTCAGAATATAATATTACGATAACAGCCACTGATTTGGGGTCTCCCCCACTTTCCAGCTCAACAAAATTGCATCTTAAAATCTCTGACGTAAACGACAACGCACCATTATTTGATAAAAAGAGCTATTTAGCTTACATCACAGAGAATAATTCCCCTGGATTCTCCATATTTTCTGTCAGTGCGCGGGACTCTGATTGGAATCAAAATGCCAGGATTTCTTATATTTTAGAGGACACACAAGTCAGTGGTAGTCCAGTTTCTACGTATGTATCTTTGAACTCTGAAACTGGAGTTATCAGTGCTGTCCGTTCTTTTGATTATGAGCAAATTAAGCAGCTTCAGATATTAGTCAAAGCGCAGGATGGAGGCTCCCCTCCACTCAGTAGCAACGTGACTGTTAAAATACTGATCCAGGACCAGAACGACAACCCTCCTCAGGTTCTGTACCCAGTCCAGACTGGTGGCTCTCTGGTGGCTGAAATGGTGCCTCGTTCAGCAGATGTGGGCTATCTGGTGACTAAAGTGGTGGCTGTTGATGTGGACTCTGGACAGAATGCCTGGCTCTCCTATAAACTGCAGAAAGCCACAGACAGGGCACTGTTTGAAGTAGGCTTACAGAATGGAGAAATAAGAACTATCCGCCAAGTCACTGATAAAGATGCTGTGAAACAAAGACTGACTGTTATCGTGGAGGACAACGGGCAGCCCTCTCGTTCAGCTACAGTCATTGTTAACGTGGCGGTGGCGGACAGCTTCCCTGAAGTGCTGTCTGAGTTCACTGACTTTACACACGACAAGGAGTACAACGACAACCTGACTTTTTACTTAGTGTTGGCTTTGGCTGTAGTCTCCTTCCTCTTCATCACGTGTTTAGTGGTTATTATATCAGTGAAAATCTACAGATGGAGACAGTCTCGCATCCTGTATCACTCCAATCTCCCTGTGATTCCATATTATCCACCACGTTACTCAGACACTCTGGGGACAGGGACTCTCCAACACGTGTACAATTACGAGGTGTGCAGGACGACTGACTCCAGAAAGAGTGACTGTAAGTTCGGCAGAGCCGGTAGTCAGAACGTGCTGATAATGGACCCCAGTTCTACAGGGACGATGCAGCGGATACAGAGTGAAAAGAGCATCCTGGACGAACCAGACTCTCCTCTAGAGGTGAGTTAGGAAAATCTCTTTCATGTGTCTCCATCTTTTTCTTCCCATAAAGAACAGTTTAGTACACATTTGCCTTTCAGCACCATGGACAGCACCCCAGTTAGCTTTATTCATTACACAAAAATTCAGCTTCTGCAGTTGTTCTAGCAGTTGTTCTGTGGCTTTCAAACTGTTTGTCTTTTAAATCATATCAATAAGTAGTTATTTTGCATTTCTAGAATATGACATGGGCGTTGACATAATGTGGACAGTAAGCACTTCCAACCAATATGTTCATCTATTTGAAGTTCAAACTACTCCCTTTTTCCACTTCTCATCACTATTTAATGTAGATATTAATCCGAAAGCCATAACACATAGATACTTTAAATTATAAGTCACCGTTGAAGCTTCCTTATAACTTTGTTCGTAACAACCTTCAATTAATGTAATTGTTTTAATGCAGGCTTCATTTATCCGAAATCAGGGTGAAATTAATGGTATTTAATGGTTGTATCACTTTTATGGAACTCTTAAGGTAAAAGTGGTAGTTCAATTTCTTCTGTTGGACTGTGGTTTATAGTGTTGTTAGGCAAGTTGGTTTTGTCCTGGAGATTTTACATTGTCCTTCATTTGTTTCTGTGCTTTAGTGCGTAGTGATCAAACGCATGCTATAGTTCAAGGGTTTCAGTCTTAAAAGAGTCCCTAAGCGATTGAATGGCATCATACATAATGGGTGTACTATTGAACCCCCATATGCTTATTTATTTGTTGCAATTTCGAGGACTGTGTGGTATGCCTCGTCTCTGTAAGTAATTGTCGCCATCCTGTGTCTGGGGAAATTGAGTTTGCAATTAATTTAACTCTCTATGTTGATATTCATTGACTCGACTCTAAGGGACGCTGTTGGTCAAGTAAAACAAATATGAGCAGTGTTTTCGGCCGTGCCTTTCCTACATTCTGCTCTGTGCAGAGTGGATGAGCTTCAAACAGTAAACGGCGTTAAGGCGGCAGCAGACTGGGTTTGATCTGATATTTTTGACCACGAGAGCAAGGAATCTGGAATTACAAACATCTTTCATTATAACTACACTTGTTTGTTTATCCTTCGCTTTTTTAAGGGAAGTGATTGTATAGTATCATTTCACATCGTTTATTTGATAACATGGATTTCGGAAAATATGACTACCGGACTCTAAGATGGCGTTTTTGCTACAGACCGACGTCGCAAAGCATTCTGTTCCTTCTCTTTCTCAGTCATTTTGCCAGTGGTCAAATACGCTATTCAATCCCAGAGGAGATGAAGAAAGGATCCCTCATTGGAAATGTCGCATTGGACCTTGGAATAGATATGCAGAGGCTCCGTTCTGGTCGTGCCCGTATCGTGACCGGAGAAAGCATCCTGTACACCGAGCTGAAGACAGACAAAGGGACGCTGGTAGTGAATGAGAGAATAGACCGAGAGCAGCTTTGTGAAGATGTAACGCCGTGTAGCTTCAGCTTTGATTTGATTTTAGAGAACCCGATGGAGCTGCACCACGTCACTGTCGAAGTATTGGACATTAATGATAATTCGCCTTCTTTTCATCAGCGCGACATGCAATTGACAATTGGAGAATCAGCCGCACCGGGAGCACGCTTTGTTTTACCTACAGCTAATGATCCCGATGTAGGAATAAACGGGCTTCAGGACTATACTTTATCTCCAGATGAAAATTTTATTGTAAAAAAGTATTCAACTTCCGACGGAAGAAAATACGCGGAGATGGTGCTTGAGAAACCATTGGATAGGGAACGATATCCAAGTCTGTCCCTAAAGCTGATTGCAGTGGATGGTGGGACACCACAGAAATCTGGTACAGTAAATATAGATATTACTGTCTTAGATGTCAACGATAATTCTCCTGTTTTCAATCAGTCCGTCTATAAGGCCAATGTAATGGAAAATGCATCAAAGGGTACCTATATAATCACTGTTAATGCAACTGACGCAGATAGCGGATCAAATGGTTTTATTCATTATTCCATTTCCAAAATGCAAGGCAGTATTGACACTATATTTCAAATTAACAAGACGACTGGTGTGATATATATTTCAGGGCAGATTGACTATGAAAAGGCAAAAAAATATGAAATACGCATTGAAGCAACAGACCAAGGTGCTTTAACAGACTCGAGTAAAGTCATAGTTGATGTGATTGATGTGAATGATAACCAACCTGTCATTAATGTGATGTCATTCACTAGTCCCGTGTCAGAAGATTCCCCGCCTGGTACAACTATTGGCATTATAAATGTAAAAGACTTGGATTCAGGTGAAAACGGACAGATTAACTGTAAAATAGAACAAAATGCACCTTTCAAGATTAAATCTAATTTAAGAAATTATTACACTTTGGTAACAGATACTGTTTTAGATCGTGAGAGTGTTTCAGAATATAACATCACTGTTGTTGCGACAGATGCAGGAATGCCTCCTCTCTCAACACGAAGAACCTTTAATTTAAAGGTCTCTGATGTGAACGATAATGCTCCAGTGTTTTCTCAAAGTGTTTACAACGCGTTTATTGCTGAAAATAACTCTCCGGGTGTTTCTGTTCTCACTGTCAGGGCTAAAGATCCTGATGAAAACCAAAACGCCCGTATATCGTATATTCTTGAAAATACTAATATCGGTGGGTCTCCAGTTTCTGAATATGTTTCTATAAATGCAGAAAGCGGAGTGATACACGCAGTGCGCTCATTTGATTATGAACAAATCAAACAGCTGGTTTTCGTCGTCAAAGCGCAGGATGGAGGCTCCCCTCCACTCAGTAGCAACGTGAGTGTGAAAATACTGATCCAGGACCAGAACGACAACCCTCCTCAGGTTCTGTACCCAGTCCAGACTGGTGGCTCTCTGGTGGCTGAAATGGTGCCTCGTTCAGCAGATGTGGGCTATCTGGTGACTAAAGTGGTGGCTGTTGATGTGGACTCTGGACAGAATGCCTGGCTCTCCTATAAACTGCAGAAAGCCACAGACAGGGCGCTGTTTGAAGTGGGCTTACAGAATGGAGAAATAAGAACTATCCGCCAAGTCACTGATAAAGATGCTGTGAAACAAAGACTGACTGTCATCGTGGAGGACAACGGGCAGCCCTCTCGTTCAGCTACAGTCATTGTTAACGTGGCGGTGGCGGACAGCTTCCCTGAAGTGCTGTCTGAGTTCACTGACTTTACACACGACAAGGAGTACAACGACAACCTGACTTTTTTCTTAGTGTTGGCTTTGGCTGTAGTCTCCTTCCTCTTCATCACGTGTTTAGTGGTTATTATATCAGTGAAAATCTACAGGTGGAGACAGTCTCGCATCATGTATCACTCCAATCTCCCTGTGATTCCGTATTATCCACCACGTTACTCAGACACTCTGGGGACAGGGACTCTCCAACACGTGTACAATTACGAGGTGTGCAGGACGACCGACTCCAGAAAGAGTGACTGTAAGTTCGGCAGAGCCGGTAGTCAGAACGTGCTGATAATGGACCCCAGTTCTACAGGGACGATGCAGCGGATACAGAGTGAAAAGAGCATCCTGGATGAACCAGGCTCTCCTCTAGAGGTGAGTTCAATAATCTAGCTGCTTTAATGTGCCGTTATTTTGCATTCGATGTTGATAGTGAAGTGCTGTTTGCGATACCAACCTCTTCAGAACCAGGGACAGCATCTTACTTTGCACCACTTCATATTAATGGTGTCTCTGAATTCATATTCGGAACCTTCAAAAAAATATTCGACCCTTGTTCTCACCCAGTGACAATTGTATTTACATGTTTTAGACACAATTTCCTTAGTGATATGTCGATTTAACGCAGACTGATAACTTGTTAGTCTCGAAATTATTTTGTGCAGCGTTAGTAATCTCTTCAGATACTTTCGCTCATGAATATCAAACGATGTGGTTTTTATCTTATTTTAAGTCTTACATTGACGAGCAAATATGCCCCTTTCAATCCTTACATTATTGCTTCCCCGAATCATGATACAGTTGTAGTCTTATTTTTGTCTTGTTCATTTGTGTGAGGTTTTTTACAGGGTATATGTATACATACTATCGCATGTTTTCATAATTAGGTCTATAAAACCAGCTGTATCCTAAAAAACTCAGGGTCATATTTGTATCTTGAAGTTATTGTTGTTTTCCTCCGAAATACCATGTCTTCACTTTGAAAGATACATTTGATTTTTCATGAATGACATTTAATCAACCATTTAATATCTCCAGAAATAATTAAATGTGGTATTGTGTTACTGGTTTTGGACTCTAAGGGACGCTGTTGGTCAATGCAACATAATCTCTAAAACATTTCCACACAGTCCCCTCCCTTACCGCTGTCGTTTATGAGAGAAAAGGAGGTAGTGTTCAGTATGTGTGCTGACAGTCGAGGTAGAAAGACTCGTCATATTTGATATCTCCATCCAGATGTATACAGTACATTGAAAAGGAGACGTCAATTTTAGTAGAGGTACGTTCAGTGTTTTTTCAGAATAGGTATCGTATTTGGATCGTTTTGCTATGGCATGTGGATTACCCCCCTACTCTCGGTGCGTAAAATGGCGCTTTGGCTGCGGACAAAATTGGAAGCTTATGTTGTTAATGTTTTATCTCAACCACATGGTCAGCGGAAATATCCGGTATTCAATCCCAGAGGAGATGAAGAAAGGCTCTCTAATCGGTAATGTTGCACAGGACCTTGGTTTGGATCTGAAGAGGCTTCGTTCAGGTCGGGCCCGTATCGTGACCGGGGACAGCATCCAGTACACCGAGCTGAAGACAGACAAAGGGATTCTTGTTGTGAGGGAGAGAATAGACCGGGAGAAGCTTTGCGGGGATATAACACCGTGTAGTTTCAGCTTTGAGGTGATTTTAGAAAACCCAATGGAGCTGCATCAAATTACAGTTGAAATAACAGACATAAATGATCATTCGCCCACGTTCAAAAGAAACAGCATCGATTTTGAAATCAGCGAATCAGCTAATACTGGTGCTCGATTTTCATTGACGAGCGCGGAAGACCCAGATGTGGGTGTCAATGGACTCAGAGAGTATTTTCTGACCGAAAATGAGAATTTTGTTCTTAAACAAAACTCGAATGCAGATGGAAAGAAATATGCAGAGATGGTGCTCCAGAAGCCATTAGACAGAGAGGCAAACCCTAATCTGTCTCTGAAGCTAATAGCTGTAGACGGTGGGAGTCCGCAGAGATCTGGTACAGTAAATATACATATCACTGTTCTTGATAACAATGACAATGCGCCTGTGTTTAATCAATCAGTGTACAAAGCTACAGTCATGGAAAATTGTCCCAGAGATACTTACGTTACCACTGTTAATGCTAGTGACGCAGATTTCGGGTCAAATAGTATTGTAACGTATTATTTTTCAGATCTCAATAGTGGTTTCAGTGATATTTTTTTAATTGATGAGAAAACTGGTGTTATTGCAATAACAGGTTTAATTGATTATGAAAAAGACAAAAAGTACGAACTCAGAATCGATGCAAAAGATCAGGGAGGTTTAACTGATTCAAGTAAAGTGATAATTGAAGTAACTGATGTAAATGACAACGCCCCTTCTATTAGTGTCATGTCATTCACTAGTCCTGTGTCAGAAGACTCTCCTCCTGGTACAACTATTGGCATTATAAATGTAAAAGACTTGGATTCAGGTGATAACGGAAACATTAACTGTAAAATAGAACAAAATGCACCTTTCAAGATTAAATCTAATTTAAGAAATTACTATACTTTGGTGACAGATACTGTTTTAGATCGTGAGAGTGTTTCAGAATATAACATCACTGTTGTTGCGACGGATGCAGGAATGCCTCCTCTCTCAACACGAAGAAACTTTAATTTAAAGGTCTCTGATGTGAACGATAATGCTCCAGTGTTTTCTCAAAGTGTTTACAACGCGTTTATTGCTGAAAATAACTCTCCGGGTGTTTCTGTTCTCACTGTCAGGGCTAAAGATCCTGATGAAAACCAGAATTCCCGCATATCGTATATTCTTGAAAATACTAATATCGGTGGGTCTCCAGTTTCTGAATATGTTTCTATAAATGCAGAAAGCGGAGTGATACACGCAGTGCGCTCATTTGATTATGAGCAAATCAAACAGCTGGTTTTCGTCGTCAAAGCGCAGGATGGAGGCTCCCCTCCACTCAGTAGCAACGTGACAGTGAAAATACTGATCCAGGACCAGAACGACAACCCTCCTCAGGTTCTGTACCCAGTCCAGACTGGTGGCTCTCTGGTGGCTGAAATGGTGCCTCGTTCAGCAGATGTGGGCTATCTGGTGACTAAAGTGGTGGCTGTTGATGTGGACTCTGGACAGAATGCCTGGCTCTCCTATAAACTGCAGAAAGCCACAGACAGGGCGCTGTTTGAAGTGGGCTTACAGAATGGAGAAATAAGAACTATCCGCCAAGTCACTGATAAAGATGCTGTGAAACAAAGACTGACTGTTATCGTGGAGGACAACGGACAGCCCTCTCGTTCAGCTACAGTCATTGTTAACGTGGCGGTGGCGGACAGCTTCCCTGAAGTGCTGTCTGAGTTCACTGACTTTACACACGACAAGGAGTACAATGACAACCTGACTTTCTTCTTAGTGTTGGCTTTGGCTGTAGTCTCCTTCCTCTTCATCGCGTGTTTAGTGGTTATTATATCAGTGAAAATCTACAGATGGAGACAGTCTCGCATCCTGTATCACTCCAATCTCCCTGTGATTCCATATTATCCACCACGTTACTCAGACACTTTGGGGACAGGGACTCTCCAACACGTGTACAATTACGAGGTGTGCAGGACGACTGACTCCAGAAAGAGTGACTGTAAGTTCGGCAGAGCCGGTAGTCAGAACGTGCTGATAATGGACCCCAGTTCTACAGGGACGATGCAGCGGATACAGAGTGAAAAGAGCATCCTGGATGAACCAGACTCTCCTCTAGAGGTGAGTTAAATGATAGCCTCTTGTCTTTGCCGCATTTTATTGTCCTGTGTTTAGTTACATTGATGGTGAAATGCTGCACGATACTACAGTGCATCCTCTTCAGCACCATGGACAGCAGCTCACTTTGCAGCCATTGTTACATCAGCCTGGGTAGTATTGTTGTTATTTCTTAATATTCATATTATATAACCCATAAATGAATGTGGTTGATATCCTCCTGTATTGCTTCACAAGCACATTGCTCTGATTTAGTTTCACTTTGTGTTTTTATAGTTTGCTAAATTCGAAATGTGTTGCACTCGTGACTGTTGAAAAAAAATGTTCGCCTGGGACTAAACATTTTTTATTGGCCATCGAAAATTACCCTTTCACTGCTCACATTTAACATCAACAAGCTGCCCTATATACTATTGTATTTTATTTCCCAACGATTCCCAAAGAATAATTGACTCGTAGTTATAGTTGCATTTTGTTTTGGAGTTGTGTATTGTTCTTTTTTCGGTGCTATATTTTGCAAAAATATTTCCATTCATATATGTGCATTTTTAGAGTAAATTACATAAGAACAGAATGATACTTTGGGCGAGATTATTTTTTATTTCAATGTTACTTTTGCGGTGTACCTATTGACACAATTTAGATTGTTTTATTATTCGGCCATCAAATGTAATTAACCATTTAATAGTACCTGGAATAGTTCTATGTAGTACTGTGTTACTGATTTCGGACTCTAAGGGACGCTGTTGGTCAATGCAACATAATCTCTAAAACATTTCCACACAGTCCCCTCCCTTACCACTGTCGGTTATGAGAGAAAAGGAGGTAGTGTTCAGTACGTGTGCTGACAGTCGATGAAAACAGACTCGCTTTAATTGATGCCTTTATTCAGATACAGTGAACTGAAAAGTAGATGTTATTTTTCTGTAGAGGTCCGTTCAGTGTTTTTTTTCAGAAGACGTATCTTGCTTGGATCCTGTTTGAATATATTTTTGTTTTGCTATGGCATGTGGATTACCACCCTACTCTCGGTGCGTAAAATGGCGCTTTGGCTGCGGACAAAATTGGAAGCTTCTGTTGTTAATGTTTTATCTGAACCACATGGTCAGCGGAAATATCCGGTATTCAATCCCAGAGGAGATGAAGAAAGGCTCTCTAATCGGTAATGTTGCACAGGACCTTGGTTTGGATCTGAAGAGGCTTCGTTCAGGTCGGGCCCGTATCGTGACCGGGGACAGCATCCAGTACACCGAGCTGAAGACAGACAAAGGGATTCTTGTTGTGAAGGAGAGAATAGACCGGGAGCAGCTTTGCGGAGATATAACACCGTGTAGTTTCAGCTTTGAGGTGATTTTAGAAAACCCAATGGAGCTGCATCAAATTACAGTTGAAATAACAGACATCAATGATCATTCGCCCACGTTCAAAAGAAACATAATCGATTTTGAAATCAGCGAATCAGCTAATACTGGTGCTCGATTTCCATTGACGAGCGCGGAAGACCCAGATGTGGGTGTCAATGGACTCAGAGAATATTTTCTGACCGAAAATGAGAATTTTCTTCTTAAACAAAACTCGAATGCAGATGGAAAGAAATATGCAGAGATGGTGCTCCAGAAGCCATTAGACAGAGAGGCAAACCCTAGTCTCTCTCTGAAGCTAATAGCTGTAGACGGTGGGAGTCCGCAGAGATCTGGTACAGTAAATATACATATCACTGTTCTTGATGTCAATGACAATGCGCCTGTGTTTAATCAATCAGTGTACAAAGCTACAGTCATGGAAAATTCTCCCAGAGATACTTACGTTACCACTGTTAATGCTAGTGACGCAGATTTCGGGTCAAATAGTATTGTAACTTATGCTTTTTCAGATCTCAACCGTGGTCTTGGTGATTTGTTTATGATTAAAGAAAAAACGGGTGTTGTTTCAATCACAGGTTTAATTGATTACGAAAAAGACAAAAAGTACGAACTTAGAATCGAGGCAAAAGATCAGGGAGGTTTAACTGATTCAAGTAAAGTGATAATTGAAGTAACTGATGTAAATGACAACGCCCCTTCTATTAGTGTCATGTCGTTCACTAGTCCTGTGTCAGAAGACTCTCCTCCTGGTACAACTATTGGCATTATAAATGTAAAAGACTTGGATTCAGGTGAAAATGGAAACATTAACTGTAAAATAGAACAAAATGCACCTTTCAAGATTAAATCTAATTTAAGAAACTACTATACTTTGGTGACAGATACTGTTTTAGATCGTGAAAGTGTTTCAGAATATAACATCACTGTTGTTGCGACAGATGCAGGAATACCTCCTCTCTCAACACGAAGAACCTTTAATTTAAAGGTCTCTGATGTGAACGATAATGCTCCAGTGTTTTCTCAAATGGTTCACAACGCGTTTATTGCTGAAAATAATTCCCCAGGCGTTTCTGTTCTCACTGTCAGGGCTAAAGATCCCGATGAAAACCAAAACGCCCGTATATCGTATATTCTTGAAAATACTAATATCGGTGGGTCTCCAGTTTCAGAATATTTTTCTATAAATGCAGAAAGCGGAGTGATACACGCAGTGCGCTCATTTGATTATGAACAAATCAAACAGCTGGTTTTCGTCGTCAAAGCGCAGGATGGAGGCTCCCCTCCACTCAGCAGCAACGTGACTGTGAAAATATTGATCCAGGACCAGAACGACAACCCTCCTCAGGTTCTGTACCCAGTCCAGACTGGTGGCTCTCTGGTGGCTGAAATGGTGCCTCGTTCAGCAGATGTGGGCTATCTGGTGACTAAAGTGGTGGCTGTTGATGTGGACTCTGGACAGAATGCCTGGCTCTCCTATAAACTGCAGAAAGCCACAGACAGGGCGCTGTTTGAAGTGGGCTTACAGAATGGAGAAATAAGAACTATCCGCCAAGTCACTGATAAAGATGCTGTGAAACAAAGACTGACTGTTATCGTGGAGGACAACGGGCAGCCCTCTCGTTCAGCTACCGTCATTGTCAACGTGGCGGTGGCGGACAGCTTCCCTGAAGTGCTGTCTGAGTTCACTGACTTTACACACGACAAGGAGTACAACGACAACCTGACTTTTTACTTAGTGTTGGCTTTGGCTGTAGTCTCCTTCCTCTTCATCACGTGTTTAGTGGTTATTATATCAGTGAAAATCTACAGATGGAGACAGTCTCGCATCCTGTATCACTCCAATCTGCCTGTGATTCCCTATTATCCACCACGTTACTCAGACACTTTGGGGACAGGGACTCTCCAACACGTGTACAATTACGAGGTGTGCAGGACGACTGACTCCAGAAAGAGTGACTGTAAGTTCGGCAGAGCCGGTAGTCAGAACGTGCTGATAAGGGACCCCAGTTCTGCAGGGACGATGCAGCGGATACAGAGTGAAAAGAGCATCCTAGACGAACCAGACTCTCCTCTAGAGGTGAGTTAAATGATAGCCTCTTCTCTTTGCCGCATTTTATTGTCCTGTGTTTAGTTACATTGATGGTGAAATGCTACACGATACTACAGGGCGTCCTCTTCAGCACCATGGACAGCAGCTCAGTTTGCAGCCCTTGTTACATCAGCCTGGATTGTATTGTTGCTATTTCTTCATATTCATATTATATAACCCATAAATGAAAGTGGTTGATATCCTCCTGTATTGCTTCACAAGCACGTTGCTCTGATTTAGTTTCACTTTGTGTTTTTATAGTTTTCTAAACTCGAAACGTGTTGCACTCGTGACTGTTGAAAAAAAAATGTTCGCCTGGGACTTATCATTTTTTATTGACCATCGAAAATTACCCTTTCACTGCTCACATTTAACATCAACTAGCTTTCCTAATACAATTGAGTTTTATTTCCCAACGATTCTCAAAGAATGATTGACTTGTAGTTATAGTTGCATTTTGTTTTGAAGTTTTGTATTATTCTTTTTTCTGTGCTTTATTTTGCAAAAATATTTCCATTCATATATGTGCATTTTTAGAGTAAATTACATAAGAACAGAATGATACTTTGGGCGAGATTATTTTTTATTTCAATGTTACTTTTGCGGTGTACCTATTGACACAATTTAGATTGTTTTATTATTCGGCCATCAAATGTAATTAACCATTTAATAGTACCTGGAATAGTTCTATGTAGTACTGTGTTACTGATTTCGGACTCTAAGGGACGCTGTTGGTCAATGCAACATAATCTCTAAAACATTTCCACACAGTCCCCTCCCTTACCACTGTCGGTTATGAGAGAAAAGGAAGGCAGTGTTCAGTACGTGTGCTGACAGTCGATGAAAACAGACTCGCTTTAATTGATGCCTTTATTCAGATACAGTGAACTGAAAAGTAGATGTTATTTTTCTGTAGAGGTCCGTTCAGTGTTTTTTTCAGAAGACGTATCTTGCTTGGATCCTGTTTGAATATATTTTTGTTTTGCTATGGCATGTGGATTACCACCCTACTCTCGGTGCGTAAAATGGCGCTTTGGTTGCGGACAAAATTGGAAGCTTCTGTTGTTAATGTTTTATCTCAACCACGTGGTCAGCGGAAATATCCGATATTCAATCCCAGAGGAGATGAAGAAAGGCTCTTTAATCGGTAATGTTGCACAGGACCTTGGTTTGGATCTGAAGAGGCTTCGTTCAGGTCGGGCCCGTATCGTGACCGGGGACAGCATCCAGTACACCGAGCTGAAGACAGACAAAGGGATTCTTGTTGTGAAGGAGAGAATAGACCGGGAGCAGCTTTGCGGAGATATAACACCGTGTAGTTTCAGCTTTGAGGTGATTTTAGAAAACCCAATGGAGCTGCATCAAATTACAGTTGAAATAACAGACATCAATGATCATTCGCCCACTTTTAAAAGAAACATCATCGATTTTGAAATCAGCGAATCAGCTAATACTGGTGCTCGTTTTACACTGACAAGTGCAGAAGACCCAGACGTGGGTGTCAATGGACTCAGAGAATTTTTTTTAACCGAAAATGAGAATTTTGTTCTTAAACAAAACTCGAATGCAGATGGAAAGAAATATGCAGAGATGGTGCTCCAGAAGCCATTAGACAGAGAGGCAAACCCTAGTCTCTCTCTGAAGCTAATAGCTGTAGACGGTGGGAGTCCGCAGAGATCTGGTACAGTAAATATAAATATCAATGTTCTTGATGTCAATGACAATGCGCCTGTGTTTAATCAATCAGTGTACAAAGCTACAGTCATGGAAAATTCTCCCAGAGATACTTACGTTACCACTGTTAATGCTAGTGACGCAGATTTCGGGTCAAATAGTATTGTAACTTATTATTTTTCAGATCTCAGTAGTGGTCTCACTGATTTGTTTACAGTAGATGAAAAAACTGGTGTGATTTCAATAACAGGTTTAATTGATTATGAAAAAGACAAAAAGTACGAACTCAGAATCGAGGCAAAAGATCAGGGAGGTTTAACTGATTCAAGTAAAGTGATAATTGAAGTAAATGATGTAAATGACAACGCCCCTTCTATTAGTGTCATGTCGTTCACTAGTCCTGTGTCGGAAGACTCTCCCCCTGGTACAACTATTGGCATTATAAATGTAAAAGACTTGGATTCAGGTGAAAACGGACAGGTAACCTGTAAAATAGAACAAACTGCACCTTTCAAGATTAAATCTAATTTAAGAAATTACTATACTTTGGTGACAGATACTGTTTTAGATCGTGAAAGCGTTTCAGAATATAACATCACTGTTGTTGCGACGGATGCAGGAATACCTCCTCTCTCAACACGAAGAACCTTTAATTTAAAGGTCTCTGATGTGAACGATAATGCTCCAGTGTTTTCTCAAAGTGTTTACAACGCGTTTATTGCTGAAAATAACTCTCCGGGTGTTTCTGTTCTCACTGTTAGGGCTAAAGATCCCGATGAAAACCAAAACGCCCGTATATCGTATATTCTTGAAAATACTAATATCGGTGGGTCTCCAGTTTCTGAATATGTTTCTATAAATGCAGAAAGCGGAGTGATACACGCAGTGCGCTCATTTGATTACGAGCAAATCAAACAGCTGGTTTTCGTCGTCAAAGCGCAGGATGGAGGCTCCCCTCCACTCAGTAGCAACGTGAGTGTGAAAATACTGATCCAGGACCAGAACGACAACCCTCCTCAGGTTCTCTACCCAGTCCAGACTGGTGGCTCTCTGGTGGCTGAAATGGTGCCTCGTTCAGCAGATGTGGGCTATCTGGTGACTAAAGTGGTGGCTGTTGATGTGGACTCTGGACAGAATGCCTGGCTCTCCTATAAACTGCAGAAAGCCACAGACAGGGCGCTGTTTGAAGTGGGCTTACAGAATGGAGAAATAAGAACTATCCGCCAAGTTACTGATAAAGATGCTGTAAAACAAAGACTGACTGTTATCGTGGAGGACAACGGGCAGCCCTCTCGTTCAGCTACAGTCATTGTTAACGTGGCGGTGGCGGACAGCTTCCCTGAAGTGCTGTCTGAGTTCACTGACTTTACACACGACAAGGAGTACAACGACAACCTGACTTTTTACTTAGTGCTGGCTTTGGCTGTAGTCTCCTTCCTCTTCATCACGTGTTTAGTGGTTATTATATCAGTGAAAATCTACAGATGGAGACAGTCTCGCATCCTGTATCACTCCAATCTCCCTGTGATTCCATATTATCCACCACGTTACTCAGACACTTTGGGGACAGGGACTCTCCAACACGTGTACAATTACGAGGTGTGCAGGACGACTGACTCCAGAAAGAGTGACTGTAAGTTCGGCAGAGCCGGTAGTCAGAACGTGCTGATAATGGACCCCAGTTCTACAGGGACGATGCAGCGGATACAGAGTGAAAAGAGCATCCTGGATGAACCAGACTCTCCTCTAGAGGTGAGTTAAATGATAGCTTCTTCTCTTTGCCGCATATAATTGTCCTGGTTTAGTTACATTGATGGTGAAATGCTGCACGTTACTACAGTGCGTCATCTTCAGCACCATGGACAGCAGCTAACTTTGCAGCCCTTGATAAATCAGCCTGGGTAGTATTGTTGCTATTTCTTCATATTCATATTATATAACCCATAAATGAAAGTGTCTGATATCCTCCTTTAATGCTTCACAAGCACGTTGCTCTGATTTAGTTTCACTTTGTGTTTTTATAGTTTTCTAAACTCGAAACGTGTTGCACTCGTGACTGTTGAAAAAAAATGTTCGCCTGGGACTAAACATTTTTTATTGGCCATCGAAAATTACCCTTTCACTGCTCACATTTAACATCAACAAGCTGCCCTATATACTATTGTATTTCATTTCCCAACGATTCCCAAAGAATAATTGACTTGTAGTTATAGTTGCATTTTGTTTTGAAGTTTTGTATTATTCTTTTTTCTGTGCTTTATTTTGCAAAAATATTTCCATTCATATATGTGCATTTTTAGAGTAAATTACATAAGAACAGAATGATACTTTGGGCGAGATTATTTTTTATTTCAATGTTACTTTTGCGGTGTACCTATTGACACAATTTAGATTGTTTTATTATTCGGCCATCAAATGTAATTAACCATTTAATAGTACCTGGAATAGTTCTATGTAGTACTGTGTTACTGATTTCGGACTCTAAGGGACGCTGTTGGTCAATGCAACATAATCTCTAAAACATTTCCACACAGTCCCCTCCCTTACCACTGTCGGTTATGAGAGAAAAGGAAGGCAGTGTTCAGTACGTGTGCTGACAGTCGATGAAAACAGACTCGCTTTAATTGATGCCTTTATTCAGATACAGTGAACTGAAAAGTAGATGTTATTTTTCTGTAGAGGTCCGTTCAGTGTTATTTTCAGAATACGTATCTTGCTTGGATCCTGTTTGAATATATTTTTGTTTTGCTATGGCATGTGGATTACCACCCTACTCTCGGTGCGTAAAATGGCGCTTTGGCTGCGGACAGAATTGGAAGCTTCTGTTGTTAATGTTTTATCTGAACCACATGGTCAGCGGAAATATCCGGTATTCAATCCCAGAGGAGATGAAGAAAGGCTCTTTAATCGGTAATGTTGCACAGGACCTTGGTTTGGATCTGAAGAGGCTTCGTTCAGGTCGGGCCCGTATCGTGACCGGGGACAGCATCCAGTACACCGAGCTGAAGACAGACAAAGGGATTCTTGTTGTGAAGGAGAGAATAGACCGGGAGCAGCTTTGCGGAGATATAACACCGTGTAGTTTCAGCTTTGAGGTGATTTTAGAAAACCCAATGGAGCTGCATCAAATTACAGTTGAAATAATAGACATAAATGATCATTCACCCACGTTCAAAAGAAACAACATCGATTTTGAAATCAGCGAAATAGCTAATACGGGTGCTCGTTTTACACTGACAAGCGCGGAAGACCCAGATGTGGGTGTCAATGGACTCAGAGAATATTTTCTGACCGAAAATGAGAATTTTGTTCTTAAACAAAACTCGAATGCAGATGGAAAGAAATATGCAGAGATGGTGCTCCAGAAGCCATTAGACAGAGAGGCAAACCCTAGTCTCTCTCTGAAGCTAATAGCTGTAGACGGTGGGAGTCCGCAGAGATCTGGTACAGTAAATATACATATCACTGTTCTTGATGCCAATGACAATGCGCCTGTGTTTAATCAATCAGTGTACAAAGCTACAGTCATGGAAAATTCTCCCAGAGATACTTACGTTACCACTGTTAATGCTAGTGACGCAGATTTCGAGTCAAATAGTCTTGTCACATATTATTTTTCAGATCTCAGTAGTGGTCTCACTGATTTGTTTACAGTAGATGAAAAAAATGGTGTTATTTCAATATCAGGTTCAATTGATTATGAAAAAGACAAAAAGTACGAACTTAGAATCGAGGCAAAAGATCAGGGAGGTTTAACTGATTCAAGTAAAGTGATAATTGAAGTAAATGACGTAAATGACAACGCCCCTTCTATAAGTGTCATGTCATTCACTAGTCCTGTGTCAGAAGACTCTCCTCCTGGTACAACTATTGGCATTATAAATGTAAAAGACTTGGATTCAGGGGATAACGGAAACATTAACTGTAAAATAGAACAAAATGCACCTTTCAAGATTAAATCTAATTTAAGAAATTATTATACTTTGGTAACAGATACTGTTTTAGATCGTGAGAGTGTTTCAGAGTATAACATCACTGTTGTTGCGACAGATGCAGGAATACCTCCTCTCTCAACACGAAGAACCTTTAATTTAAAGGTCTCTGATGTGAACGATAATGCTCCAGTGTTTTCTCAAAGTGTTTACAACGCGTTTATTGCTGAAAATAACTCTCCGGGTGTTTCTGTTCTCACTGTTAGGGCTAAAGATCCTGATGAAAACCAAAACGCCCGCATATCGTATATTCTTGAAAATACTAATATCGGTGGGTCTCCAGTTTCTGAATATGTTTCTATAAATGCAGAAAGCGGAGTGATACACGCAGTGCGCTCATTTGATTATGAGCAAATCAAACAGCTGGTTTTCGTCGTCAAAGCGCAGGATGGAGGCTCCCCTCCACTCAGTAGCAACGTGAGTGTGAAAATACTGATCCAGGACCAGAACGACAACCCTCCTCAGGTTCTGTACCCAGTCCAGACTGGTGGCTCTCTGGTGGCTGAAATGGTGCCTCGTTCAGCAGATGTGGGCTATCTGGTGACTAAAGTGGTGGCTGTTGATGTGGACTCTGGACAGAATGCCTGGCTCTCCTATAAACTGCAGAAAGCCACAGACAGGGCGCTGTTTGAAGCGGGCTTACAGAATGGAGAAATAAGAACTATCCGCCAAGTCACTGATAAAGATGCTGTGAAACAAAGACTGACTGTTATCGTGGAGGACAACGGGCAGCCCTCTCGTTCAGCTACAGTCATTGTTAACGTGGCGGTGGCGGACAGCTTCCCTGAAGTGCTGTCTGAGTTCACTGACTTTACACACGACAAGGAGTACAATGACAACCTGACTTTTTACTTAGTGTTGGCTTTGGCTGTAGTTTCCTTCCTCTTCATCACGTGTTTAGTGGTTATTATATCAGTGAAAATCTACAGGTGGAGACAGTCTCGCATCCTGTATCACTCCAATCTCCCTGTGATTCCGTATTATCCACCACGTTACTCAGACACTTTGGGGACAGGGACTCTCCAACACGTGTACAATTACGAGGTGTGCAGGACGACTGACTCCAGAAAGAGTGACTGTAAGTTCGGCAGAGCCGGTAGTCAGAACGTGCTGATAATGGACCCCAGTTCTACAGGGACGATGCAGCGGATACAGTGTGAAAAGAGCATCCTGGATGAACCAGACTCTCCTCTAGAGGTGAGTTGATTGTCATGATTTACAGTCCCTGGTCCTTTGTGCCCCCTGCTCCTTCCTGGTGACATTTTACTGCATATACTCGACTGACAGCAGTTTGACTTTAAAATGACTAACATAGCTGAAATATATAGTATATGAACTAAATGATGTACCAATACAATTCACAATATACAGCATCAGCCAAGTGGTTCACTTTGTGTGAAAATAATTGCGAGACGCAATAGCAAAGTAATTGCTTCTTTAAAAATCGTTTCCATGAACCGAAATGAAATTGCAGTTAATAAGTCACAGTTTACCCGAAAACAAGTGCATACAGTTCATTTCAGCACCACAGTACGGACAGCTCCTCTTTATATGAAAGTACTTTTTGGCTCAAACACTTTCAACTTTCCACTTAGTTTCTAATCAATAGTGTTACTTATTCTACTCTCGCTACTACTGCTAATAATAATAATACTAACAATAATACTATTGTCATTATTAAAACAATGATGATGATTACTACGGAAGCCCTAAACGGTCATACCTAGCTCATTTCCCTCCGTTTTCCCGTGATAAAGAGATGGTTAATTTGAGATCTGGAGAAAACAAAACGGTAGTCTACTCTTTTAAATCATTGCAGGAAACATTATTCAGTGTTGCATTGTCACAGGAGCAGGAGGATATCATCACCATCACATGTCGCTTCAATCAAAGCCTGACACAGGCTGAAAAAGCTTCATGCCTTGCTGTTACAGATAATGTTCACATTAGTGTGCGTCATCTAAGAAGACGTTATTAAGGCTTCAGCTCGCTTCAGCTTCATCAGAGGCATGAGTGAACCTGATGTCCTCAGTTTTTTTTGTTTTTGTCTTTTTAACAAACTTTATTGTCAACAATATAATATTACAACAACATAAATACCAGTACAGGGAGGATTTTTACAATGCGCACATAAATAAACAGATTACAGTTTAATTCCATTACAGTACAAAAACAACTGAAATCATCTGGCAATGTTGTTCATGTTCTTCAAGATATGAAAAGTTTTTACAAAGCATGACATGTCAGTTGTGATGAAAATCTCAGGCCTATCACGTTTCACTCATTACCTCTCAAATTAATTATCTCGTTGTCTCGGTAAACGGAGGAAAAGCATCTCCATAACACGGGAAAACAGAGGAACTAAAGTATATGTAATGTATGAGCCTTTGGGGCTTGCGTACTTTAGGGCTTCCGTAGAAACTATGTGTCTTTATTTTTTTCTTCGTCTTAATATTATTAAAGACTGGTATCTGGGCAACTTCTCAGCCTTTGCAAACACTAACTGCCCTGCACAATTAATTATATGCCATTATTTTTGTTTTTGTTGTTGTTACGTAATATTACAGACATTAGTATTATTATTTTTTTCTTTTTTATTGGGTTACTTCTTTCATCATTTACTGGCAACCCGTTTGGTGTTCCCGTTTTGGACTCTAAGTGACGCTGTTGAACAATAATACAGTGTGTACTCATAATCTCTACGTTGCAGTCCAGGGGCGTTGTTTGTGTGATCACATTGAAGTAGGGTTAGAGGGAACGTCAGAAATCTACATCTCGAAAAAGAGGTTGTTCTTTGTGAGTCCAGCAGCTTTATTTTCCTTTTCTAACACGTGAACAGAGCCCATATAGAAGAGTGGATGTTAATTAATTGAGAAAGGAGGATTTCGGATCTTTTCTTTTCGGAATATTTTTCTTTCTATCATGGCGTATCAGCAACCACTCTGCAAATGGCGTTTGTGCATCGGCTCTCAGCGGGTAATGGTTCTTTTGTTATGTTACTTCTTTAATATCATCGCTGGTCAGATCCGCTACTCTATACCAGAGGAGCTGAAGAAGGGCTCTCTCATCGGTAATGTAGCGCAAGATCTTGGTCTAGATCTGAAGAGGCTCCGTTCTGGTCGAGCCCGTATCGTGACCGGAGAAAACATTCATTACACCGAGCTGAAGACAGACAAAGGGATTCTAGTCGTGAATGAGAGAATAGACCGAGAGCAGCTTTGTGGAGAAGTAACACCGTGCAGTTTCAGCTTTGAAATCATTTTAGAAAATCCTATGGAGCTTCACCACATTACAATTGAAGTGTTAGATGTGAATGATCATCCTCCGGTATTCAAGAAATCAGATATTAAGTTAGACATTAGCGAGTCAGCTAACCTTGGGGCTCGATTTGTGCTGGAAAGTGCAGAGGATCTTGATGTCGGTGTCAACAGCCTTCAAAATTATGTTTTAACTCCAAACGACAATTTCGTTTTGAAGCAGCATGTAAATCCAGACGGGAGCAAATATGCTGAGATGGTGCTGCAAAAACTGTTAGACAGAGAGGAGGTTCCCCATCTCTCTTTAAAGCTTATCGCAGTAGATGGTGGGAGTCCGCAGAGATCTGGTACCGTAAATATAGACATAATAGTTTTAGACGCGAATGACAATGCTCCCGTTTTTAACCAGTCAGTGTATAAAGCTACTGTGATAGAAAACGCAGCAAAGGGCACTAATGTTGTTACTGTTAATGCTACAGACGCAGATAGTGGATCGAATGGTTACATCACATATTCAATTTCAAACGTGAGGAGCAATATAGCCGATTTGTTGTCCATAGATCAAATGTCTGGTGCACTATTTGTTTCAGGAACAATAGATTTTGAAAAGGATAAAAAATTTGAGCTTAGAATTGATGCAAAAGATCAAGGAGGTTTAACAGATTCAAGTAAAGTGATAATTGAAGTAACTGATGTAAATGACAACGCCCCTTCTATTAGTGTCATGTCGTTCACCAGTCCTGTGTCAGAAGACTCTCCCCCTGGTACAACTATTGGCATTATAAATGTAAAAGACCTAGATTCAGGTGAAAACGGACAGGTAACCTGTAAAATAGAACAAAATGCGCCTTTCAAGGTTAAAAGCAGTTTAAGAAATTATTATACTTTGGTGACAGATACGGTTTTAGATCGTGAAAGCGTTTCAGAATACAACATCACCGTTGTTGCGACAGATGCAGGAATACCTCCTCTCTCAACACGAAGAACCTTTAATTTAAAGGTCTCAGATGTGAACGATAATGCTCCAGTGTTTTCTCAAAGTGTTTACAACGCGTTTATTGCTGAAAATAACTCTCCGGGCGTTTCTGTTCTCACTGTCAGGGCTAAAGATCCCGATGAAAACCAAAACGCCCGTGTATCTTATATGCTAGAAGATACTAATATCGGTGGGTCTCCAGTTTCTGAATATGTTTCTATAAATACAGAAAGCGGAGTGATACACGCAGTGCGCTCATTTGATTATGAACAAATCAAACAGCTGGTTTTCGTCGTCAAAGCGCAGGATGGAGGCTCCCCTCCACTCAGTAGCAACGTGAGTGTGAAAATACTGATCCAGGACCAGAACGACAACCCTCCTCAGGTTCTGTACCCAGTCCAGACTGGTGGCTCTCTGGTGGCTGAAATGGTGCCTCGTTCAGCAGATGTGGGCTATCTGGTGACTAAAGTGGTGGCTGTTGATGTGGACTCTGGACAGAATGCCTGGCTCTCCTATAAACTGCAGAAAGCCACAGACAGGGCGCTGTTTGAAGTGGGCTTACAGAATGGAGAAATAAGAACTATCCGCCAAGTCACTGATAAAGATGCTGTGAAACAAAGACTGACTGTTATCGTGGAGGACAACGGGCAGCCCTCTCGTTCAGCTACAGTCATTGTTAACGTGGCGGTGGCGGACAGCTTCCCTGAAGTGCTGTCTGAGTTCACTGACTTTACACACGACAAGGAGTACAACGACAACCTGACTTTTTACTTAGTGTTGGCTTTGGCTGTAGTCTCCTTCCTCTTCATCACGTGTTTAGTGGTTATTATATCAGTGAAAATCTACAGATGGAGACAGTCTCGCATCCTGTATCACTCCAATCTCCCTGTGATTCCATATTATCCGCCACGTTACTCAGACACTCTGGGGACAGGGACTCTCCAACACGTGTACAATTACGAGGTGTGCAGGACGACTGACTCCAGAAAGAGTGACTGTAAGTTCGGCAGAGCCGGTAGTCAGAACGTGCTGATAATGGACCCCAGTTCTACAGGGACGATGCAGCGGATACAGAGTGAAAAGAGCATCCTGGACGAACCAGACTCTCCTCTGGAGGTGAGGTGCAATATCCAACTTCATTACTACTTCTTCAAACATTGTTTGTATAACCTGAATTGAATTTGCGTTAGGTAGTGTTTACAATTCATCCAAATGCAAGTGCACTCTGTTACTTTCAGCACCACAGTGTGGACAGCTCCTCCCAACCTGAAAGTCATTTCTGGATTGTAAACTTTCCACTTTTCTCATAACTTTAACTCGTAAACTTTACCATCTAGAAATACGACTTCTACCAATATTGTTCATATTTCTATTTAAATTCATATTCATATGCATTTTATAATCATGTGTTTAAAGTCAGTAGCAATCATTTTCACAACATTTTAAGTGTTTATTATAATATGAATATAACATACATTACCGTGAATGGGCTCTGAGCGCCGCTGTTGCTACATCACTGACTAACTGTCTAAATAAGCGGTGCAGCGGTCCACCCCTTCATTCTGTCCAGTGTTTTCCTGCGTGAAGAGAGGACGGTCCTCCCCCTGAAGGTTTAAAGATTAGCATTTATCGTGGACTTTATCTGCTGGAAACACCGTTACTTTTTTCATTCCAATGATTTGATTACACCAGTTTGCAGTTGACAGGGATAACTGCGTCTTTTCCTCTGGATATATGATGGCTTGTATGTGGATAATCGCTCGCAGAGGCCGATGGCAAACACTGTTTGTCATTCTTTGTCTTTTCAAGCTGAGCTCGGTGACTGGACAGGCTCGGTATTCCGTACCAGAGGAGCAGGCAGAAGGCTCTTTTGTTGGAAACATTGCTAGAGATTTAGGTTTGGACGTGGCGAGGCTCATATCAGGTAAAGCTCGTATTATTACAAAGGGAAGCCGACAGTATGTCGATTTAAACCGAGACAAAGGAACCCTTGTTATTAAAGAGCGAATCGACCGAGAAGAGCTGTGTGGAAAGACGACGCCCTGCAGCTTCAGTTTCGAGGTCATATTAGAAAATCCTATCCAGCTTTATCGGGTAACAGTGGAGGTTATAGACATCAACGATAACAGCCCGTCGTTCCCAAAGGATGAAATACATTTGAAAATCGTTGAAAGTATTGCATCAGGGTCTCGTTTCGGTCTTGCGAGTGCAGACGACCCTGATGTTCTTATTAATGATATTCAAAAATACATACTTAGACCGTCAGATAATTTCAAACTTGAAGTACAGAGCCAGCCTGATGGAGGAAAATTTCTCGAAATGGTTTTACAAAACCCGTTAGACCGAGAGAAAGAGGAAAGTCACACTCTCGTACTGATTGCTTCAGATGGAGGGGAGCCACACAGATCGGGGACAGTGCGTATTCATATCACTGTGCTAGACGCTAACGATAATGCGCCAGTGTGCAGCCAGCCTGTTTATAAAGCAGATGTTAAGGAGAATTCTCCTGAAGGAACAGTTGTGACTTCTGTTAGTGCAAATGACGCAGATAAAGGAGTCAATGGTGAAGTGACGTATTCTATAGCTAATGTTGCCAGAGATGCGAAACAGCTTTTTGAAGTAAATGTTAAAACTGGAGAAATTAAAGTTTCTGGTAAACTGGATTTTGAAAAATCTAAGACGTATCAATTAAATGTTCAGGCCAGTGATCACGGGGGACATTCAGACACGTGCAAAGTTATTATTCAAATAATTGACGAGAATGACAACGTCCCTACAATACAGCTAATGTCATTTTCTAACTCCATATCCGAGGATTCTCCTCCTGGTACAACTATAGCTGTTATTAATGTTGATGACGAAGACTCTGATGGTAACGGTGTTGTCAAGTGCGCCATTAACTCTGACATACCTTTCAAAATCGAGTCTTCATTAACAGGATACTATACTATAGTCACCGACAACTTCTTGGACAGAGAAAGTATTCCTGAGTATAATATCACCATAACAGTCTCTGACCAAGGCTCTCCGCCTCTAGTGAGCAGTAAAAACGTTAATGTAAAAGTGTCTGACGTGAATGACAGCCCACCCAAATTTGACCAATCAGAATATAGTAAAACTGTTCCAGAGAACAACTCTCCTGGGTTTTCTGTGTTCACTCTCGGTGCTAAAGATGCCGACTGGGGCCAAAACGCTCGTGTTTCTTACTTTCTGGAAGAGAGAGAGATAAATGGAGTGGCAGTGTCTTCGTTAGTGTCAGTTAATTCCGAAAATGGTGTCATTCATGCAATGAGGTCTTTAGATTATGAGCAAATAAAGTGGTTTGAATTTAACGTAACTGCTCGTGATGCTGGATCCCCTCCTCTGAGTTCAGTGACCACCGTCAGAATTAATGTCCAGGACCAGAACGACAACCCTCCTCAGGTTCTGTACCCAGTCCAGACTGGTGGCTCTCTGGTGGCTGAAATGGTGCCTCGTTCAGCAGATGTGGGCTATCTGGTGACTAAAGTGGTGGCTGTTGATGTGGACTCTGGACAGAATGCCTGGCTCTCCTATAAATTGCAGAAAGCCACAGACAGGGCGCTGTTTAAAGTGGGCTTACAGAATGGAGAAATAAGAACTATCCGCCAAGTCACTGATAAAGATGCTGTGAAACAAAGACTTAATGTTATCGTGGAGGACAACGGGCAGCCCTCTCGCTCAGCTACAGTCATTGTTAACGTGGCGGTGGCGGACAGCTTCCCTGAAGTGCTGTCTGAGTTCACTGACTTTACACACGACAAGGAGTACAATGACAACCTGACTTTTTTCTTAGTGTTGGCTTTGGCTGTAGTCTCCTTCCTCTTCATCACGTGTTTAGTGGTTATTATATCAGTGAAAATCTACAGATGGAGACAGTCTCGTGTCCTGTATCACTCCAATCTTCCTGTGATTCCATATTATCCACCACGTTACTCAGACACTTTGGGGACAGGGACTCTCCAACACGTGTACAATTACGAGGTGTGCAGGACGACTGACTCCAGAAAGAGTGACTGTAAGTTCGGCAGAGCCGGTAGTCAGAACGTGCTGATAATGGACCCCAGTTCTACAGGGACGATGCAGCGGATACAGAGTGAAAAGAGCATCCTGGATGAGCCTGACTCTCCTCTAGAGGTGAGGTGCAATATGCAACTTCATTACTACTATTTCAAACATTGTTTGTATAACCTGAATTGAATTTTCGTTAGGTAGTGTTTGCAATTTATGCAAAAGCAAGTGCACTCTGTTACTTTCAGCACCACAGTGTGGACAGCTCCTCCCAACCTGAAAGTCATTTCTGGCTTGAAAACTTTCCACTTTTCTCATAACTTTAACTCGTAAACTTTACCATCTAGAAATACGACTTCTACCAATATTGTTCATATTTTTATTTAAATTCATATTCATATGCATTTTATAATCATGTGTTTAAAGTCAGTAGCCATCATTTACACAACATTTTAAGTGTTTATTATAATATGAACAGCACATACATTACCGTGGATGGGCTCTGAGCGCCGCTGTTGATACATCACTGACTAACTGTCTAAATAAGCGGTGCAGCGGTCCACCCCTTTATTCTGTTCAGTGTTTTCCTGCTTGAAGAGAGGACGGTCCTCCCCCTGAAGGTTTAAAGATTAGCATTTCTCGTGGACTTTATCTGCTGGAAACATCGTTATTTTTTTCATTCCAAGGATTTGATTACACCTGTTTGTAGTTGACGGGGATAACTGCGTCTTTTCCTCTGGATTTATGATGGCTTGTATGTGGATAATCGCTCGCAGAGGCCGATGGCAAACACTGTTTGTCATTCTTTGTCTTTTCAAGCTGAGCTCGGTGACTGGACAGGCTCGGTATTCCGTACCAGAGGAGCAGGCAGAGGGCTCTTTTGTTGGAAACATTGCTAGAGATTTAGGTTTGGACGTGGCGAGGCTCATATCAGGTAAAGCTCGTATTATTACAAAAGGAAGCCGACAGTATGTCGATTTAAACCGAGACAAAGGCACCCTTGTTATTAAAGAGCGAATCGACCGAGAAGAGCTGTGTGGAAAGACGACGCCCTGCAGCTTCAGTTTCGAGGTCATATTAGAAAATCCTATCCAGCTTTATCGGGTAACAGTGGAGGTTATAGACATCAACGATAACAGCCCGTCGTTCCCAAAGGATGAAATACATTTGAAAATGATTGAAAATGCCGCATCAGGGACTCGCTTCTCTTTGGTGAGTGCTGACGACCCTGATGTTGGTATTAATGATATTCAAAAATACATACTTAGACCCTCAGATCATTTCAAATTGGAAGTACAGAGCCAGCCCGATGGAGGAAAATTTCTCGAAATGGTTTTACAAAACCCGTTAGACCGAGAGAAAGAGGAAAGTCACACTCTCGTACTGATTGCTTCAGATGGAGGGGAGCCACACAGATCGGGGACAGTGCGTATTCATATCACTGTGCTAGACGCTAACGATAATGCGCCAGTGTGCAGCCAGCCTGTTTATAAAGCAGATGTTAAGGAGAATTCTCCTGAAGGAACAGTTGTAACTTCTGTTAGTGCAAATGACGCAGATAAAGGAGTCAATGGAGAAGTGACGTATTCTATAGCTCATGTTGCCAGAGATGCGAAGCAGCTTTTTGAAGTAAATGTTAAAACGGGAGAAATTAAAGTTGCAGGTAAATTGGACTTTGAAAAATCTAAGACGTATCAATTAAATGTTCAGGCCAGTGATCACGGCGGATATTCAGACACGTGCAAAGTTATTATTCAAATAATTGACGAGAATGACAACGTCCCTACAATACAGCTAATGTCATTTTCTAACTCCATATCCGAGGATTCTCCTCCTGGTACAACTATAGCTGTTATTAATGTTGATGACGAAGACTCTGATGGTAACGGTGTTGTCAAGTGCGCCATTAACTCTGACATACCTTTCAAAATCGAGTCTTCATTAACAGGATACTATACTATAGTCACCGACAACTTCTTGGACAGAGAAAGTATCCCTGAGTATAATATCACCATAACCGTCTCTGACCAAGGCTCTCCGCCTCTAGTGAGCAGTAAAAACGTTAATGTAAAAGTGTCTGACGTGAATGACAGCCCACCCAAATTTGACCAATCAGAATATAGTAAAACTGTTCCAGAGAACAACTCTCCTGGGTTTTCTGTGTTCACTCTCGGTGCTAAAGATGCCGACTGGGGCCAAAACGCTCGTGTTTCTTACTTTCTGGAAGAGAGAGAGATAAATGGAGTGGCAGTGTCTTCGTTAGTGTCAGTAAATTCAGATAATGGTGTCATTCATGCAGTGAGGTCTTTAGATTATGAGCAAATAAAGTGGTTTGAATTTAACGTAACTGCTCGTGATGCTGGATCCCCTCCTCTGAGTTCAGTGACCACAGTCAGGATTAATGTCCAGGACCAGAACGACAACCCTCCTCAGGTTCTGTACCCAGTCCAGACTGGTGGCTCTCTGGTTGCTGAAATGGTGCCTCGTTCAGCAGATGTGGGCTATCTGGTGACTAAAGTGGTGGCTGTTGATGTGGACTCTGGACAGAATGCCTGGCTCTCCTATAAACTTCAGAAAGCCACAGACAGGGCGCTGTTTGAAGTGGGCTTACAGAATGGAGAAATAAGAACTATCCGCCAAGTCACTGATAAAGATGCTGTGAAACAAAGACTGACTGTTGTCGTGAAGGACAACGGGCAGCCCTCTCGTTCAGCTACAGTCATTGTTAACGTGGCGGTGGCGGACAGCTTCCCTGAAGTGCTGTCTGAGTTCACTGACTTTACACACGACAAGGAGTACAACGACAACCTGACTTTTTTCTTAGTGTTGGCTTTGGCTGTAGTCTCCTTCCTCTTCATCACGTGTTTAGTGGTTATTATATCAGTGAAAATCTACAGATGGAGACAGTCTCGCATCATGTATCACTCCAATCTCCCTGTGATTCCCTATTATCCACCACGTTACTCAGACACTTTGGGAACAGGGACTCTCCAACACGTGTACAATTACGAGGTGTGCAGGACGACTGACTCCAGAAAGAGTGACTGTAAGTTCGGCAGAGCCGGTAGTCAGAACGTGCTGATAATGGACCCCAGTTCTACAGGGACGATGCAGCGGATACAGAGTGAAAAGAGCATCCTGGATGAACCAGACTCTCCTCTGGAGGTGAGGTGCAATATGCAACTTCATTACTACTTCTTCAAACATTGTTTGTATCACCTGGATTTAATTTGCGTTAGGTAGTTTTTACAATTTATGTAAAAACAACTGCACTCTGTTACTTTCAGCACCACAGTGTGGACAGCTCCTCCCAACCTGAAAGTCATTTCTGGCTTGAAAACTTTCCACTTTTCTCATAACTTTAACTCGTAAACTTTACCATCTAGAAATACGACTTCTACCAATATTGTTCATATTTCTATTTAAATTCATATTCATATGCATTTTATAAGCATTCGTTTAAAGTCAGTAGCCATCATTTACACAACATTTTAAGTGTTTATTATAATATGAACAGCACATACATTACCGTGGATGGGCTCTGAGCGCCGCTGTTGATACATCACTGACTAACTGTCTAAATAAGCGGTGCAGCGGTCCACCCCTTTATTCTGTTCAGTGTTTTCCTGCTTGAAGAGAGGACGGTCCTCCCCCTGAAGGTTTAAAGATTAGCATTTATCGTGGACTTATCTGCTGGAAACACCGTTACTTTTTTCATTCCAATGATTTGATTACATCAGTTTGTAGTTGACGGGGATAACTGCGTCTTTTCCTCTGGATTTATGATGGCTTGTATGTGGATAATCGCTCGCAGAGGCCGATGGCAAACACTGTTTGTCATTCTTTGTCTTTTCAAGCTGAGCTCGGTGACTGGACAGGCTCGGTATTCCGTACCAGAGGAGCAGGCAGAAGGCTCTTTTGTTGGAAACATTGCTAGAGATTTAGGTTTGGACGTGGCGAGGCTCATATCAGGTAAAGCTCGTATTATTACAAAAGGAAGCCGACAGTATGTCGATTTAAACCGAGACAAAGGCACCCTTGTTATTAAAGAGCGAATCGACCGAGAAGAGCTGTGTGGAAAGACGACGCCCTGCAGCTTCAGTTTCGAGGTCATATTAGAAAATCCTATCCAGCTTTATCGGGTAACAGTGGAGGTTATAGACATCAACGATAACAGCCCGTCGTTCCCAAAGGATGACATGAATTTGAAAATAGCTGAAAGTGTAACATCAGGGACTCGCTTCTCTTTGGTGAGTGCTGACGATCCTGATGTTGGTATTAATGATATTCAAAAATACATACTTAGACCCTCAGATCATTTCAAATTGGAAGTACAGAGCCAGCCCGATGGAGGGAAATTTCTCGAAATGGTTTTACAAAACCCGTTAGACCGAGAGAAAGAGGAAAGTCACACTCTCGTACTGATTGCTTCAGATGGAGGGGAGCCACACAGATCTGGGACAGTGCGTATTCATATCACTGTGCTAGACGCTAACGATAATGCGCCAGTGTGCAGCCAGCCTGTTTATAAAGCAGATGTTAAGGAGAATTCTCCTGAAGGAACAGTTGTGACTTCTGTTAGTGCAAATGACGCAGATACAGGAGTCAATGGTGAAGTGACGTATTCTATAGCTAATGTTGCCAGAGATGCGAAGCAGCTTTTTGAAGTAAATGTTAAAACGGGAGAAATTAAAGTTGCAGGTAAATTGGACTTTGAAAAATCTAAGACGTATCAATTAAATGTTCAGGCCAGTGATCACGGCGGATATTCAGACACGTGCAAAGTTATTATTCAAATAATTGACGAGAATGACAACGTCCCTACAATACAGCTAATGTCATTTTCTAACTCCATATCCGAGGATTCTCCTCCTGGTACAACTATAGCTGTTATTAATGTTGATGACGAAGACTCTGATGGTAACGGTGTTGTCAAGTGCGCCATTAACTCTGACATACCTTTCAAAATCGAGTCTTCATTAACAGGATACTATACTATAGTCACCGAGAACTTCTTGGACAGAGAAAGTATTCCTGAGTATAATATCACCATAACCGTCTCTGACCAAGGCTCTCCGCCTCTAGTGAGCAGTAAAAACGTTAATGTAAAAGTGTCTGACGTGAATGACAGCCCACCCAAATTTGACCAATCAGAATATAGTAAAACTGTTCCAGAGAACAACTCTCCTGGGTTTTCTGTGTTCACTCTCGGTGCTAAAGATGCCGACTGGGGCCAAAACGCTCGTGTTTCTTACTTTCTGGAAGAGAGAGAGATAAATGGAGTGGCAGTGTCTTCGTTAGTGTCAGTAAATACAGATAATGGTGTCATTCATGCAGTGAGGTCTTTAGATTATGAGCAAATAAAGTTGTTTGAATTTAACGTAACTGCTCGTGATGCTGGATCCCCTCCTCTGAGTTCAGTGACCACAGTCAGGATTAATGTCCAGGACCAGAACGACAACCCTCCTCAGGTTCTGTACCCAGTCCAGACTGGTGGCTCTCTGGTGGCTGAAATGGTGCCTCGTTCAGCAGATGTGGGCTATCTGGTGACTAAAGTGGTGGCTGTTGATGTGGACTCTGGACAGAATGCCTGGCTCTCCTATAAACTGCAGAAAGCCACAGACAGGGCGCTGTTTGAAGTGGGCTTACAGAATGGAGAAATAAGAACTATCCGCCAAGTCACTGATAAAGATGCTGTGAAACAAAGACTGACTGTTATCGTGGAGGACAACGGGCAGCCCTCTCGTTCAGCTACAGTCATTGTTAACGTGGCGGTGGCGGACAGCTTCCCTGAAGTGCTGTCTGAGTTCACTGACTTTACACACGACAAGGAGTACAACGACAACCTGACTTTTTACTTAGTGTTGGCTTTGGCTGTTGTCTCCTTCCTCTTCATCACGTGTTTAGTGGTTATTATATCAGTGAAAATCTACAGATGGAGACAGTCTCGCATCCTGTATCACTCCAATCTCCCTGTGATTCCATATTATCCACCACGTTATTCAGACACTCTGGGGACAGGGACTCTCCAACACGTGTACAATTACGAGGTGTGCAGGACGACTGACTCCAGAAAGAGTGACTGTAAGTTCGGCAGAGCCGGTAGTCAGAACGTGCTGATAATGGACCCCAGTTCTACAGGGACGATGCAGCGGATACAGAGTGAAAAGAGCATCCTTGATGAACCTGACTCTCCTCTAGAGGTGGGTTACCCGATTCATCATTCTTCACAAACGTGCAATGCATTACCTTGTCCTGCATTTTTATATTACAGACATCATTTATCTCCATGGCATGTCTCACTGCCTGCTCAGAATGCATCTTCAGTACCACTATTGATGGACAGCTCCTGTCAGAGTTTAGCCAATTAGTGAGAACAATTTGGTAATGAAAATGCACACCATAAATTACCTTCTCTGATGCTGAACTTACCAGCATTTAATTTCTGTACATGGGCGGTTTTTTTTCTGTTAAAATCAGAAAATATTTTTGGACTCTCCTTCCAGCTATCTCTATTTGTTTGAAGCGAGAGAGCACATGGAATATTATGTTGAAAGAGTGTTTCCAGTTAAAACACATAATGTGTTTCATCTTCATTACTATTTGGCTTTATCTCTTGTCAATTAAAACATGTGTAAGATGCATTTTGTATTAAATATTTTTAACTTATTTTTTAACGTTCCTAAACACTTTGAACTGCTATTTAATGATCATGTCTTATGTTAGGGACTGTACTTGTCATCTTCATATTAGACTCTAAGGGCCGCTGTTGGTCTTCAAAACACATTTGGAGCTTTTGATTTGCAGCTACACCTCCAGCACTTATCTTGGCGTAGCGCGGAGAGCAGGACATTCGGTCTTCATTTTCACCAATGATGTATATACTAATGCATTCGTTGTTGCATTTTGGAATATAAAGCAATCAAAATAAGGACGATACGGATTAATAGGCTGCCTTTTTTCAGTATACTTTTATATGCATTTGGGTGGATTGCCTCGGAAATATGCCTTTTCTAAGCAGTGAATCCACGGTTACATGGCAAGTACGGGCCTTCATCCTTGTTTTTCTCATTGAAGGGACAGTCTGTCAAATCCGCTACTCTGTCCCAGAGGAGATGAGAAAGCGCTCCTTTGTCGGAAATGTGGCTGAAGACTTAGGCATCGACGCTAAAAGACTGTTATCGGGCGGTGCCCGAATTGTTAGCGGTGATAGCAGCGAGTATATTAGGCTGGATGCAGACAAAGGGATTCTTGTCGTGGGAGAAAGAATAGATAGAGAGCAGCTCTGCGGACAGACAGCGCCCTGCAGCTTGAATTTTGAAATGATTATGATGAATCCAATGCAACTACACAGCGTTGTTGTGGAAGTGTTAGATGTTAATGATAATGCGCCTGTGTTTCATGAGAAAGAAGTGCATGTAGAAATACTAGAATCTGCTCTTCCAGGGACCGAAATATTACAAGAGAGTGCCACCGACCCCGACGTTGGCATAAACGCTTTACACGGCTATACGTTACACCCAACAACCCATTTTAATATTAAAGTCTTATCCAGCCCAAATGGTCATAAATATGCACAGCTGTATCTTTCTAATGGTTTAGACCGTGAGAAAGAGGAAAAGATGCTTCTCACGCTAACTGCTGTGGACGGTGGCGAACCACAAAGATCAGGGACACTAAAAATACATGTAACTGTCAGGGACACAAATGACAATGCTCCGGTTTTTACGCAAACAATTTTCAAGGCGTCTGTTAAAGAAAATGTTCCAAAAGGAACATTAGTGGTGAGCTTGAGTGCAACAGATGCAGATGAAGGCATGAATGGCCGTGTTACATACCACTTTAATCGCATGTTTAGTAATGTTGCTGAACTATTTAATCTGGACGAAAACAGCGGCGATTTAACTGTAAACCGCATAATTGATTATGAAGAGAGTAAAATATATGAGATAGGTGTGCAGGCAAAAGATCAAGGTGGGCAAAGCACATCAACCAACGTAATAATTGAGGTGACGGATGTAAATGACAACGCGCCTGTAATAACACTAACCTCTTTTTCAAGTGCCATCGCTGAGGATTCTCCTAGCGGGACCACGGTTGCTATCATCAACGTAAAAGACTTAGATTCAGGCAAAAATGGTAAAGTAGACTGCTCAGTTGACGGCAATATCCCGTTTGCAATCCACTCATCTCTAAAGAATTATTATACTCTGGTCACGAACGGTGTCCTTGACAGGGAACGTAATCCCGATTACAATATAACTTTCACGGCTGTGGATGAAGGTAGCCCACCACTCTCGACTAACAAGACAATAACACTTCGTATATCCGACGTCAATGATAATGCCCCTGTATTTGAACAGAGTCTTTATGAAGCTCATGTCATGGAGAATAACTCACCAGGAGTATCTGTGTTTTCCCTTAAAGCGCACGACTCTGACTCGGGGCAGAACGCACGAGTGTCTTATCTGCTTATTGATAGTCAGGTAAATGGTAACCCTATATCCACTTACATATCTGTTAATGCAGAAAGTGGTGTTATACAGGCAGTTCGATCGTTTGACTTTGAGCAAATTAAAACATTAAATATTTTTGTGAAAGGACAGGATGGGGGTTCCCCACCTTTAAGCAGCAATACCACAGTTAAGTTAATTATTCAAGATCAGAACGACAACCCTCCTCAGGTTCTGTACCCAGTCCAGACTGGTGGCTCTCTGGTGGCTGAAATGGTGCCTCGTTCAGCAGATGTGGGCTATCTGGTGACTAAAGTGGTGGCTGTTGATGTGGACTCTGGACAGAATGCCTGGCTCTCCTATAAACTGCAGAAAGCCACCGACAGGGCGCTGTTTGAAGTGGGCTTACAGAATGGAGAAATAAGAACTATCCGCCAAGTCACTGATAAAGATGCTGTGAAACAAAGACTGACTGTTATCGTGGAGGACAACGGGCAGCCCTCTCGTTCAGCTACAGTCATTGTTAACGTGGCGGTGGCGGACAGCTTCCCTGAAGTGCTGTCTGAGTTCACTGACTTTACACACGACAAGGAGTACAACGACAACCTGACTTTTTACTTAGTGTTGGCTTTGGCTGTAGTCTCCTTCCTCTTCATCACGTGTTTAGTGGTTATTATATCAGTGAAAATCTACAGATGGAGACAGTCTCGCATCATGTATCACTCCAATCTCCCTGTGATTCCCTATTATCCACCACGTTACTCAGACACTTTGGGGACAGGGACTCTCCAACACGTGTACAATTACGAGGTGTGCAGGACCACTGACTCCAGAAAGAGTGACTGTAAGTTCGGCAGAGCCGGTAGTCAGAACGTGCTGATAATGGACCCCAGTTCTACAGGGACGATGCAGCGGATACATGGTGAAAAGAGCATCCTGGATGAACCTGGCTCTCCTCTGGAGGTGAGACGTTTGACATATAGTCTTACTAAAGAGTGGGTTCCCTTTTGATCTTTCGTTTATCTGGTAACCCCTGAGGAATTTTCAGAACCACAACTAATGAACAGCGTCACTGACTGGAGGTGAAACGTCCTGTTCTGAATTGCTTCTAAATGTACTGTGGAGCAGGCGTTTAGTGTTGCATTTAACAGTGAGTATTTATTGTTATCCTTTACCAGAGCAGTCATATAGTTTCACATATTCCAAAGCTGTATACATTTAGGTCCAGTTTAAATTGATGCACATGCAGGGTTTGTTTTTGTTTAAATTAATAACAGTTATGTAGTAATTTTGGTCACAAAAGACAACACGAATCAAAAGTTGTTTTTTTTTTCTATAAATGTCAATATCATTCAATTTCTGCGTTTTTATGTAGAATTTGCAGCTCATCTGGCCCAAAAGTCTATCCTAAATCATATGTAATGTTCTGCCTGTGTTCGTGATATTCATGCTTTGAACAGTAAGGGACGCTGTTGGTCAGTGAAAAGAGTGCTCAGAGTTGATTCGCTGGAGGCAGAGCCCTCATTTTTCCTTTTAGCAAGGGGAGAAAACACTCTGTTCTTCATAAGCAGGATTACGGCCACAATTTCATTCGGAGCAAGGACTTTAAAATCAAAGGATTTCTTGAAGCAACTCACCTTTCCCCTGTGGATTGTACATCGGGCTGTTGGTATAATCTTTCCTTATTTGTGTAATGGCGTTTGAGAAATCTCCTTGCGGAAAAAGGCGTTGGTATTGCAGGTTAATATGGCCGTTTCTTTTGTTCCTTTGGTGTTTCAGTTCCATTGTGTCTGGCCAAATCAGGTACACAATTCCGGAGGAGCTTAAAAAGGGCTCACTGATTGGTAACGTGGCTCAAGACCTTGGTTTGGATGTACAGAGGCTTCGTTCTGGCCGTGCCCGTATTGTTACCAGACAAAGCATCCAGTACACTGAGCTGAAAACAGACAAAGGCATTTTAGTCGTGAACGAGAGAATAGACCGAGAGCAGCTTTGTGGAGACGTAACACCGTGTAGCTTCAGCTTTGAGGTGATTTTAGAAAATCCTATGGAATTACATCGAATAACAGTGGAAATAACTGACATAAATGACAATTTCCCAACGTTTAGAAATGACGAAATTAAATTTGAAATAAGCGAATCTGCTACACTGGGATCACGTTTTTTGTTACCCAGCGCCGAAGATGCAGATGTGGGAAGTAATGGTTTACAAAAATACATAATGACTACGGGTGGCATTTTGGGTTTGAAGCAGCACTCAAATCCAGATGGTCGAAAATATGCCGAGATGATTTTACAAAAACCATTAGATAGAGAAAGCGAGCCACGGATATCACTAAAACTCATCGCTGTTGACGGTGGATCTCCATCTAGATCTGGTACAGTAAATATAGATATTACTGTGCTTGATGCTAATGATAATCCTCCCATCTTCAACCAGTCTCTCTACAGGGCTACTGTCTCGGAGAATGCATTAAAAGGCACCTATATCACGACAGTGAATGCAAGTGATGCAGACAGTGGATCAAATGGTCTGATCACATATCGATTTTCAAACATGAAAGAGCATCTGGCTGACGTATTTCATTTAGACGATGTTACGGGGACCATAACAATTGTAGGGCAGGTGGATTATGAAAAAGACAAAAAACATGAAATTATGGTCGAAGCTATGGACCAAGGAGGGTTGACCGATTCAAGTAAGGTGCTAATTGAGATTGTAGACGTCAACGATAATGCACCCGTCATAAACGTGATGTCATTCTCCAGCCCCGTGCCGGAGGATTCTGCCTGGGGTACCACAGTGGCAATAATTAATGTTATTGACGCAGACTCAGAGCAAAATGGTCAAATTATTTGTAGAACCGACAGTGCCCTCCCATTTAAAATAAAATCAACATTAACGAATTATTATGCATTAGTAACAGACTCAACTTTTGACAGAGAAGTTGTACCGGAATATAACATAACTCTAAGGGCCACCGATTCGGGATCGCCATCCTTGTCAAGCACAACAATATTGCGCCTGAAAATATCTGATGTGAATGACAATGCCCCCTTATTTGATAAAATTAGCTACGTTGCTCACATTACAGAAAACAATTCCCCAGGAGCGTCCATATTTTCCGTCAAAGCACAGGACATAGACTGGAATCAAAATGCTAGAATATCGTACTATCTAGAGGAAACACAAATCAATGGTAGTCCTACCTCTTCTTACGTCTCCATAAACGCTGAAACTGGAGCTATCTATGCAGTGAGGTCGTTTGACTATGAACAGATTAAACAAGTTCAGCTAGCAGTAAAGGCGCAGGATGGAGGCTCCCCTCCACTCAGTAGCAACGTGAGTGTGAAAATACTGATTCAGGACCAGAACGACAACCCTCCTCAGGTTCTGTACCCAGTCCAGACTGGTGGCTCTCTGGTGGCTGAAATGGTGCCTCGTTCAGCAGATGTGGGCTATCTGGTGACTAAGGTGGTGGCTGTTGATGTGGACTCTGGACAGAATGCCTGGCTCTCCTATAAACTGCAGAAAGCCACCGACAGGGCGCTGTTTGAAGTGGGCTTACAGAATGGAGAAATAAGAACTATCCGCCAAGTCACTGATAAAGATGCTGTGAAACAAAGACTGACTGTTATCGTGGAGGACAACGGGCAGCCCTCTCGTTCAGCTACAGTCATTGTTAACGTGGCGGTGGCGGACAGCTTCCCTGAAGTGCTGTCTGAGTTCACTGACTTTACACACGACAAGGAGTACAACGACAACCTGACTTTTTACTTAGTGTTGGCTTTGGCAGTAGTCTCCTTCCTCTTCATCACGTGTTTAGTGGTTATTATATCAGTGAAAATCTACAGGTGGAGACAGTCTCGCATCCTGTATCACTCCAATCTCCCTGTGATTCCATATTATCCACCACGTTACTCAGACACTTTGGGGACAGGGACTCTCCAACACGTGTACAATTACGAGGTGTGCAGGACGACTGACTCCAGAAAGAGTGACTGTAAGTTCGGCAGAGCCGGTAGTCAGAACGTGCTGATAATGGACCCCAGTTCTACAGGGACGATGCAGCGGATGCAGAGTGAAAAGAGCATCCTGGACGAACCAGACTCTCCTCTGGAGGTGGGTTACATAATTCGTCTCTGTGCAGTTATTTCTCCCTCTGTGTTTAGTTACAATCATTGTAAACTGTCGCGCCTTATACCTACATTTCCAGCACCATGGACAGCGTCTCATTTTTCGTCCCTTGTTTCTTTATTCATATTTAGAACTTTAAAACAAATTTTGACAGCGATATCTTTTTATATCAGTTCACACTACGTTGCCCTTTGTTTGAACGTGGGCTATTTTGTATGACTCTCTTGTTCATGTTTTAATTTACTGTTGTGTTTACTGATCTTCTTCAACCTCTTTATTTACTACTTTCTAACTAGGCAGGATTTAACTTAATACATTAACTACTTTTCTTATATTCAGCACTGCAGAACTGAACAGTTCCACACAATGGCTTGGTACTACTGCTTTATATCGCTGGTGTATGATTTTCTTTTTCATCCTGGTTGAGATATTGCTGGTATTATTTTTCAGTCGGAACATGTTGTTTTGTCTTCTTATCGGTTCCCAGAGTAGACAACACAGACAATATTTTATCATTTTCAGTTGGCCCGGTTCTTTCCCCCGTTTGGACTCTAAGGGACGCTGTTGATCAGTAAAACAGAGTCCTTAGTGTCGTAGAACTGTGAGGAGAGAAAGAGGAGAGAAAGAGGAGAGGGAGAAAGACTGACTTTCATACCAGGAGGCGTTCGACAGGAATACAGTCGCTCTGATAATCCATTTTTGCTTTAAAAAAATGCAGCACTTTTGAACTGGAGTGTAGATTGCGTATACGTGTGTGGATTATAATTTGCAGTTACATTCAGGATTCCACTCGTAACGACATGGGGATACGCCAGCACCGATGCGGAAAATGGCTGTTGTGTTGGACTATTACATGGCAACTGTTCGTTTTAATCTCCATGTTTTCCACTATCAACGGTCAGATTCGTTATTCGGTACCGGAGGAGATGAAGAAAGGTTCTCTCATCGGTAATGTAGCACAAGACCTTGGTTTGGACCTGAAAAGACTCCGTTCTGGTCGGGCCCGTATCGTGACCGGAGAAAACAATCAGTATACCGAGTTGAAAACAGACAAAGGGATTCTAGTGGTGAATGAGAGAATAGACCGAGAGGAGCTTTGTGGAGACGTAACACCGTGCAGCTTCAGCTTCGAAATTATTTTAGAAAATCCGATTGAACTGCACAGGGTGACAGTAGAAATATTAGACGTAAACGACCATGCGCCAACTTTCAAAAATAACGTAATTAATATGGAAATCAGTGAATCTGCAACAGCAGGATCTCATTTCGACTTAGAAAGCGCATATGACCCTGATGCAGGGATTCACTCCTTGCAAAAATATGTTTTAACTCCAAATGATAATTTCGTTTTGAAGCAACACTCCAACGCTGATGGAGTCAAATTCGCTGTGATGCTTTTACAGAAGCCATTAGACAGAGAGTTGAAGCCACACCTCTCCTTAAAGCTGATTGCAGCAGACGGAGGAACTCCGCAGCGATCTGGTACAGTAAATGTAGAGATCACTGTTCTTGACGCCAACGATAATCCTCCTGTATTTAATCAATCGCTTTATACTTCTACTGTGACAGAAAATGCACCCATCGGCACTTATGTTACTACTGTGAATGCTTCAGATGCCGATAGTGGATCTAATGGCTTGGTCACTTATAGTTTTTCTAATGTAAAGGGAAATTCTGCCGAAAAATTTGAAATTGACAGTTTAAATGGCAAAATAACTGTTGCTGATAATATTGATTTTGAAAAGGACAAAAAATACGAAATAAGAGTAATTGCCAAAGACCAGGGTGGCTTAACTGACGCAACCAAAGTTGTCATTGAGGTCACTGACATAAATGATAATGCTCCAGTTGTAAATATTATGTCCTACTCCAGTCTGATTTCAGAGGATGTCCCTCCGGGCACTACTATAGCTGTTTTTAATGTTAAAGATGCAGACTCTGAAAGAAACGGGCAAATAACGTGCTCAATAGATTTGAATCTGCCCTTTAAAATCCAGTCTTCTCTGACAAATTATTACAATTTGCTCTCAGATGTATTTTTTGATCGTGAAACGAAACCAGAATACAACATTACAGTAACTGCAATCGATTCAGGGTCACCCGCACTTTCTACTAAAACAACTTTACACCTAAAAATTTCTGATGTAAACGACAATGCTCCCCTCTTTACTAAACCGAATTATTCTGCCTATATCACTGAAAATAATGTCCCTGGGATGTCAATATTTAGTGTGAGCGCGCAAGATTCTGACTGGAATCAAAACGCAAGAATCTCGTACTTTCTGGAGGACACGCAGGTCAGTGGCAGCCCAGTTTCTTCATATGTGTCCATAAACTCAGAAACTGGACTTTTACATGCAGTGCGCTCATTTGATTATGAGCAAATCAAACAGCTGGTTTTCGTCGTCAAAGCGCAGGATGGAGGCTCCCCTCCACTCAGTAGCAACGTGAGTGTGAAGATACTGATCCAGGACCAGAACGACAACCCTCCTCAGGTTCTGTACCCAGTCCAGACTGGCGGCTCTCTGGTGGCTGAAATGGTGCCTCGTTCAGCAGATGTGGGTTATCTGGTGACTAAAGTGGTGGCTGTTGATGTGGACTCTGGACAGAATGCCTGGCTCTCCTATAAACTGCAGAAAGCCACAGACAGGGCGCTGTTTGAAGTGGGCTTACAGAATGGAGAAATAAGAACTCTCCGCCAAGTCACTGATAAAGATGCTGTGAAACAAAGACTGACTGTTATCGTGGAGGACAACGGGCAGCCCTCTCGTTCAGCTACAGTCATTGTTAACGTGGCGGTGGCGGACAGCTTCCCTGAAGTGCTGTCTGAGTTCACTGACTTTACACACGACAAGGAGTACAACGACAACCTGACTTTTTTCTTAGTGTTGGCTTTGGCTGTAGTCTCCTTCCTCTTCATCACGTGTTTAGTGGTTATTATATCAGTGAAAATCTACAGGTGGAGACAGTCTCGCATCCTGTATCACTCCAATCTCCCTGTGATTCCCTATTATCCACCACGTTACTCAGACACTTTGGGGACAGGGACTCTCCAACACGTGTACAATTACGAGGTGTGCAGGACGACTGACTCCAGAAAGAGTGACTGTAAGTTCGGCAGAGCCGGTAGTCAGAACGTGCTGATAATGGACCCCAGTTCTACAGGGACGATGCAGCGGATACAGAGTGAAAAGAGCATCCTGGACGAACCGGACTCTCCTCTAGAGGTTGGCTTTGTCTTTTTATAAAGTTCTATAAATCAGTGATTTAGTGTTATTAATTAATTGTTACTATTAGGTGCTTGTTGTCTTCACAAACAATTACGCTTAGATAATTAAAAGCCTTAAGTACTCATGATTTCACGTCATCTGAAAATATTCACCTATCTTTGCTTACATAATTACACGTCTAGAGTTGAACTGGATGTTTTGTCAGTGCTTTGGTCGTTTTCGGTGCCTTTCAGTACCATGGATAGGGCAACATTCAGGACAATTTCGGAGGATTTGCATCATCCACTGTGTTTCCTCTGTGTTCAAGTTGGCTGTGTGTGTGTGTGTGTGTGTGTGTGTGTGGCGGGGGGGTTGCGTGTGTGTGTGACAGCGAGTCTGTACTTTTGAAATTACTGTGCATACACAGATGACCTACTGTATTGTTTTGCTTCTTTTTTTAAGTTCGGTGGCGTTGGCATTTCAGACTCAACTACTGTGTATATATGCTCAGGGGAGCGTGAAACTAATATGTTTAATATTACTGTTTGTTGACAAATTGACCAAAATGTCTAACCTGAATGTAGAACCAGCATAAACAGTAAAGCAACCAGTGATCATTTTCCATCTTCCGCAGTATTCTGTAGTTCAGCATGGTGAACTCTTAGGGCCGCTGTTGGCCAGTCTGTGTTAGTTAGGGAGAAGGAATTATCCGTACCTCCCCCATCATTTCAGATAGAGAACGAGAGAAAGACACAAGGGACAGTACATAATACGAAGACCGCAGCTCTAAACGTTAAGTTGGACGGATATTGTGCTTTTCCTTCCTTAAATTTTGACCTACTGGTGATTACTTACAACCTGGGGACATAAAAAGGATTAACTGTGAAGAAGAAACCCCGCTTTTCCAGTAAGATTACGCTGTTCATTTTACAGGAACATGACGGACAGAACAATGAAACGGCAAGTGCTGCTGTTAATCTCGGTTCTTTATTTCAGTTCAGTGGTTGGGCAGGTCAGTTACTCCATCCCAGAGGAAATGCCGACCGGCTCTTTCGTGGGTGACATTGCCCAAGATCTGGGTTTGGATGTAAAAAGACTGAAATCGGGAAAAGCTCGCATTTATACCGGAGACAGTGCACAGTACATCGAGTTAAATAAAGAAAGAGGAGTCCTCCTTATTAAAGAGAGAATAGACCGAGAGGTGATCTGTGCGGAGACGGCGCCCTGCGCTTTGCATTTCCAGGTTATTTTAGAGAATCCTATGGAGTTTTACAGCATTACCGTCGAGGTTACTGATATTAACGACAACGCCCCGATTTTTAAAAGAGGTGAAATGAAATTCAGAATAAGTGAGTCAGCTATAACAGGAGCAGTGTTCTTATTGCAACAAGCAGTAGACCTGGATGTCGGTGTGAATAGCCTTCAAAATTATTTGTTAAAGCCAACCGATAACTTTGTATTGAGGCTGCAAAATCAAGCTGACGGAAGCAAGATGGTAGAAATGGTTTTACAGAAACCTTTAGATCGAGAGAAACACCATCATGTGTCGCTTGTGTTGACTGCTTTAGACGGTGGTGACCCACAGCTCTCCGGTACTGTACAGATAAATGTAAATGTGTTGGATATTAATGATAATGCTCCAGTTTTTACGCAGAAAATCTTTAAGTCCATAATAAAAGAAAACTCGCCCTCGGGGACTCAAGTAGTGATTGTTAGTGCTTCTGACTCAGATGAAGGTTCTAATGGAAAAATATCTTATGCTATTCTAAATCTACTCGACAATGTGTCCGAGTTATTTGAGATAAACACAGAAACCGGAGAAGTTACACTGATTGGCAACACTGACTTTGAAAGAAAGCGACAATATCAAATTCATGTACAGGCCAGTGATGAAGGAGGATTAACTGACTCGTGTAAAATTATAGTAGAAATAACAGACATAAATGACAATATACCTGCTATAAATGTAATGTCAAAGTCCAGTGCAATAAAAGAGGACATTCAGCCTGGTACTGTTGTGACAATGATAAATATTCAAGATCCAGATTCGGGCAAAAATGGAAATGTGCAATGTTACATTAACGAGAACATTCCATTTGTAATTTCCTCCACGTCAAAAAATTTCTTCAGTTTAACGACATACAGTGAATTAGACAGAGAGATCGCTTCCCAATATAATATAACTGTGACCTGCTCTGATGAAGGAGTGCCCTCCCTCTCCAGCAGCGTCACTCTCACCTTACAGATCTCTGATGTGAATGATAACGCGCCTGTCTTTGAGAGGAGCTCATATGAGGCCTACATTGTAGAAAACAACACACCGGGCCTCTCTATATTCACAGTGAAAGCCAGAGACGCTGACTGGAACCAGAATGCCCGTGTTTCTTACATACTGGAGGACTCCTCTGTTAACGGAGTGCCAGTCTCCTCATATGTGTCCGTTAGTGCTGATAGTGGAGTCATCCATGCAGTGCGCTCTTTCGACTACGAGCAGATCAAAGACTTCCACTTCCGCGTCAAAGCGCAGGATGGAGGCTCCCCTCCACTCAGTAGCAACGTGAGTGTGAAAATACTGATCCAGGACCAGAACGACAACCCTCCTCAGGTTCTGTACCCAGTCCAGACTGGTGGCTCTCTGGTGGCTGAAATGGTGCCTCGTTCAGCAGATGTGGGCTATCTGGTGACTAAAGTGGTGGCTGTTGATGTGGACTCTGGACAGAATGCCTGGCTCTCCTATAAACTGCAGAAAGCCACAGACAGGGCGCTGTTTGAAGTGGGCTTACAGAATGGAGAAATAAGAACTATCCGCCAAGTCACTGATAAAGATGCTGTGAAACAAAGACTGACTGTTATCGTGGAGGACAACGGGCAGCCCTCTCGTTCAGCTACAGTCATTGTTAACGTGGCGGTGGCGGACAGCTTCCCTGAAGTGCTGTCTGAGTTCACTGACTTTACACACGACAAGGAGTACAATGACAACCTGACTTTTTACTTAGTGTTGGCTTTGGCTGTAGTCTCCTTCCTCTTCATCACGTGTTTAGTGGTTATTATATCAGTGAAAATCTACAGATGGAGACAGTCTCGCATCCTGTATCACTCCAATCTCCCTGTGATTCCATATTATCCACCACGTTACTCAGACACTTTGGGGACAGGGACTCTCCAACACGTGTACAATTACGAGGTGTGCAGGACGACTGACTCCAGAAAGAGTGACTGTAAGTTCGGCAGAGCCGGTAGTCAGAACGTGCTGATAATGGACCCCAGTTCTACAGGGACGATGCAGCGGATACAGAGTGAAAAGAGCATCCTGGATGAACCAGACTCTCCTCTAGAGGTCAGTTTTGCAGATTATATAAATGTTCTTTATCCACTAACTGTGTGCGATGTTTGGCAACATATTGGATAGTTTTTGAAAACGTTTTCCACTTCCTTTTTGTGGTGATTCAGATTCAGCACCATGGACAGTGTACATCATAGTCCTGATACTCAAATGCCTGAAGAGATGGGGAATATGTATGACCCCCCCCCCTTCTCTCTCTCTCTCTCTCTCTCTCTCTCTCTCTCTCTCTCTCTCTCTCTCTCTCTCTCTCTCTCTCTCTCTCTCTCACTCTCTCTCTCATGTTCTTTAATATCCATAATTCATTCACCAGTGCGTTGTACCTTTCAGCAAAATGGACGGTGCTCACTATATTTGTTGTCATTGCAACGCTGTAGTATGAGAGATAATTAACACGTTTCTCATTTTATTGTATGACTCCTTTGCATGTGTAGCTGTACTTGTATGTTTTTGCAGCTGTCCCTTTTTTGTTGTATTATTGCTTCATATTCAGATTTTTATTATCCGTTGTTTTAGTCTTGTGGTGGTAATTGTTCAGGAATATTTCAAGTGTTCATATTGGATTTAAATGATTCAAATATGTCTTAGTAAATAGTTATGTTGTATTGGTTGAAATGTATTTATTGTGGTAGCCACAGTAATGCATAATGTAGTTCAGTCCATTGAACAGAGAGGGACGCTGTTGGCCATCGAGTTGCTGAGGAAACATTCGTTGCAGTACCTCCCTTATACCTCAGCATTTTACACGGGGAAATAGAGAAAGGCAGAGATAACCGTCGGGACCGCCACAACATACGCATGGACTGCACAATGGGATTTCTTTGTTCCACGATTTAAGATAAGTGCCATCTTCAGGACCATATACGTGTATCTTACAGCTCGAAATTTGGAACCTTGGGGGAAGACACAGGATTTTCTGGTTTACTTCACAGACGTGTCGACCGGAACGATGGGATGGCAAGTGCTGTTGTTTATCTCGCTGCTCTCTCTCAGTGTAGTGCAGGGGCAAGTCAGCTACTCCATTCCGGAGGAAATGACAAAGGGTGCACTGATAGGAAATATAGCCCAGGATTTAGGTTTGGGTGTGGAAAGACTGAAGTCCGGTAAAGCTCGCATTTATACGGGTAACACTGAGGAATATATCGAGCTGAAGAGAGAAAGAGGAGTCCTCCTTATTAAAGACAGGATAGACAGAGAATCTCTATGTGGTCAAACAATGCCCTGCGCACTCCATTTTCAAATGATCCTTGAAAACCCAATGGAGTTTTACACGGTTACTGTCGAAATTACGGATATAAATGACAATCCTCCCACATTTGAGAGGGGTGAGATGAAATATGAAATTAGCGAATCAGCTCTTACCGGAGCAAGATTTGTTTTGGAGAAGGCAATAGACGATGATGTTGGTGTAAACGCATTGGACAGCTACGTACTGAAACCAAGTGATAATTTCATTTTGAAAACCATCAGCCGAGGCGACGGAACAAAACATGTCGAGATGGTTTTACAGAAACCATTAGACCGAGAAAAACACGAGCATATATCATTAACACTAACCGCTCTGGATGGTGGTGAGCCACAGCTTTCGGGGACAATGCAGATCGTCATAACTGTGTTAGACGTCAATGACAACCCGCCTGTTTGTTCAAAACCGGAATACAAAGCAAGTGTTATAGAAAATGCTGCTGTTGGCACTTTAATAACTACGGTGAGGGCTACAGACCTAGATAAAGGCAGTAACGGAAAAGTAACATACATGATTTCAAAATCTGGAACAGCTGTTCTCTTTAAAATTGATGAAAATAGCGGAGTACTGACTTTAACTGGAAACGTAGATTATGAAAAGAAGAGACTTTATGAGCTGGATGTCCAGGTGTCCGATCAGGGAGGATTATCAGACGCATGTAAAGTCATTGTGGACGTGACAGATACAAATGATAACCCTCCATCCATAAACATCATGTCGAACTCAAACACAGTATCTGAGAACATGAAACACGGAACGGTCGTAACAATGCTAAATATACAAGATGCAGACTCAAACGATAACGGTAAAGTTATGTGTGCTTTAAACGAAAACATTCCCTTCGCCATTAAATCAACAACAAATAATTTCTTTACCGTTATAACGGACAGTGAATTAGACAGAGAGAGGGCCTCTCAATATAATATCACTGTGACCTGCTCTGATGAAGGAGTGCCCTCCCTCTCCAGCAGCGTCACTCTCACCTTACAGATCTCTGATGTGAATGATAACGCGCCTGTCTTTGAGAGGAGCTCATATGAGGCCTACATTGTAGAGAACAACACACCAGGCCTCTCTATATTCACAGTGAAAGCCAGAGACGCTGACTGGAACCAGAATGCCCGTGTTTCTTACATACTGGAGGACTCCTCTGTTAACGGAGTGCCAGTCTCCTCATATGTGTCCGTTAGTGCTGATAGTGGAGTCATCCATGCAGTGCGCTCTTTCGACTACGAGCAGATCAAAGACTTCCACTTCCGCGTCAAAGCGCAGGATGGAGGCTCCCCTCCACTCAGTAGCAATGTGACAGTGAAAATACTGATCCAGGACCAGAACGACAACCCTCCTCAGGTTCTGTATCCAGTCCAGACTGGTGGCTCTCTGTTGGCTGAAATGGTGCCTCGTTCAGCAGATGTGGGCTATCTGGTGACTAAAGTGGTGGCTGTTGATGTGGACTCTGGACAGAATGCCTGGCTCTCCTATAAACTGCAGAAAGCCACAGACAGGGCGCTGTTTGAAGTGGGCTTACAGAATGGAGAAATAAGAACTATCCGCCAAGTCACTGATAAAGATGCTGTGAAACAAAGACTGACTGTTATCGTGGAGGACAACGGGCAGCCCTCTCGTTCAGCTACAGTCATTGTTAACGTGGCGGTGGCGGACAGCTTCCCCGAAGTGCTGTCTGAGTTCACTGACTTTACACACGACAAGGAGTACAATGACAACCTGACTTTTTACTTAGTGTTGGCTTTGGCTGTAGTCTCCTTCCTCTTCATCACGTGTTTAGTGGTTATTATATCAGTGAAAATCTACAGATGGAGACAGTCTCGCATCATGTATCACTCCAATCTCCCTGTGATTCCATATTATCCACCACGTTACTCAGACACTCTGGGGACAGGGACTCTCCAACACGTGTACAATTACGAGGTGTGCAGGACGACCGACTCCAGAAAGAGTGACTGTAAGTTCGGCAGAGCCGGTAGTCAGAACGTGCTGATAATGGACCCCAGTTCTACAGGGACGATGCAGCGGATACAGAGTGAAAAGAGCATCCTGGACGAACCAGACTCCCCTCTGGAGGTCAGTTAAATAATGTCGTTTCCTTTGTGCATTTTTTTTCTTTTTGCAGTGTTTAGTTGCATTGGCTGTTAACTGCTGATTGCGATTGCCGCATTTTGAGAACCATGGTCAGCATTCCATCACTTACATTCTCAGCCAATGATAGGCTGTGATAATATTTCACACCTACTTCTCATTGGCTTATTTGCATTGTTTCTCAAAGCTGACTGATTTCCCCCTTAGAGGTTAGAGTATTTTTTTTTAATAGACCATTTTAATAATACATCCTTTAAGGCTTTCTGTAGCAAATAGTGGTGTATGACTTAACATTTGTATCAATGTGTCTGCCCAACTTTATTGTTCTATTTAACATTTCTATTTCAATTGTTTTATTCGTCCCTTTTTCTGCAGTCTATATTTGTGTCAGTAATCTGGCTTTGGAGTTCAGTTCAGTTCTATTTAATTTTATTTACAGTGCCAAATCATAACAAAAGTTATGTCAGGACACTTTACAGTAGGTATAGACCACGCTCTATGACTTATTTACGAATAAACATAGACCCAATAATCCCCCATTGAGTACACAGTGCCAACGAAAACCTTCCCTTTAAAAGGCAGGAACGTCGGACAGATCCATCTCTATGGAGGACTGCCATCTGTCTTGAACGGTTGGGGAGGAAGAAAAGGAGAGAAAGAGAGTCTTGTTGAAACTTTTTGATTGAACATCCAATTTTCTGTGTGAAATTATCTGCCAATTAGCTTTATTTTAGTGCAAATTGAGTATACAGTAGGATTCATATTTACTGAATGCTTATTATACACATGGTTTCGCGAGGAAATGTTTTTGTTCCCCAAATATATCTGACACTTATTTGTCTCATGTAAAGAACATAATTTTCTTTTTTTTCCACCATAAACGTTAATGGGTGGTCAGTAGGCTAGTGTTGGCATATTTTAGACGTTCATCATTTCAGGACCTTGGATAGAGACTTTTCGGGACTTTTTTTTTCATCTCCATTTCTCCCCTTTTAAAGGTTGTACTATTTTATTCTTATGATTGTTTTTTTTCATTAGTATTATGCAATTTGTTCTATTTTTCTTTATATACTTTCAGTCAATTGTTTTAAGTTTTGTTTTGTTTTTATAGGCACATTAATCTGGCTGAACATAACAATAGTGAGATACTAGAGCCATCAACTGTTATTATGTGGTGACCTACCGTTAGGGAAGTGGATATTTTTACTTACACGGCTTTAATTACCTAGTTTAAAGTAACCCTATCCACTAACGCTGCTGGACACATAAGTTCATATTGGTCTTCTGCAGTTTTGTATTATGAACTCTCAGGGCCGCTGTTGACCATGTGTACAGGGCTGACAGTAGGGTTGTAGCAGCACCTCCCATGTAACGTCATCATTATGAAGAGAGAGCAAGACGGGAAAGAACGGACTTTGGGGATTTGTAGATTATATGTTAACAGACACAACGACCACATAGACTGTTTTTTTCCATTGAGGGGATTATACACCTGCGTAATTGATGTTTGACGCTTGAATGGATTTCATTTTATGGGATATATAACCGCTCTGTGGAAGCTTCGGGAATACTCTGCTAGAACAATGGAAGGACAAGCGCTGTTGGTGATCTCTTTTCTTTCGCTGGGCTCGGTAATCGGGCAGGTCAGCTACACAATACCGGAGGAAATGGCGAAAGGCTCTTTAGTTGGTAACATAGCACAAGATTTAGGTATAGAAACCAAACGTTTGACCTCTGGTAAAGCTCGAATCTATACCCGAGACAGCGATCAGTACATCGAGCTGAGCAGAGAAAGAGGAGTCCTCCTTGTTAAAGAGAGAATCGACAGAGAGGCGCTCTGCAGACAGACGACGCCTTGTGCTCTACATTTTCAGATTATTTTGGAAAATCCTATGGAGTTTTACACCGTTACAGTCCAGATCACGGATGTAAATGATAATTCACCGAAATTTGAAGAAGGTGAAATACAATTCAAAATAAGTGAGTCAGCTGTGATCGGGGCAAAATTTGTGCTGGAAAGGGCAGTGGATCTTGATGTTGGAATGAATGATCTTCAAAGGTACGATTTAAAACCAACTGATAATTTCGCTCTTAAGCTCCGTAATAACGCCGATGGAAATAAAAATGTAGAGATGGTGCTACAAAAGCCTTTAGACAGAGAGAAACAAGAGCAGATATCTCTAGTGTTAACGGCTGTAGATGGAGGAGAGCCGCAGATGTCAGGAACAATGATGATTGTCATCACAGTTTTAGACGTCAATGATAATGCCCCCGTTTTCACACAGCAAACATACAAAGCTACAGTTACTGAGAACTCACCTAAAGGCACAGTTGTTGCAACTGTTTCAGCCTCAGATGCAGATCAGGGTTCAAATGGTAAAATTACTTATTCAATCACGAATACGTTAGATGAAGTCAGGAACGTGTTTAAGATAAACAAGGAAAATGGTGATATCACTCTAATAGGAAATATAGATTTTGAAGAGTCGCGAAGTTTTCAAATAAATGTACGTGCTAGTGACGATGGAGGACTCACGGACTCCTGTAAATTAATCGTCGATGTGCAAGATGTAAATGACAACAGGCCTGAAATCAACATAATGTCGAAGTCAACTGTGATTTCAGAGGATGCAGAACTCAACACAGTCGTTACAATGATAAATATTGAGGACAAGGACAGTGGAGAAAATGGGAAAGTGGTATGTTTAATTAGTGAAAATATACCCTTCATTTTAAAGAAATCAACAAATAATTTCTATAGTTTAGTGACAGACAGTGAATTAGACAGAGAGATCGCTTCTCAATGTAATATAACTGTGACCTGCTCTGATGAAGGAGTACCCTCCCTCTCCAGCAGCGTCACTCTCACCTTACAGATCTCTGATATGAATGATAACGCTCCTGTCTTTGAGAGGAGCTCATATGAGGCCTACATTGTCGAAAACAACACACCAGGCCTCTCTATATTCACAGTGAAAGCCAGAGACGCTGACTGGAACCAGAATGCCCGTGTTTCTTACATACTGGAGGACTCCTCTGTTAACGGAGTGCCAGTCTCCTCATATGTGTCCGTTAGTGCTGATAGTGGAGTCATCCATGCAGTGCGCTCTTTTGACTACGAGCAGATCAAATACTTCCACTTCCGCGTCACAGCGCAGGATGGAGGCTCCCCTCCACTCAGTAGCAACGTGAGTGTGAAAATACTGATCCAGGACCAGAACGACAACCCTCCTCAGGTTCTGTACCCAGTCCAGACTGGTGGCTCTCTGGTGGCTGAAATGGTGCCTCGTTCAGCAGATGTGGGCTATCTGGTGACTAAAGTGGTGGCTGTTGATGTGGACTCTGGACAGAATGCCTGGCTCTCCTATAAACTGCAGAAAGCCACAGACAGGGCGCTGTTTGAAGTGGGCTTACAGAATGGAGAAATAAGAACTATCCGCCAAGTCACTGATAAAGATGCTGTGAAACAAAGACTGACTGTTATCGTGGAGGACAACGGGCAGCCCTCTCGTTCAGCTACAGTCATTGTTAACGTGGCGGTGGCGGACAGCTTCCCTGAAGTGCTGTCTGAGTTCACTGACTTTACACACGACAAGGAGTACAACGACAACCTGACTTTTTACTTAGTGTTGGCTTTGGCTGTAGTCTCCTTCCTCTTCATCACGTGTTTAGTGGTTATTATATCAGTGAAAATCTACAGGTGGAGACAGTCTCGCATCCTGTATCACTCCAATCTCCCTGTGATTCCCTATTATCCACCACGTTACTCAGACACTCTGGGGACAGGGACTCTCCAACACGTGTACAATTACGAGGTGTGCAGGACGACTGACTCCAGAAAGAGTGACTGTAAATTCGGCAGAGCCGGTAGTCAGAACGTGCTGATAATGGACCCCAGTTCTACAGCGACGATGCAGCGGATACAGAGTGAAAAGAGCATCCTGGACGAACCAGACTCTCCTCTAGAGGTTAGACTGATTTTATACTTTTTCAGTGTATTGTTATGTATTTAAAGTGGAGTTCATGGTACACATCTTATTTTTTTGAGTAACAAACAGGGTATATACAATTTCCGTGCTTATTGTGCGATTAGAAGACTGTAGTTTGTAGACTATTTACGTTTTTAGACATTTTAGTTTGATTAAAGTGGCAATCTGGAAAGACATGATGTATTGTTAAAATAAAAACAAAGGATTAGCATAAGTAGTAGTAATGGTAGTAGTAGTAGCAGCAGCAGCAGCAGTAGTAGTAGTGGAGATAATGGAAGTAGAAAATAAGTATTTTCTGTTCTCACTCAGAGTTGATCCACTTCAGAACTTCGGACAGCGACATACAGCAGCTTGTTTAACCTGCCTGTCAACTGCTGTTTCCACCGTTTTGATACCAGTACATTTTTGTCTTCTTCTCCATTTTCGTATAATATAATGTTTTAGACAATCCCTTTTTATTTTGGAAGATAGTTTCCATTTCCAGTCTTTCAATCTGACTTCATATTTATCCAATCTCTGACACACCTGCACGATCTGTTTAACGCGGTGTCTCTCATTTTGTAATTTATTATCTTTAAATCCATGATTAATGACCTAAAAGTCAACATGATCATTTAAAAAACGTGTCCCTGTAGTCTTTAATGAAGCCCAGTATATTTGTAACATGTGTGTTTTAAAACTAATTACTAGATGGTTTACAGTGAGGTGTGTTGAGCTGAATGTTAGTTGCTGTTCTGCAGTTTTATGATGTGGACTCTTAGGGCCGCTGTTGACCAGAGTGTCGATGAATGAGAGCAGGGTAGTAGCAGCACCTCCCATGTAACGTCGACACAGTACAGAGAGAACACGACGGGCGAAGAACGCACAATTGTGGTTCTCGAGCATTTTGTGAAAAATAAGAGGAGAGATTTCCATCTGCAAGAGATTCGCTTCCAATGCGTGGATTATGCAACTGTTCATTTGAGATTTGACATTGGAATCTGAACGATATTCATTTTTGTACGGATAAAAGCCGACTGTGGAGCAAATCGGATAGAACAATGAATCGGCAAGTACTGTTGTTTATCTCTCTGCTTACCCTCGACATCGTGTTCGGGCAGGTCAGCTACTCTATTCCGGAGGAAATGGCGAAAGGATCGTTAGTGGGCAACATAGCACAAGATTTAGGTTTCGAAATAAAGCGTTTGTTATCAGGTAAAGCCAAGATCTATACTAGGAACAGCGACGAGTACATCGAGCTGAACAGAGAGAAGGGAGTCCTCCTCGTCAAAGAAAGGATCGACAGAGAGGTGCTGTGCACTGAGACGGCACTTTGCGCTTTACATTTTCAGATTATTTTAGAAAATCCTATGGAGTTTTACACTGTAACCGTCCAGATCACTGATATCAATGATCATGCACCAACCTTTGAGAAAAATGAGATGAAATTCAAAATAAGTGAGTCAGCCGTGATCGGGGCAAAATTTGTGCTGGAGAGGGCAGTGGATCTTGATGTTGGAATTAATGATCTTAAAAACTACGAATTAAAACCAACGGATCATTTTGCTCTAAAACTGCATAATAACGCTGACGGGAATAAAAACGTAGAGATGGTGCTACAGAAGCCTTTAGACAGAGAGAAACAAGAGCAGATATCTCTAGTGTTAACGGCTGTAGATGGAGGAGAGCCGCAGATGTCAGGAACAATGATGATTGTCATCACAGTTTTAGACGTCAATGATAATGCCCCCGTTTTCACACAGCAAACATACAAAGCTGCAGTTACTGAGAACTCACCTAAAGGCACAGTTGTTGCCACTGTTTCAGCCTCAGATGCAGATCAGGGTTTAAATGGTAAAATAACTTATTCAATCACGAATACGTTAGACAATGTCAGGAAAGTCTTTGAGGTAAATGAGGAAAGCGGTGAAGTTTCATTAATTGGTGATATTGACTTTGAAAAGGCAAGACACTTTCAGATAAATTTGCTTGCGAGTGATGAGGGAGGACTCACAGATTCTTGTAAGTTAATTCTCGATGTGCAAGATATAAATGACAACAGACCTGAAGTCAACATAATGTCAAAGTCAACTGTTATATCGGAGGATGCGGAACTCAACACAGTCGTTACAATGATAAATATTGAGGACTTAGATTCGGGAGAAAACGGAAACGTAAAATGCTTCATCAGCGAAAATATACCTTTCATTTTAAAAACATCTACACATAATTTCTATAGTTTAGTGACCGACAGTGAATTAGACAGAGAGAGGGCTTCCCAATATAATATAACTGTGACCTGCTCTGATGAAGGAGTGCCCTCCCTCTCCAGCAGCGTCACTCTCACCTTACAGATCTCTGATGTGAATGATAACGCGCCTGTCTTTGAGAGGAGCTCATATGAGGCCTACATTGTAGAAAACAACACACCAGGCCTCTCTATATTCACAGTGAAAGCCAGAGACGCTGACTGGAACCAGAATGCCCGTGTTTCTTACATACTGGAGGACTCCTCTGTTAACGGAGTGCCAGTCTCCTCATATGTGTCCGTTAGTGCTGATAGTGGAGTCATCCATGCAGTGCGCTCTTTCGACTACGAGCAAATCAAAGACTTCCACTTCCGCGTCAAAGCGCAGGATGGAGGCTCCCCTACACTCAGTAGCAACGTGAGTGTGAAAATACTGATCCAGGACCAGAACGACAACCCTCCTCAGGTTCTGTACCCAGTCCAGACTGGTGGCTCTCTGGTGGCTGAAATGGTGCCTCGTTCAGCAGATGTGGGCTATCTGGTGACTAAAGTGGTGGCTGTTGATGTGGACTCTGGACAGAATGCCTGGCTCTCCTATAAACTGCAGAAAGCCACAGACAGGGCGCTGTTTGAAGTGGGCTTACAGAATGGAGAAATAAGAACTATCCGCCAAGTCACTGATAAAGATGCTGTGAAACAAAGACTGACTGTTATCGTGGAGGACAACGGGCAGCCCTCTCGTTCAGCTACAGTCATTGTTAACGTGGCGGTGGCGGACAGCTTTCCTGAAGTGCTGTCTGAGTTCACTGACTTTACACACGACAAGGAGTACAACGACAACCTGACTTTTTTCTTAGTGTTGGCTTTGGCTGTAGTTTCCTTCCTCTTCATCACGTGTTTAGTGGTTATTATATCAGTGAAAATCTACAGGTGGAGACAGTCTCGCATCCTGTATCACTCCAATCTCCCTGTGATTCCATATTATCCACCACGTTACTCAGACACTCTGGGGACAGGGACTCTCCAACACGTGTACAATTACGAGGTGTGCAGGACGACTGACTCCAGAAAGAGTGACTGTAAGTTCGGCAGAGCCGGTAGTCAGAACGTGCTGATAATGGACCCCAGTTCTACAGGGACGATGCAGCGGATACAGAGTGAAAAGAGCATCCTGGATGAACCAGACTCTCCTCTGGAGGTTGGTCTGCTTTAAATTTGTTTCTACACATAATTATCAATAGATTATTTTTTATTTATTTGAAGCACATTTTTTGGTAAAATTATTACATAGTCTTCGTGGCTGGTTTTAATTTGTTTTGTGGGCATCCTTCATGGGGTAGTTTGCTTAATTTGGCACACGGATCCGTGGTTTTGGGCTGCACTTGTTAGTGATGTCGGTAGTTAATTTCTACATTTCAGAACCTCGGACAGCGGCAATAATTTAACCCAGCTGTTTTACCCTCTCCTCGGTGCTGCTTCAAAGTTATGTCAATAGATCGGTTTGTACATTATTCAGTAATGTGGCCAAATTGTTTCTTACTTGTTAATCTGCTGTTTCTGCTTTAAATCAAATTGTTTTGTTGTTTTTTCAATGACGCAGTACAATAATCCGGCATTATATTGTCAAACTGACTTAAAAAGTGACTGCTAAACATACAACCATAGCTATAGCAAACTTAGGTTTGGGAATATATCTGCATTACCAATACGTAAAATCCCTTTCATTCACAACTTCGGATTTTTTGACAGTGAGTCTTCTGAACAGTGATTAGTTTATGTTGAATTTCTGCAGTTTTGCAATGTGAACTCATAGGGCCGCTGTTGACCAGAGTGTCGACGGCTGACAGTAGAGTTGTAGCAGTCCCTCCCATGTTACATCGACATAATAAAGAAAGAGCTCGACGGTGAAGGACGGACACCCGAGTCATGTAGCATATTTGGAAAGGAGACGTCGATCTTTGGGACTTTATTTCTCGTGTGTGGATTAAACAGAGGCTGGATTAACGTTTATTACCGGACTCGATATCAGTTTTTGTGGGCTATAAAAACAACGAACTAAACGGAAGAAAACCGGATAGAACAATGAAAAGGCAAGTGCTGCTGTTCATCTGTCTCCTCTCTGTCGGCGAGGTGTTCGGGCAGGTCAGCTACACTATTCCGGAGGAAATGGCCAAAGGATCTTTAGTAGGCAACATAGCACATGATTTAGGTTTACAAACCAAACGTCTAGCATCTGGTAAAGCGCGGATCTATACCCGAGACAGCGATCAGTACATCGAGCTGAGCAGAGAAAGAGGAGTCATCCTTGTTAAAGAGAGAATCGACAGAGAGGCGCTCTGCAGACAGACGACGCCTTGTGCTCTACATTTTCAGATTATTTTGGAAAATCCTATGGAGTTTTACAGTGTTACAGTCCAGATCACTGATATCAATGATAATTCACCAACATTTGAAAAGAGTGAGATGAAATTCAAAATAAGTGAGTCAGCTGTGATCGGGGCAAAATTTGTGCTGGAAAGGGCAGTGGATCTTGATGTTGGAATTAATGATCTTCAAAGGTATGATTTAAAACCAACTGATAATTTCGCTCTTAAGCTCCGTAATAACGCTGATGGAAATAAAAATGTAGAGATGGTGCTACAAAAGCCTTTAGACAGAGAGAAACAAGAGCAGATATCTCTAGTGTTAACGGCTGTAGATGGAGGAGAGCCGCAGATGTCAGGAACAATGATGATTGTCATCACAGTTTTAGACGCTAATGATAATGCCCCCGTGTTCACACAGCAAACATACAAAGCTGCAGTATATGAGAACTCACCTAAAGGCACAGTTGTGGCCACTGTTTCAGCCTCAGATGCAGATCAGGGTTTAAATGGTAAAATAACTTATTCAATCACGAATACGTTGGATGAAGTCAGGAACGTGTTTGAGGTGAATGAGGAAAATGGTGAAGTTAGTTTACTAGGAAGTATAGATTTTGAAGAATCGAGAAACTATCAAATAAATTTACTTGCTAGTGATGAGGGAGGACTCACAGATTCGTGCAAATTAATTGTCGATGTACAAGATGTAAATGATAACAAGCCTGAAATTGACATAATGTCAAAGTCAACTGTCATATCAGAGGATGCAGAACTCAATACAGTCGTTACCATGATAAATATCCAAGACAAGGACTCGGGAGAAAACGGGAACGTTAAATGCTTTATCGGCGAAAATATACCATTTATTTTAAAAACATCTACACATAAATTCTATAGTTTAGTGACAGACAGTGAATTAGACAGAGAGATCGCTTCTCAATATAATATAACTGTGACCTGCTCTGATGAAGGAGTGCCCTCCCTCTCCAGCAGCGTCACTCTCACCTTACAGATCTCGGATGTGAATGATAACGCGCCTGTCTTTGAGAGGAGCTCATATGAGGCCTACATTGTCGAAAACAACACACCAGGCCTCTCTATATTCACAGTGAAAGCCAGAGACGCTGACTGGAACCAGAATGCCCGTGTTTCTTACATACTGGAGGACTCCTCTGTTAACGGAGTGCCAGTCTCCTCATATGTGTCCGTTAGTGCTGATAGTGGAGTCATCCATGCAGTGCGCTCTTTCGACTACGAGCAGATCAAAGACTTCCACTTCCGCGTCAAAGCGCAGGATGGAGGCTCCCCTCCACTCAGTAGCAACGTGAGTGTGAAAATACTGATCCAGGACCAGAACGACAACCCTCCTCAGGTTCTGTACCCAGTCCAGACTGGTGGCTCTCTGGTGGCTGAGATGGTGCCTCGTTCAGCAGATGTGGGCTATCTGGTGACTAAAGTGGTGGCTGTTGATGTGGACTCTGGACAGAATGCCTGGCTCTCCTATAAACTGCAGAAAGCCACAGACAGGGCGCTGTTTGAAGTGGGCTTACAGAATGGAGAAATAAGAACTATCCGCCAAGTCACTGATAAAGATGCTGTGAAACAAAGACTGACTGTTATCGTGGAGGACAACGGGCAGCCCTCTCGTTCAGCTACAGTCATTGTTAACGTGGCGGTGGCGGACAGCTTCCCTGAAGTGCTGTCTGAGTTCACTGACTTTACACACGACAAGGAGTACAATGACAACCTGACTTTTTACTTAGTGTTGGCTTTGGCTGTAGTCTCCTTCCTCTTCATCACGTGTTTAGTGGTTATTATATCAGTGAAAATATACAGGTGGAGACAGTCTCGCATCCTGTATCACTCCAATCTCCCTGTGATTCCCTATTATCCACCACGTTACTCAGACACTTTGGGGACAGGGACTCTCCAACACGTGTACAATTACGAGGTGTGCAGGACGACTGACTCCAGAAAGAGTGACTGTAAGTTCGGCAGAGCCGGTAGTCAGAACGTGCTGATAATGGACCCCAGTTCTACAGGGACGATGCAGCGGATACAGAGTGAAAAGAGCATCCTGGACGAACCAGACTCTCCTCTAGAGGTTAGACTGATTTTATACTGTTTCAGTGTATTATTATGTATTTAAAGTGTAGTTCATGGTACACATCTTATTTATTTGAGTAACAAACAGGGTATATACAATTCCCGTGCTTATTGTGCGATTAGAAGACTGTAGTTTGTAGACTATTTACGTTTTTAGACATTTTAGTTTAATTCAAGTGGGAATCTGGAAAGACATGATGTATTGTTTTAAGAAAAACAAAGGATTATTATAAGTAGTAGTAATGGTAGTAGTAGTAGTAGCAGGAGCAGCAGTAGTAGTAGTGGAGATAATGGAAGTAGAAAATAAGTATTTTCACTTCTCACTCAGAGTTGATCCACTTCAGAACTTCGGACAGCGACATACAGCAGCTTGTTTAACCTGCCTGTCAACTGCTGTTTCCACCGTTTTGATACCAGTACATTTTTGTCTTCTTCTCCATTTTCGTCTATAATGTTTTAGACAATCCCTTTTTATTTTGGAAGATAGTTTCCATTTCCAGTCTTTCAATCTGACTTCATATCCATTCCAATCTCTGACACACCTGCACGATCTGTTTAACGCGGTGTCTCTCATTTTGTAATTTATTATCTTTAAATCCATGATTAATGACCTACAAGTCAACATGATCATTTAAAAACGTGTCCTTATAGTCCTTAATGAAGCCCAGTATATTTGCTTCATGTGTGTATTGAAACTAATTACTAGATGGTTTACAGTGAGGTATGTTGAGCTGAATGTTAGTTGCTGTTCTGCAGTTTTATGATGTGGACTCTTAGGGCCGCTGTTGACCAGAGTGTCGATGAATGAGAGCAGGGTAGTAGCAGCACCTCCCATGTAACGTCGAAACAGTACAGAGAGAACACGACGGGCGAAGAACGCACAATTATGGTTCTGGAGCATTTTGTGAAAAATAAGAGGAGAGATTTGCATCTGCAAGAGATTCGCTTCCAATGCGTGGATTATGCAACTGTTCATTTGAGATTTGACATTGGATTCTGAACGATATTCATTTTTGTACGGATAAAAGCCGACTGTGGAGCAAATCGGATAGAACAATGAATCGGCAAGTACTGTTGTTTATCTCTCTGCTAACCCTCGACATCGTGTTCGGGCAGGTCAGCTACTCTATTCCGGAGGAAATGGCGAAAGGATCGTTAGTGGGCAACATAGCACAAGATTTAGGTTTCGAAATAAAGCGTTTGTTATCAGGTAAAGCCAAGATCTATACTAGGAACAGCGACGAGTACATCGAGCTGAACAGAGAGAAGGGAGTCCTCCTCGTCAAAGAAAGGATCGACAGAGAGGTGCTGTGCACTGAGACGGCGCTTTGCGCTTTACATTTTCAGATTATTTTAGAAAATCCTATGGAGTTTTATACTGTAACCGTCCAGATCACTGATATCAATGATCATGCACCAACCTTTGAGAAAAATGAAATTAGCTTTAAAATAAGTGAGTCAGCTGTGATCGGGGCAAAATTTGTGCTGGAGAGGGCAGTGGATCTTGATGTTGGGATTAATGGTGTTCAAAACTATGATTTAAAACCAACTGATAATTTTTCGCTTAAACTGGAAAAAAACACAGATGGGAATAAAAATGTAGAGATGGTGCTACAGAAGCCTTTAGACAGAGAGAAACAAGAGCAGATATCTCTAGTGTTAACGGCTGTAGATGGAGGAGAGCCGCAGATGTCAGGAACAATGATGATTGTCATCACAGTTTTAGACGCTAATGATAATGCCCCCGTTTTCACACAGCAAACATACAAAGCTACAGTTACTGAGAACTCACCTAAAGGCACAGTTGTTGCCACTGTTTCAGCCTCAGATGCAGATCAGGGGTCAAATGGTAAAATAACTTATTCAATCACGAATACGTTAGAACATGTAAGGAAAGTGTTTGAGGTAGATGAAGAAAACGGTGAAGTTAGTTTAATTGGAAATATTGACTTCGAAAAGTCAAGAAACTTTCAGATACATTTACGTGCTAGTGACGATGGAGGACTCACGGACTCCTGTAAATTAATCGTCGATGTGCAAGATGTAAATGACAACAGGCCTGAAATCAACATAATGTCGAAGTCAAATGTGATTTCAGAGGATGCAGAACTCAACACAGTCGTTACAATGATAAATATTGAGGACTTAGATTCAGGAGAAAACGGAAACGTAAAATGCTTTATCAGCGAAAATATACCTTTCATTTTAAAAACATCCACAAATATGTTTTATAGTTTAGTGACAGACAGTGATTTAGACAGAGAGGTCGCTTCTCAATATAATATAACTGTGACCTGCTCTGATGAAGGAGTGCCCTCCCTCTCCAGCAGCGTCACTCTCACCTTACAGATCTCTGATGTGAATGATAACGCGCCTGTCTTTGAGAGGAGCTCATATGAGGCCTACATTGTAGAAAACAACACACCTGGCCTCTCTATATTCACAGTGAAAGCCAGAGACGCTGACTGGAACCAGAATGCCCGTGTTTCTTACATACTGGAGGACTCCTCTGTTAACGGAGTGCCAGTCTCCTCATATGTGTCCGTTACTGCTGATAGTGGAGTCATCCATGCAGTGCGCTCTTTTGACTACGAACAGATCAAAGACTTCCACTTCCGCGTCAAAGCGCAGGATGGAGGCTCCCCTCCACTCGGTAGCAACGTGAGTGTGAAAATACTGATCCAGGACCAGAACGACAACCCTCCTCAGGTTCTGTACCCAGTCCAGACTGGTGGCTCTCTGGTGGCTGAAATGGTGCCTCGTTCAGCAGATGTGGGCTATCTGGTGACTAAGGTGGTGGCTGTTGATGTGGACTCTGGACAGAATGCCTGGCTCTCCTATAAACTGCAGAAAGCCACAGACAGGGCGCTGTTTGAAGTGGGCTTACAGAATGGAGAAATAAGAACTATCCGCCAAGTCACTGATAAAGATGCTGTGAAACAAAGACTGACTGTTATCGTGGAGGACAACGGGCAGCCCTCTCGTTCAGCTACAGTCGTTGTTAACGTGGCGGTGGCGGACAGCTTCCCTGAAGTGCTGTCTGAGTTCACTGACTTTACACACGACAAGGAGTACAACGACAACCTGACTTTTTACTTAGTGTTGGCTTTGGCTGTAGTCTCCTTCCTCTTCATCACGTGTTTAGTGGTTATTATATCAGTGAAAATATACAGATGGAGACAGTCTCGCATCCTGTATCACTCCAATCTCCCTGTGATTCCATATTATCCACCACGTTACTCAGACACTCTGGGGACAGGGACTCTCCAACACGTGTACAATTACGAGGTGTGCAGGACGACTGACTCCAGAAAGAGTGACTGTAAGTTCGGCAGAGCCGGTAGTCAGAACGTGCTGATAATGGACCCCAGTTCTACAGGGACGATGCAGCGGATACAGAGTGAAAAGAGCATCCTGGACGAACCAGACTCTCCTCTAGAGGTTAGAAACTTCCACATGTTGGTTATTGCAAAGCTACATGTTGAAATGTATTTCTTATCACTGACCTAAGGATTTCAGCACCACGGACAGAGGCCATACTTTGTAATTGACTATCTAAACCCCCGCCCCCTCTCCCTCTCCCTTCATGTCTGCCTTATAGTTGTAGTAATGTTCTTTTTGTTATGTTTGTTTTTTGTTTTTTTTTAGTTAAATGCCATTTTTGTAACGTTTGGATAAAGGGCGCCGCCTTTTTGATTAATAATTTTAAAGTTATTTTTATTACACCAGTATTACATATAATTCATGGCCCTTAAGTATTCCAACTCATAATAGGTTAACCTTTCTTGCAATTTCACTTTTTGAACTCCATGGGCCGCTGTTGGTTAACGTGTTGTAGCTTTGGGGAGGATTTGAAGCAGATCCTCCCATGTCATGTCGTTATTTCAGAGAAAGAAAAAGGGAGCAGGCACTGTTCACGGACTGGACACGCTGAGCTGACAGTCTCTCATTCGACATTTGTGGATCTACTCGATATTCCTTTTCAATTCATTTTCGGATGGAGATATTTTTATTGTGGAATTGAGTGTAACACATTTTTTTGGGTCGCAAACGTAAACAATGGATAGGACAATGAGTTGGCAAGTACTGTTTTTCGCCTCGATCTTCTCTCTCGGTTCAGTTCTCGGTCAGGTCAGCTACTCTATTCCGGAGGAAATGGCAAAGGGCTCTGTGGTGGGTAACATAGCACAGGATTTAGGTTTGGATGTGAAAAGACTAAAGTCTGGTAAAGCCCGTATATTTACGGGCGACAGTGCAGAATACATTGAGCTCAGTAGAGAAAGGGGAGTCCTCCTCGTGAAAGAGAGGATCGACAGAGAGTCGCTCTGCAGACAGACGACGCCTTGTGCTTTACATTTGCAGATTATCCTAGAAAATCCAATGGTGCTTTTTCGAATAACAGTAGAGATTACAGACATCAACGACAACAGTCCCGGTTTTAAAAATGACGAGAAACGTTTTGAAATTAGCGAATCAGCCGTTACAGGATCTAAATTTGTGTTAGACAGAGCAGTTGATGCAGATATTGGCGTAAATGGCCTGAAAAATTACAGCTTGAATCCTACTGATAATTTTCTCCTGAAAATACAAAGTCAGGCAGATGGAAATAAAAAGGTCGAAATGGTCTTACACAGGCCGTTGGATCGAGAGAAAGAGGATAAAATATCTTTGTTATTAACAGCTGTAGATGGAGGAGAACCTCAGATGTCTGGTACTGTTAAGATTTATGTGACCGTACTCGATGTAAACGACAATGCGCCTGTTTTTATGCAGTCAGTTTACAAGGCAGCCATAGCCGAAAATTCTAACAAAGGAACAGCATTGATAACAGTGAGTGCTTCTGATGCAGATAAAGGAACACACGGGGAAGTGTTTTATTCAGTGTCGACCACTGAAGACGGTGTGTCTGATATATTTACAATAAATGAAAACGGGGAAGTAATATTAGTTGGTGAAGTTGACTTTGAAAAGGCCAAATATTACCAAATTGATATTGAGGCTAAAGACAGTGGTGGTCTTTCTGATTCTAGTAAGATTATTGTTGATGTCATTGATATTAATGACAATAAGCCTGTTATCAGTATACTTTCCAAGTCCGATTCAGTCCCAGAAGACTCTCCACAAAATACAGTTATAGTTATTTTCAGTGTCCTTGACCCAGATTCAGGTAGCAATGGTCAAGTGAACTGCAGAATAAATGGTAACATACCTTTTACTATTACCACACCTTCCAGTGATTTCTATAGTTTAGTTACAGACAGTGAATTAGACAGAGAGATCGCTTCTCAATATAATATCACTGTGACCTGCTCTGATGAAGGAGTACCCTCCCTCTCCAGCAGCGTCACTCTCACCTTACAGATCTCTGATGTGAATGATAACGCTCCTGTCTTTGAGAGGAGCTCATATGAGGCCAACATTGTCGAAAACAACACACCAGGCCTCTCTATATTCACAGTGAAAGCCAGAGACGCTGACTGGAACCAGAATGCCCGTGTTTCTTACATACTGGAGGACTCCTCTGTTAACGGAGTGCCAATCTCCTCATATGTGTCCGTTAGTGCTGATAGTGGAGTCATCCATGCAGTGCGCTCTTTCGACTACGAGCAGATCAAAGACTTCCACTTCCGCGTCAAAGCGCAGGATGGAGGCTCCCCTCCACTCAGTAGCAACGTGACTGTGAAAATACTGATCCAGGACCAGAACGACAACCCTCCTCAGGTTCTGTACCCAGTCCAGACTGGTGGCTCTCTGGTGGCTGAAATGGTGCCTCGTTCAGCAGATGTGGGCTATCTGGTGACTAAAGTGGTGGCTGTTGATGTGGACTCTGGACAGAATGCCTGGCTCTCCTATAAACTGCAGAAAGCCACAGACAGGGCGCTGTTTGAAGTGGGCTTACAGAATGGAGAAATAAGAACTATCCGCCAAGTCACTGATAAAGATGCTGTGAAACAAAGACTGACTGTTATCGTGGAGGACAACGGGCAGCCCTCTCGTTCAGCTACAGTCATTGTTAACGTGGCGGTGGCGGACAGCTTCCCTGAAGTGCTGTCTGAGTTCACTGACTTTACACACGACAAGGAGTACAACGACAACCTGACTTTTTTCTTAGTGTTGGCTTTGGCTGTAGTCTCCTTCCTCTTCATCACGTGTTTAGTGGTTATTATATCAGTGAAAATCTACAGATGGAGACAGTCTCGCATCCTGTATCACTCCAATCTCCCTGTGATTCCCTATTATCCACCACGTTACTCAGACACTTTGGGGACAGGGACTCTCCAACACGTGTACAATTACGAGGTGTGCAGGACGACTGACTCCAGAAAGAGTGACTGTAAGTTCGGCAGAGCCGGTAGTCAAAACGTGCTGATAATGGACCCCAGTTCTACAGGGACGATGCAGCGGATACAGAGTGAAAAGAGCATCCTGGACGAACCTGACTCTCCTCTGGAGGTTAGTCTCAAGGAATGAAACAAAGAGTTGCGCTGTTACTTTTCATGACATCGCTTGTTTCTATCTATTAATCATGTTTCTCTCTTAACACTGAGCTCTTGGAAAACTAATAACCATGACCCAATGCACTTTGTTTCTTATTTAGCTAGTTTTTCCTCCTTACAGCCTAACATCCTATACAACTTTAATATTCACTACTATACATTTGAATTGTTTCATGAAACTGATGCATAGTTTAGTTTTGTGAAAAATCCAACAACATTTACATTTTCGTCCTTTTTAAAATTAGCCATAAAAGCCCAACCTTGATCATGCCTTAGGTGTCAACATGATAGGAATACTTTTGAATACTTGCTTAAGGGACAGCAATTCATGCTAAAAAAAATATATATATATATATATATTCCAGTTGAATAACAATTTACAGAATAGTCTAGTATCTGCTTTTTTGGTGATTGGGCTATTTGCATACTCTGGTAATAATTGCATATGCTATTTAAAGGAATCACTGCATTTAGAAAAGTATTCCACAGAACCAAAGACACAGTAGCTTTTTCTTTGTTCGGCATGATTGATTTTAAACGATTTTATTTATGTTCTTCATCTACTTTTTCCACCCTGGTGCATTTTAAGAAAATTTTAGATAAGGTCCTATGTTACTTGTGCCTGTCAATCTGACATATAATATAGCTTTCCTTTTTATTAAGTGTCAAACTTATGTGACAAGGTTGAAAAACTAGCTAAAGAACATTTTTATAGCAATGCAATATTCTCACGCATTTCTCATTGAAACCATGGGTCCTGCCTATTGTTTAATATTATTCAGCACCAGTGTTTTGGACAGCACTATCCTGAGAAGTACACTGCAAAATACACACCATTGAAACAGGTGTAGCATTATGCCCATTCACTGCAACACACATATTTACAGCTTCCCTTTACAGAAGATTATTCCACCATGTCTGTGAATGTAAATCTTTAGTGATTCTTTACACTATTGTAATCCTCTTTATCTTACTTTGCATATTACTAGGAAGCCGTCTCATTTTGTTGCTAAAGACTGGGTAGATCTGTGAACTGATGTGGTATTGCACAAGACTGCTGTAATCGCTGCATTTAGGTACAGTGACAATAAAGGAGAATTCTGATTCTGAAAGATTAAAAATGACTCCCCAGACAGTCGTGTCAAAGCAAGCAGTGTGGTTGTTCCTAACTATTACACATTTCAGTTTTCATGTTCTCAGTATTTAATTAAAATAGCATACTGTTAAATAGGGTGGGAAGCACTGATGTGGGAGTGTTAAAGTTACCCAGCACACACACTGGGAGATCCACTGATCCTCTCTGGCATTACTTACTGAAACTGTCTGCAATGAGCTCTGCATTGTACTTGTTATTAGGACTAGAAACACCTACTAGCATGATATTGAAATACCTATACTTGTAAATAAATATTTTTTAGCTCACAACACATTGCCACTACCGCCACCCTTGCTGTGTATGCTGATTGCGTTATCCACCTCTAGTTGAGCACCTATTGGTCATCAGCTAAGAAAATACCTATGACAATAGATTTATGGTTGCATTGTTGTGATCTGCTCTGATGGTAGTCAACCTGGATCTCTTGCTGTGTGTACTTATGTCTCAGTGAAGTAGAATAAGTTACTAAGTCTGAGTTCCTGCTTGAGCTTCATCCTAATAGCTGCTTATCGGACTGGACAGAGCTGTGGGAAGTAAGCAACATAGGCTAGTTTAAAATGTAGAATGATAAGTCACTCTCAATTACATTTTATGTATGTGGAGAGTACATAGAAAATAGTCAGTAGTGATCATAACTCATAGATGGATATTAATTAAATGGGAAATTAAGAGTAATATTTTCATGGGTGGGTGCATCTATGGTGAATTACATTATCTTTCATCTTTTTGCAAACAACCAATTCAGGCAAGTTTTTAGTTTCCTGACTTACCTGCTTGGCCCTGGTCATTCTTGTCAAGTCAGTGGGGAAGAGTTCCTTCTGGAAAATAAGTTTTAAAAGCTGCCTCAGGGTAGACCGTAGTAATATTCTTCCCAGTGGTCAGTTTATTATCCCATCAGTGAAAAGGTGTATTACAGATAAAAAAAAGTATTTAACATTGCTCTATTATAGTCACCTTTTTTAATGTCTTTGTAAGAAAAAAGCTACTTCAGTAAACAGTTATATATATGTTTTCAATTAGAAAGGAACTATGAAATTAGCATTTATTTTGGAGATGATATTTTAGGATTTAACTGTTTCTGATCAACTCTACAACACCCATTTATTCTTTATTCTAAAATCATTACATTACTTGAAGAAACTACCTATGCAACGTTTGCAACAACTGAATACCCAATACTGTATATGCATCTACATAATGCCTATCAATTGAGCGGGTTTTTGTTTTAAAGTTAGGCGTTGCTTGATTCATTTTGTAATGATTGAAAGTCATATTAATTTCTTCATACTGAACCTCTTACTGCATAGTTTAGCTTTCTGCAGTGCAAGTGTTTGGACTCTCAGGGCCGCTGTTGACCAATGTAGAACCTACCCTCATCATTTGTTACATTAAACGGAGAAAGAGACACCCATTCTGCACACAATCTGCCTGGCAGTCACCGGGAGATATCCGCGCTGCGATAAATTTATTTCGGACTCAAGAAACGCGAAGATGATCTTCCTCTGAAACATTTTGTAACAGAGGGACCTTAACGCTTTGGATTTCATCTTTAAATCTACAGTATTTGTCGAATTTCACATGTCGGACAGAACAATGAGACGGCAAGTACTGTTGTTTTTCTCGATTTTGTCCCTGAGCTCGGCGTTTGGGCAGGTCACCTACTCCATTCCCGAGGAAATGTCAAAAGGCTCGTTAGTTTGTAACATCGCGCAGGATTTAGGGCTAGACGTAAAAAGATTGAAGGCAGGTAAAGCTCGCATATATACAGAGGACAACGCAGAATACATCGAGCTGAATAAAGACAGAGGAGCTCTGCTTGTGAAAGAGAGAATCGACAGAGAGGCGCTCTGTGGACAGACGACACCTTGCGCTTTACATCTTCAAATTACGCTGGAAGATCCGATTGAATTATTTACAGTTACAGTCGAAATTAATGACATTAACGATAATGCACCCACATTCAAAAAGGATGAGATGAAATTTAGGATTAGTGAGTCGGCTATCATTGGAGCAAAATTTGTCTTAGAAAGAGCGATGGATCTAGATGTCGGTGTGAACGGATTGCAGGGTTATTCGCTAAAACCTACAGACAACTTTAATCTAAGGCTTCAAAATCAGCAAGATGGGAGTAAAAAGGTGGAGATGGTTTTAAAAAAACATCTCGACAGAGAGACACGAGATCACCTCTCCTTAACTCTCACGGCGACTGATGGCGGCGATCCGCAGCTGTCGGGAACAATGCGAGTAGAAATTGCAGTGCTAGACGCAAATGACAATGCCCCAGTATTTACGCAGGAAGTATATAAGGTTACTATAACAGAGACTGCTGCGAAGGGCACGCTTTTGAGTACCGTTAGTGCTGTAGATGCAGATCAAGGCTCAAATGGAAAAGTGTCATATTCAATAACAAACACATTGGATGATGTACCTGTTTTGTTTCAAATTGACGAAGAAAGCGGCGTAGTAACTTTGTCTGGAAACCTGGATTATGAAAAGACACAGCACTATGAGATACACGTCCAAGCTAGTGATGATGGAGGACTAACCGATTCTTGTAAGATTATTGTTGAGGTGACAGATACAAACGATAATCACCCGTCTATCAATATCGTGTCTAAAACTAATTCAATATCAGAAAATTCTCGACCAGGAACTGTGGTAACTATATTTAATGTTCAAGATCCTGACTCTGGAGAAAATGGCAAAGTCGCATGTAATATCGAAGAACACATGCCATTTCTGATGAAAACAACGTCGAAAAAATTCTTCAGCCTAGTAACTGAAAGTGATTTAGATAGAGAGAGAGATTCTGAGTATAATATAACTGTGACCTGCTCTGATGAAGGAGTGCCCTCCCTCTCCAGCAGCGTCACTCTCACCTTACAGATCTCGGATGTGAATGATAACGCGCCCGTCTTTGAGAGGAGCTCATATGAGGCCTACATTGTAGAAAACAACACACCAGGCCTCTCTATATTCACAGTGAAAGCCAGAGACGCTGACTGGAACCAGAATGCCCGTGTTTCTTACATACTGGAGGACTCCTCTGTTAACGGAGTGCCAGTCTCCTCATATGTGTCCGTTAGTGCTGATAGTGGAGTCATCCATGCAGTGCGCTCTTTCGACTACGAGCAGATCAAAGACTTCCACTTCCGCATCAAAGCGCAGGATGGAGGCTCCCCTCCACTCAGTAGCAACGTTAGTGTGAAAATACTGATCCAGGACCAGAACGACAACCCTCCTCAGGTTCTGTACCCAGTCCAGACTGGTGGCTCTCTGGTGGCTGAAATGGTGCCTCGTTCAGCAGATGTGGGCTATCTGGTGACTAAAGTGGTGGCTGTTGATGTGGACTCTGGACAGAATGCCTGGCTCTCCTATAAACTGCAGAAAGCCACAGACAGGGCGCTGTTTGAAGTGGGCTTACAGAATGGAGAAATAAGAACTATCCGCCAAGTCACTGATAAAGATGCTGTGAAACAAAGACTGACTGTTATCGTGGAGGACAACGGGCAGCCCTCTCGTTCAGCTACAGTCATTGTTAACGTGGCGGTGGCGGACAGCTTCCCTGAAGTGCTGTCTGAGTTCACTGACTTTACACACGACAAGGAGTACAATGACAACCTGACCTTTTTCTTAGTGTTGGCTTTGGCTGTAGTCTCCTTCCTCTTCATCACGTGTTTAGTGGTTATTATATCAGTGAAAATCTACAGGTGGAGACAGTCTCGCATCCTGTATCACTCCAATCTCCCTGTGATTCCGTATTATCCACCACGTTACTCAGACACTTTGGGGACAGGGACTCTCCAACACGTGTACAATTACGAGGTGTGCAGGACGACTGACTCCAGAAAGAGTGACTGTAAGTTCGGCAGAGCCGGTAGTCAGAACGTGCTGATAATGGACCCCAGTTCTACAGGGACGATGCAGCGGATACAGAGTGAAAAGAGCATCCTGGACGAACCAGACTCTCCTCTAGAGGTTAGAACACTTTAGCAAACACAATGTTTCATTTTTGCAAATCATGGTAGTTTCTCTTGCATTCATTTCACAAGCTGATTGCAGCAACAGTCAGAAAATCACCATTTGTAAATACCCGACTATGGGTCCATGCTTCAGTGTTAACAATCAGCACAATGGACAGCGACACTTAACTTTGCTGAAAGCAGTGAATGTGTCCATGTGTTGTGTTATTATGTTTCATCCTCTCTTCATACAGACTATAATCCAAAGAACACTGCTCTTGTAATAACACCATTTAATTGTTACTGAATCAATTGAGCACAATATTATCACATTTTCTATGTTGAGAAATATAAGTATATGTTCTCTGATATAAGTTTTTTGTTTCTTACCAGTGAAACTTTGCACTAAACTGCTTGTCTTCTTTGATATCACTTGTTGTAATTTGTATTTTCAACTCAAAGGGTCGCTGTTGGCAAGCGCGTTGCGATTTAACTAGATGTAATTTGTTTCTGTGTGTCCTGCCCCTTCGTGTACATACGCTGGATATAATCGGAGAAAGGCAGAACACAGTCCGCGTTCATAAGGAGCCATGGGAGGAATTATATAACTGGATACGTTGTTTTGCTTCCTATCGTTGAAGTGTGGACGACATCGTTTTGTTTCTAGTTTGCTATCGAGTGCATTTGGGGATTATTTTGCTTTAACGGTGCAGGAAACCACTTCAGAGAGAACAATGAGACGGCAAGTACTGTTGTTTCTCTCGGTGCTATGTCTCAGCGACGTGCTCGGTCAGGTCAGCTATTCAATTCCCGAAGAAATGGCGAAAGGCTCTGTCGTTGGTAACATAGCACATGATTTAGGTTTAGATCTTAAAAGACTGAAATCAGGAAAAGCTCGTGTCTATACAGGAGGCAGCGTAGAATACATCGGGCTGAATAAAGAAAGAGGAGTCCTCCTTATCCAAGAGAGGATAGACAGAGAGGCTTTATGTGGAGAGACGACGCCTTGTGCTTTACATTTCCAGTTAATTCTGGAAAATCCAATGGAACTGTTTCGTGTAACCGTAGAGATCACCGACATAAACGATAATACTCCCAGTTTTACTAATGCAGAAAAACGCATTGAAATCAGCGAGTCCGCTGTGATAGGGTCGAAATTTGTATTAGAGAAAGCTTTGGATTCTGACATTGGGATGAATGGCTTACAACAATACTCGCTCACTCCAACAGATAATTTTGTATTAAAACTAGAGAATGAAGCAGATGGAAGCAAAAAGGTCGAGATGGTTCTACAGAAGCCTTTAGATCGAGAAAAGCAGGAATACATTTCCCTGTTGTTAACTGCTATAGACGGAGGAGAGCCTCAGATGTCAGGGACAATGCAGATATTTGTCAATGTATTAGATGCCAATGACAACGCACCTACATTCGCTAAACCGCTGTATAGAGCAAAAATACTGGAACATTCTCCCAAAGGCACCAGTGTAACCACTGTAAGTGCATCTGATAAAGACATGGGCTCAAACGGAGAAGTATCATATCTGATATCTAGCAGCAAACGTATTTCATCGGAACTGTTCAAGATGAATTCGAAAACCGGTGAAATTATCCTAATAGGTGAAATAGATTATGAAAAGGCGAGAAATTATCAAATCGACATTGAAGTTTTAGACAGTGGGGGGCTCTCTGATTCCACTAAAGTAATAGTTGATGTCATTGATATAAATGACAATAAGCCTCACATCAACGTGGTTTCTAAATCAGAGTCCATATTAGAGGACTCGCCTCCGAACACTGTTATAGCTATGTTAAGTGTAAACGATCCAGATTCAGAGAACAGTGGTGAGGTAGAGTGTAATATAGACGGTAACATTCCCTTCAAAATAGAAACAACATTAAATGGATTTTATACTTTAGTTACAGAGGTGGCTTTAGACAGAGAGATCGCTTCCCAATATAATATAACTGTGACCTGCTCTGATGAGGGAGTGCCCTCCCTCTCCAGCAGCGTCACTCTCACCTTACAGATCTCTGATGTGAATGATAACGCACCTGTCTTTGAGAGGAGCTCATATGAGGCCTACATTGTAGAAAACAACACACCAGGCCTCTCTATATTCACAGTGAAAGCCAGAGACGCTGACTGGAACCAGAATGCCCGTGTTTCTTACATACTGGAGGACTCCTCTGTTAACGGAGTGCCAGTCTCCTCATATGTGTCCGTTAGTGCTGATAGTGGAGTCATCCATGCAGTGCGCTCTTTCGACTACGAGCAGATCAAAGACTTCCACTTCCGCGTCAAAGCGCAGGATGGAGGCTCCCCTCCACTCAGTAGCAACATGACAGTGAAAATACTGATCCAAGACCAGAACGACAACCCTCCTCAGGTTCTGTACCCAGTCCAGACTGGTGGCTCTCTGGTGGCTGAGATGGTGCCTCGTTCAGCAGATGTGGGCTATCTGGTGACTAAAGTGGTGGCTGTTGATGTGGACTCTGGACAGAATGCCTGGCTCTCCTATAAACTGCAGAAAGCCACAGACAGGGCGCTGTTTGAAGTGGGCTTACAGAATGGAGAAATAAGAACTATCCGCCAAGTCACTGATAAAGATGCTGTGAAACAAAGACTGACTGTTATCGTGGAGGACAACGGGCAGCCCTCTCGTTCAGCTACAGTCATTGTTAACGTGGCGGTGGCGGACAGCTTCCCTGAAGTGCTGTCTGAGTTCACTGACTTTACACACGACAAGGAGTACAACGACAACCTGACTTTTTACTTAGTGTTGGCTTTGGCTGTAGTCTCCTTCCTCTTCATCACGTGTTTAGTGGTTATTATATCAGTGAAAATCTACAGATGGAGACAGTCTCGCAACCTGTATCACTCCAATCTCCCTGTGATTCCCTATTATCCACCACGTTACTCAGACACTTTGGGGACAGGGACTCTCCAACACGTGTACAATTACGAGGTGTGCAGGACGACTGACTCCAGAAAGAGTGACTGTAAGTTCGGCAGAGCCGGTAGTCAGAACGTGCTGATAATGGACCCCAGTTCTACAGGGACGATGCAGCGGATACAGAGTGAAAAGAGCATCCTGGACGAACCAGACTCTCCTCTAGAGGTTAGAAAACTTTAGCAAACACAATGTTTCATTTTTGCAACTCATGGTAGTTACTCGTGCATTCATTTCACAAGCTGATTGCAGCAACAGTCAGAAAATCACCATTTGTACATACCCGACTATGGGTCCATGCTTCAGTGTTAACAATCAGCACAATGGACAGCGACACTTAACTTTGCTGAAAGCAGTGAATGTGTCCATGTGTTGTGTTATTATGTTTCATCCTCTCTTCATACAGACTATAATCCAAAGAACACTGCTCTTGTAATAACAGCATTTAATTGTTACTGAATCAATTGAGCACAATATTATCACATTTTCTATGTTGGGAAATATAAGTATATGTTCTCTGATATAAGTTTTTTGTTTCTTACCAGTGCAACTTTGCACTAAACTGGTTGTCTTCTTTGATATCACTTGTTGTAATTTGTATTTTCAACTCAAAGGGTCGCTGTTGGCAAGCGCGTTGCGATTTAACTAGATGTAATTTTTTTCTCTGTGTGTCCTGCCCCTTCGTGTACATACGCTGGATATAATCAGAGAAAGGCAGAACACAATCCGCGTTCATAAGGAGCCAAGGGAGGAATTATATAACTGGATACGTTGTTTTGCTTCCTATCGTTGAAGTGTGGACGACATCGTTTTGTTTCTAGTTTGCTATCGAGTGAATTTGGGGATTATTTTTGTTTTAACGGTGCAGGAAACCATTTCAGAGAGAACAATGAGACGGCAAGTACTGTTGTTTCTCTCGGTGCTATGTCTCAGCGACGTGCTCGGTCAGGTCAGCTATTCAATTCCCGAAGAAATGGCGAAAGGCTCTGTCGTTGGTAACATAGCGCATGATTTAGGTTTAGATCTTAAAAGACTGAAATCAGGCAAAGCTCGTGTCTATACAGGAGGCAGCGTAGAATACATCGGGCTGAATAAAGAAAGAGGAGTCCTCCTTATCCAAGAGAGGATAGACAGAGAGGCTTTATGTGGAGAGACGACGCCTTGTGCTTTACATTTCCAGTTAATTCTGGAAAATCCAATGGAACTGTTTCGTGTAACCGTAGAGATCACCGACATAAACGATAATACTCCCAGTTTTACTAATGCAGAAAAACGCTTTGAAATCAGCGAGTCCGCTGTGATAGGGTCGAAATTTGTATTAGAGAAAGCTTTGGATTCTGACATTGGGATGAATGGCTTACAACAATACTCGCTCACTCCAACTGATAATTTTGTATTAAAACCTGGAAATCAGGCAGGTGGAAGCAAAAAGGTCGAGATGGTTCTACAGAAGCCTTTAGATCGAGAAAAGCAGGAATACATTTCCCTGTTGTTAACTGCTATAGACGGAGGAGAGCCTCAGATGTCAGGGACAATGCAGATATTTGTCAATGTATTAGATGCCAATGACAACGCACCTACATTCGCTAAACCGCTGTATAGAGCAAAAATACTGGAACATTCTCCCAAAGGCACCAGTGTAACCACTGTAAGTGCATCTGATAAAGACATGGGCTCAAACGGAGAAGTATCATATCTGATATCTAGCAGCCAACGTGTTTTATCTGAACTTTTTAAGATGAATTCGAAAACCGGTGAAATTATCCTTATAGGTGAAATAGATTATGAAAAGGCGAGAAATTATGAAATGGATATTGAAGTTGTAGACAGTGGGGGACTCTCTGATTCCACCAAAGTAATAGTTGATGTCCTTGATATAAATGACAATAAGCCTCACATCAACGTGGTTTCTAAATCAGAGTCCATATTAGAGGACTCGCCTCCGAACACTGTTATAGCTATGTTAAGTGTAAACGATCCAGATTCAGAGAACAGTGGAGAGGTAGAGTGTAATATAGACGGCAACATTCCCTTCAAAATAGAAACAACATTAAATGGATTTTATTCTTTAGTTACAGAGGTGGCTTTAGACCGAGAGATCGCTTCCCAATATAATATAACTGTGACCTGCTCTGATGAAGGAGTGCCCTCCCTCTCCAGCAGCGTCACTCTCACCTTACAGATCTCTGATGTGAATGATAACGCACCTGTCTTTGAGAGGAGCTCATATGAGGCCTACGTTGTCGAAAACAACACACCAGGCCTCTCTATATTCACAGTGAAAGCCAGAGACGCTGACTGGAACCAGAATGCCCGTGTTTCTTACATACTGGAGGACTCCTCTGTTAACGGAGTGCCAGTCTCCTCATATGTGTCCGTTAGTGCTGATAGTGGAGTCATCCATGCAGTGCGCTCTTTTGACTACGAGCAGATCAAAGACTACCACTTCCGCATCAAAGCGCAGGATGGAGGCTCCCCTCCACTCAGTAGCAACGTTAGTGTGAAAATAGTGATCCAGGACCAGAACGACAACCCTCCTCAGGTTCTGTACCCAGTCCAGACTGGTGGTTCTCTGGTGGCTGAAATGGTGCCTCGTTCAGCAGATGTGGGCTATCTGGTGACTAAAGTGGTGGCTGTTGATGTGGACTCTGGACAGAATGCCTGGCTCTCCTATAAACTGCAGAAAGCCACGGACAGGGCGCTGTTTGAAGTGGGCTTACAGAATGGAGAAATAAGAACTATCCGCCAAGTCACTGATAAAGATGCTGTGAAACAAAGACTGACTATTGTCGTGGAGGACAACGGGCAGCCCTCTCGTTCAGCTACAGTCATTGTTAACGTGGCGGTGGCGGACAGCTTCCCTGAAGTGCTGTCTGAGTTCACTGACTTTACACACGATAAGGAGTACAACGACAACCTGACTTTTTACTTAGTGTTGGCTTTGGCTGTAGTCTCCTTCCTCTTCATCACGTGTTTAGTGGTTATTATATCAGTGAAAATCTACAGATGGAGACAGTCTCGCAACATGTATCACTCCAATCTCCCTGTGATTCCATATTATCCACCACGTTACTCAGACACTTTGGGAACAGGGACTCTCCAACACGTATACAATTACGAGGTGTGCAGGACGACTGACTCCAGAAAGAGTGACTGTAAGTTCGGCAGAGCCGGTAGTCAGAACGTGCTGATAATGGACCCCAGTTCTACAGGGACGATGCAGCGGATACAGAGTGAAAAGAGCATCCTGGATGAACCAGACTCTCCCCTGGAGGTTGGTAATTTTGGGTTATATCAGCTGTAATCTCTTTGCATGTTTTCGGTTGCTGATACATTCCTAACTAGGCGTCATTCACCACTAGTCTGATATCAGCACCATGGACAGAGGCACGGACTTCGCCCTGGCCTTTTTTCTCTTTGAATTACTTAATGGCGTTTGCAATGGTGGCGTGTTTGTGATTTGTTACATAATGCATGAATTGATGGATTGTTACTACAGTGTTGGCGAACTTGCTTGTGCTTCACCGTGTTGCTGATTTCGGTACAGAAGCCACAGTCAGACCAGTAGCATACTTTGTCATCAGGAATCATTTCTATCTATCTGTCTATCTAGCTATCTATATATCTACCATGACTTGCCAGCATTACGTATTTCAACAGTACATGTCAGCGGTAATAATTATTATTTTAATTGACCTCTTCGACCATATGTCAAAATAACAACATAATGGCATTTTCTTTGCACTCTGTCATAATTAAATGTTTGAATAATGTTTTTAATTCACCAGTATTAAATAATCCCCTTATTATACCGTTTTGCATTTGTTTTAACAACAAATTGATTGGAATTTGGTGCATGTACAATTGTATACTCTCGTGTGCAGTATTTTTTTTTTTCCTCTAGTCATTTCTGTAGTTCTTCATTGCGTACTCTTAGGGCCGCTGTTGGCCAGTGTGTTAATGTATAACGGTGGATTTAAAGAGACACCTCCCCTATAATGATATCAGAGAGAGATATACAGACACAGGGTTACAACGCCGGCGCACATTTAAATCACGGCAGTGCAGAATCCCCTTTTTTTCCTCGATGTGGACGATTATGGACTGAACCCTTGTACTAGTTTTTCATAGATTGTAATGGACCAAATATCCGGGCATCGTGGAATATAGCTCATCTAATTAAATTTCGCGAGGAAAATGTCGGGCAGAACAATGGGACGGCAAGTACTGTTGTTTTCCTTGTTCCTTCATCTCTGTTCAGTGCTCAGCCAAGTCAGCTACTCCATCCCTGAGGAAATGCCTACTGGCTCTTTAGTTGGTAATATTGTTCAGGATTTGGGTTTGGATATAAAACGATTGAAATCAGGCAAAGCTCGCGTGTATACAGGAGACAGTGCGGGATACATCGAGCTGAAAAAAGAACGAGGAGTCCTCCTTATCAAAGACAGAATAGACAGAGAAGCGATATGCAGACAGACTACGCCTTGTGCTTTACATTTTCAGATCATTCTGGAGAACCCCATGGAGTTCTACAGTATCACAGTCGAGATTACTGACATAAACGACAATCCTCCCACCTTTGAAAAACATGAAGTCAGTTTTAAAATCAGCGAATCTGCTGTAACTGGAGCAAAATTTGTACTAGATAGAGCAATAGATCATGATGTCGGTAAAAATGGTCTTCAAAAATACGAATTGAAACCGACTGATAATTTTGTTCTGAAACGGGACATTCAAGATGACGGGACGGAGAAAGTGGAAATGGTTTTACAGAAGCCTCTGGACAGAGAAAAGGACGAGTTGATGTCTTTAGTTTTAACAGCTTTCGACGGAGGAGACCCGCAAATGTCAGGAACAATTCAGATATTCATCACGGTGTTGGATGTTAATGATAATGCACCTGTTTTTACACAGTCTACCTACACAGCCACCGTTTTTGAAAATGCCCCTGAAGGGACAGTTGTCACCAGCGTTACTGCGTCAGATGCAGATTATGGTACGAATGGTAGAATTAAATACTCAATTACAAACAGTTTAGATCAAGCCCATGTACTGTTTCAGATAAATGAAGACAGTGGTGAAATAAGATTGATTGGAAATATTGATTATGAAAAAGCACGACATTACTACATTAACATACGTGCAAGTGATGAGGGTGGACTCACAGATTCATGTAAGGTCAGAGTTGAAGTGGTGGATATGAACGACAACAGACCAACGATTAATATGATGTCACACTCAAACATGATATCTGAACACTCTAAACCGAGCACTGTTGTAGCGATGATGAATGTTCAAGACCCAGATTCAAATGAAAACGGTAAAGTTAACTGTTTTATCAGCGATAACACTCCTTTGACTATAATGTCGACATCCAGTAATTTCTATAGTTTAGTGACAGACAGTGAATTAGACAGAGAGAGGGCCTCTCAATATAATATAACTGTGACCTGCTCTGATGAAGGAGTGCCCTCCCTCTCCAGCAGCGTCACTCTCACCTTACAGATCTCGGATGTGAATGATAACGCGCCTGTCTTTGAGAGGAGCTCATATGAGGCCTACATTGTCGAAAACAACACACCAGGCCTCTCTATATTCACAGTGAAAGCCAGAGACGCTGACTGGAACCAGAATGCCCGTGTTTCTTACATACTAGAGGACTCCTCTGTTAACGGAGTGCCAGTCTCCTCATATGTGTCCGTTAGTGCTGATAGTGGAGTCATCCATGCAGTGCGCTCTTTTGACTACGAGCAGATCAAAGACTTCCACTTCCGCGTCAAAGCGCAGGATGGAGGCTCCCCTCCACTCAGTAGCAACGTGACTGTGAAAATACTGATCCAGGACCAGAACGACAACCCTCCTCAGGTTCTGTACCCAGTCCAGACTGGTGGCTCTCTGGTGGCTGAAATGGTGGCTCGTTCAGCAGATGTGGGCTATCTGGTGACTAAAGTGGTGGCTGTTGATGTGGACTCTGGACAGAATGCCTGGCTCTCCTATAAACTGCAGAAAGCCACAGACAGGGCGCTGTTTGAAGTGGGCTTACAGAATGGAGAAATAAGAACTATCCGCCAAGTCACTGATAAAGATGCTGTGAAACAAAGACTGACTGTTATCGTGGAGGACAACGGGCAGCCCTCTCGTTCAGCTACAGTCATTGTTAACGTGGCGGTGGCGGACAGCTTCCCTGAAGTGCTGTCTGAGTTCACTGACTTTACACACGACAAGGAGTACAACGACAACCTGACTTTTTACTTAGTGTTGGCTTTGGCTGTAGTCTCCTTCCTCTTCATCACGTGTTTAGTGGTTATTATATCAGTGAAAATCTACAGATGGAGACAGTCTCGCATCCTGTATCACTCCAATCTCCCTGTGATTCCATATTATCCACCACGTTACTCAGACACTTTGGGGACAGGGACTCTCCAACACGTGTACAATTACGAGGTGTGCAGGACGACTGACTCCAGAAAGAGTGACTGTAAGTTCGGCAGAGCCGGTAGTCAGAACGTGCTGATAATGGACCCCAGTACTACAGGGACGATGCAGCGGATACAGAGTGAAAAGAGCATCCTGGATGAACCAGACTCCCCTCTAGAGGTTAGACTACCATGCTTACATTGAATATTTAAATGTGTGAAATCATGACATCATTGTATATTATTTAGTGACTTGCATCATTTGCTTTTGATTAATACAAAATATTTTTGTCAGTGTTCAATAGAAGTGATGTAGTTTATGTTTTGATTTTATCGTTACTGGACTTTCAACCAATACGGATAGGACTACGTGCATTTATTCACTAAACTACAAGATGACACAATTAGTAATTATGTTTTACTTTGATCTATAATGCGGGTAAATCTGTAATCAAAAACATATTAACAGATTTAAATCAACATCTTAGTAAAACAATCCAGATACTATTCCACTACCACTACTACTACTACTACTACTAATACTACTGCTGCTGTTGCTTATCATTGTTTTAATAATAATAATAATAATAATAATAACAATAATTAGGTTATAATGACCATAAATACACTAATAATAACCCTTTGGTTTGTTTTTCCATACAATAGTACACCTCTCATCCCCCTTTGCAACCATTGCTGTTTGGTATATTGAACAGAAAGGGCCGCTATTGGCCAGAGTGTGGCAGTCTTCGATAGGACTGGTGACTGTACCTCCCCCTCAGTCTGACATCGTAGACAATAAAACAGGCACTAACCGCCTGTCCTCGTCTAATGGAAAACTGCTCACGGACATGAAAAGCTGCTCTTTTTTGTGTGTAATTTCCTTGAGATACGGTCGGATATTTTAGCAATTTTTGTATGGATTACAGTTTTTTTTAAAACGAAACTGGAATACAACGAAAAAACAATGAGACGGCAAGTACTGTTGTTCATCTTGGTTCTCTCTCTCGCCTCGGTGTTCGGGCAAGTCAGCTACTCTATTCCTGAGGAAATGGAGAAAGGATCATTGGTCTGTAATTTAGCTCAGGATTTAGGTTTGGATTTCAAAAGACTCAAGTCGGGTCGAGCTCGTATTCATTCTGGAGACAGTGCAGAATATATCGAGCTTAACAGAGACAGGGGCGTCCTCCTTATCAAAGAGAGAATAGACAGAGAAACGTTGTGTGGAGAAATGACGCCCTGTGCTTTACACTTACAGATGATTTTGGAAAATCCGATGGAATTGTATCGCATAACAATAGAAATCACCGACATAAACGACAATGCTCCCAGCTTTGCATCGAGCGAGAAACGCTTTGAAATCAGCGAGTCCGCGGTTACTGGGTCTAAATTTGTACTAGAGAAAGCCATCGATGCTGACATTGGTGTTAATGATCTCCAAAGCTATTCGCTTAATCCAACCAATAATTTTGCATTGAAACTAGAGAATCAAGCGGATGGAAGTAAAAAAGTAGAAATGGTTCTACAGAAGCCTCTAGATAGAGAATATCAGGCTCAGATATCACTATTATTAACTGCTTTAGATGGCGGACAGCCGCGTATGTCAGGTACAATGCAGATTACTGTTAACGTGTTAGATGCAAACGACAATGCACCGGTTTTCACTAAGTCAGTATACAAGGCTACAATAACCGAGAATTCCCCAAGGGGAACCAGTGTTATAACTGTTAGTGCATCTGACAAAGATGGAGGCTCTAATGGAGAAATATCATACGCAATTTCTAATAGTAAGCGTCGATTATCAGACCTATTTCAGATCGATAGAAGAACAGGGGATGTTATCTTGATCGGTGAAATTGATTATGAAAAAGCTAGGCTCTACCAAATTGACATCGAGGCTATAGATAATGGAGGACTCTCTGATTCCAGTAAGATAATAATTGATATCGCCGATGTCAATGACAACAGTCCTCAGTTGAAAATACTCTCTAAATCAGACTCCATTTTAGAGGACTCACCTGAGAACACTGTCATTGCTATGCTAAGCGTAAATGACCCTGACTCTGAGAGGAGTGGAGAGGTTAGGTGTAATATTAATGATGATATTCCTTTTAAAATACAAAACACAATGAGTGGATTTTATAGTTTATTTACAGAGTTGGCTTTGGATAGGGAAGTCGCTTCCCAATATAATATCACTGTGACCTGCTATGATGAAGGAGTGCCCTCCCTCTCCAGCAGCGTCACTCTCACCTTACAGATCTCTGATGTGAATGATAACGCGCCTGTCTTTGAGAGGAGCTCATATGAGGCCTACATTGTAGAAAACAACACACCAGGCCTCTCTATATTCACAGTGAAAGCCAGAGACGCTGACTGGAACCAGAATGCCCGTGTTTCTTACATACTGGAGGACTCCTCTGTTAACGGAGTGCCAGTCTCCTCATATGTGTCCGTTAGTGCTGATAGTGGAGTCATCCATGCAGTGCGCTCTTTCGACTACGAGCAGATCAAAGACTTCCACTTCCGCGTCAAAGCGCAGGATGGAGGCTCCCCTCCACTCAGTAGCAACGTGACTGTGAAAATACTGATCCAGGACCAGAACGACAACCCTCCTCAGGTTCTGTACCCAGTCCAGACTGGTGGCTCTCTGGTGGCTGAAATGGTGCCTCGTTCAGCAGATGTGGGCTATCTGGTGACTAAAGTGGTGGCTGTTGATGTGGACTCTGGACAGAATGCCTGGCTCTCCTATAAACTGCAGAAAGCCACAGACAGGGCGCTGTTTGAAGTGGGCTTACAGAATGGAGAAATAAGAACTATCCGCCAAGTCACTGATAAAGATGCTGTGAAACAAAGACTGACTGTTATCGTGGAGGACAACGGGCAGCCCTCTCGTTCAGCTACAGTCATTGTTAACGTGGCGGTGGCGGACAGCTTCCCTGAAGTGCTGTCTGAGTTCACTGACTTTACACACGACAAGGAGTACAACGACAACCTGACTTTTTACTTAGTGCTGGCTTTGGCTGTAGTCTCCTTCCTCTTCATCACGTGTTTAGTGGTTATTATATCAGTGAAAATCTACAGGTGGAGACAGTCTCGCATCCTGTATCACTCCAATCTCCCTGTGATTCCATATTATCCACCACGTTACTCAGACACTCTGGGGACAGGGACTCTCCAACACGTGTACAATTACGAGGTGTGCAGGACCACTGACTCCAGAAAGAGTGACTGTAAGTTCGGCAGAGCCGGTAGTCAGAACGTGCTGATAATGGACCCCAGTTCTACAGGGACGATGCAGCGGATACAGAGTGAAAAGAGCATCCTGGACGAACCAGACTCTCCTCTAGAGGTTGGTCTGCTTTAAATGTGTTTCTACATATAATTATCAATGGCATTTTTTAAATTTTATTTTAAGCACAGTTTTTCAGTAGAAATCTTACATAGTCTTCGTTGCTGGTTTTAATATGTTTTGTGCGCATCCATCATAGGGTAGTGTGCTAAATTTGGCACAAGAATCCCTATGTTTGGGCTGCACTTATTGGACGAACCTGACTCTCCTCTAGGGTTATTCATATGAGGCGAATTTCTGTTTAAAGTGTAGTATGAGGCTGGTACGTCTGATTAAATGCTTCCGTAAGGCAACATTTCAGCACCTTGGAAAGCGACAACGATAACACAGTTCCATTCAGTTTCCCTTTTGTACACTCCCTAAAATGTTTTTATCCTGTCTATAGTACACTCTTTTATCCAGTGTTTTAATAACCATTTCATTCTACAGAATTCCTATGGAAAATTTTCTTTTTTATTTGATGTTGTGTTTTATTGTGCCAATTTAGGTCGATGATATGTATTTTATGGGGTATTTTTTGATTTATATATCATTATTACTGTTTTCTTATGTACTTTCACAACTTGAACTCACCGGGCCGCTGTTGCCCAATGTGTTGTAGTTGTAAATTGCTTTTGCAATAGCTTCCCCCATTCGTCGTTCTGGCATAACTGAGGCAGTCACACACACTGGAAGCACTCGTCGGTGACCAGACGCTGTTATCCACGGACATCTCAATCTGGAGTTCTATTTTTTGAATTTGTGGATTAAATACAAATTATCTTCCATTTGTAATTTTCAATCAAAGGAATCTTACTCCTAATACGGAATAAAACACGATATCCGTGGTGCGTTAGAGGTATCGGACAGAACAATGAAACGGCAAGTAGGGCTACTGTTGTTAATCTCCATCTTCTGTCTCAGCTCTGTGATCGGTCAGATCAGCTACTCAATTCCGGAGGAAATGACAAAAGGCTCTTTGGTCGGTAACATAGCACAAGATTTGGGTTTAGAGATCAAACGGCTTAAGACAGGCAAAGCTCGTATTTATACGGGAGACAGTGTCCAGTATATCGAGCTCCACAGAGAAAGAGGAGTCCTCCTTATTAAAGAAAAAATAGACCGTGAAGCGCTCTGCAGACAGACAACGCCTTGCGCTTTGCATTTTCAAATTACTTTAGAGAACCCACTAGAATTGTTTCCTGTTACTGTAGAAATCACCGATATAAATGACAACGCTCCATTATTCCAAAAGCAAGAGAGGAGGTTTGAAATTAGCGAAACAGCAGTCATCGGCTCTAAATTCATGTTAGAGAAAGCGATTGACCCTGACATCGGACTAAATGGTCTTCAGAGATACACTCTGAAGCCGAGTGACAATTTTGTTCTTAAACTGCATACTCAATCTGATGGAAGCAAAAAGGTAGAGATGATTTTACAAAAGCCGTTAGACCGAGAGAAACACGAAGACATGTCTTTAGTATTAACAGCCGAGGATGGAGGAGATCCACAAATGACTGGAACGATGCAGATTCATGTTACTGTACTGGACGCGAACGACAATGCCCCTGTTTTCAGTAAACCCGTTTACAAAGCAAGCATTACAGAAAACTCTGTAATCGGAACACTTGTTACTAAGGTCAGTGCTTCTGATGTGGACAAAGGCTCAAATGGAGAGGTGATCTACGTCATCGGGAATAGCATGGATACTGTTTCGAAGTTATTTCACATAGATAGTGAAGGAGATGTAATACTAGATGGCCTAATAGACTTTGAAAAAGAAAAAAAATATCAAATTGACATAGAGGCAATTGATCAAGGCGGACTCTCCGATTCAAGTAAGATAATTATTGATGTAATTGACGTGAATGACAATAGTCCTATTGTAAATATGATATCAACATCCGGCTCAGTACCAGAGGATTCAGCACACAAAACAGTAATAGCTTTAATGAGTGTAAATGACCCTGATTCTGAAACCAATGGGAAAGTCAACTGTGTGATAAATGAAAATATTCCATTTGAAATCAAAATTACGTCAAATAATTTCTATAGCATCGTGACAGACAGTGATTTAGACAGAGAGAGGGCTTCTCAATATAATATAACTGTGACCTGCTCTGATGAAGGAGTGCCCTCCCTCTCCAGCAGCGTCACTCTCACCTTACAGATCTCTGATGTGAATGATAACGCGCCTGTCTTTGAGAGGAGCTCATATGAGGCCTACATTGTAGAAAACAACACACCAGGCATCTCTATATTCACAGTGAAAGCCAGAGACGCTGACTGGAACCAGAATGCCCGTGTTTCTTACATACTGGAGGACTCCTCTGTTAACGGAGTGCCAGTCTCCTCATATGTGTCCGTTAGTGCTGATAGTGGAGTTGTCCATGCAGTGCGCTCTTTCGACTACGAGCAGATCAAAGACTTCCACTTCCGCGTCAAAGCGCAGGATGGAGGCTCCCCTCCACTCAGTAGCAACGTGACAGTGAAAATACTGATCCAGGACCAGAACGACAACCCTCCTCAGGTTCTGTACCCAGTCCAGACTGGTGGCTCTCTGGTGGCTGAAATGGTGCCTCGTTCAGCAGATGTGGGCTATCTGGTGACTAAAGTGGTGGCTGTTGATGTGGACTCTGGACAGAATGCCTGGCTCTCCTATAAACTGCAGAAAGCCACAGACAGGGCGCTGTTTGAAGTGGGCTTACAGAATGGAGAAATAAGAACTATCCGCCAAGTCACTGATAAAGATGCTGTGAAACAAAGACTGACTGTTATGGTGGAGGACAACGGGCAGCCCTCTCGTTCAGCTACAGTCATTGTTAACGTGGCGGTGGCGGACAGCTTCCCTGAAGTGCTGTCTGAGTTCACTGACTTTACACACGACAAGGAGTACAACGACAACCTGACTTTTTACTTAGTGTTGGCTTTGGCTGTAGTCTCCTTCCTTTTCATCACGTGTTTGGTGGTTATTATATCAGTGAAAATCTACAGATGGAGACAGTCTCGTGTCCCGTATCACTCCAATCTCCCTGTGATTCCATATTATCCACCACGTTACTCAGACACTTTGGGGACAGGGACTCTCCAACACGTATACAATTACGAGGTGTGCAGGACGACTGACTCCAGAAAGAGTGACTGTAAGTTCGGCAGAGCCGGTAGTCAGAACGTGCTGATAATGGACCCCAGTTCTACAGGGACGATGCAGCGGATACAGAGTGAAAAGAGCATCCTGGACGAACCAGACTCTCCTCTAGAGGTTAGCAGGTGTTACATGATACACTCTCCCTTCTTACTTGTCATTAGCAAACGCTTTTATCACATGCACCTGCATTTTTGTAAATTCCTGTGGTCTTATTTTTTCAGCACCCTGGAGAGCAACATGGGGTGTTTATACATGCGCGTTATTCAGTGTAACAGAAAATGGTCAATGTTCCCCCTCATATATGTCGTTGAGATATTTTTAAATATTTTTCCACACATAACATTTAGATTATATTGTACTTAATATACTCAACTAGCACTGCATAGATTTAAATCGCAACTTCTGTACATTCTTTTCAATCTCTACCCTCTCACATCACATTTTCTGTAGTTTTGCTTTCTGAACTCAATGGGCCGCTGTTGCCTAGTCTGTTGCAGTGTGGTATATTTACAGCAGTACCGCCTCTTCATGTTGATGCGTGAGAGAGAAAGAGGAGGCGCACATCGCATTGTCTTCGGTAGGCTAGAGGAGCCGATATACACGACGAGTCACAACTGTCAATCCCGCTTTAAACTAAGGATTGTTTTTGCTTCATATTTCATCTGAATGCTTGTCCATCGTTTTGACGGATTTTACGACGCTCCTGTTTCTTCTTGCCGAGATCATTTCGAAAAATGAGACGGCAAGTATTGTTGCTTATGTCGATCCTCTCTCTGGGTTTAGTCTTCGGGCAGGTCAGTTACTCTATTCCAGAAGAAATGGCGAAAGGCTCTTTGGTTGGTAACATAGCTCAGGATTTAGGTTTAGACGTCAAACGACTGAGGTTGGGTAACGCTCGTGTTTATTCTGGTGATAGCAGAGAATACATCGAGCTGAGCAGCGAAAGAGGAGTCCTCATTATAAAGGAGAGAATAGACAGAGAGACATTGTGCGGCGATACAACACCGTGTGCTGTGCATTTTCAGATCGTGTTAGAGAATCCAATGGAGTTTTACAGTGTAACTGTTGAAATTACAGACATCAACGATAATGCACCATCTTTCGAAAAAAACGACATGAAATTCAGAATTAGCGAGTCTGCGGTAGTTGGGGCCAAATTTGTTTTAGAAGGAGCAGTAGATTTAGATGTAGGTATAAATGGTCTCCAAAGCTATGTGCTCAAGCCCAGTGATCATTTTTTACTTAAACTGCACAACCAAGCCGATGGTACAAAGAATGTTGAGATGGTCTTACAAAAACCTCTGGATAGAGAAAAAAACGAGTTAATTTCTTTGGCGTTGACGGCTTTAGATGGAGGAGAGCCACAGATGTCAGGAACAATGCAGATTCTCATCACAGTGTTAGATGTAAATGATAATGCACCTGTTTTTACACAGTCGATATACAAAGGCATTGTAGCCGAAAATGCTGCAAAAGGCACGGTCGTGACCACTGTCAGTGCCTCAGATGCCGATCATGGGTTAAATGGTAAAATAACATATTCTATCACAAACACTTTAGATGACGTCAGACATATGTTTGAAGTGAATGAGGACAGCGGTGAGGTTAGATTGATCGGAAGTTTGGATTATGAAAAGAAACGAAATTTCCAGGTAAATGTACGTGCAATGGATAACGGAGGACTAACGGATTCTTGTAAAGTGATTGTCGATGTCGTGGATATAAATGACAATGAGCCAACCATTAAAATTATGTCTAAATCTGCTATTATATCAGAGAGCGCAAACCCCAACACAGTCGTTACAATGATTAATATCCAAGACCCAGATTCAGGGGAGAATGGCAAAGTTCAGTGTTTTATAAATGAGAATATTCCTTTTGTTTTAAAATCGACATCGAATAATTTTCATAGTTTAGTGACAGACAGTGAATTAGACAGAGAGATCGCTTCTCAATATAATATAACTGTGACCTGCTCTGATGAAGGAGTGCCCTCCCTCTCCAGCAGCGTCACTCTCACCTTACAGATCTCTGATGTGAATGATAACGCACCTGTCTTTGAGAGGAGCTCATACGAGGCCTACATTGTAGAAAACAACACACCAGGCCTCTCTATATTCACAGTGAAAGCCAGAGACGCTGACTGGAACCAGAATGCCCGTGTTTCTTACATACTGGAGGACTCCTCTGTTAACGGAGTGCCAGTCTCCTCATATGTGTCCGTTAGTGCTGATAGTGGAGTCATCCATGCAGTGCGCTCTTTCGACTACGAGCAGATCAAAGACTTCCACTTCCGCGTCAAAGCGCAGGATGGAGGCTCCCCTCCACTCAGTAGCAACGTGAGTGTGAAAATACTGATCCAGGACAGGAACGACAACCCTCCTCAGGTTCTGTACCCAGTCCAGACTGGTGGCTCTCTGGTGGCTGAAATGGTGCCTCGTTCAGCAGATGTGGGCTATCTGGTGACTAAAGTGGTGGCTGTTGATGTGGACTCTGGACAGAATGCCTGGCTCTCCTATAAACTGCAGAAAGCCACAGACAGGGCGCTGTTTGAAGTGGGCTTACAGAATGGAGAAATAAGAACTATCCGCCAAGTCACTGATAAAGATGCTGTGAAACAAAGACTGACTGTTATCGTGGAGGACAACGGGCAGCCCTCTCGTTCAGCTACAGTCATTGTTAACGTGGCGGTGGCGGACAGCTTCCCTGAAGTGCTGTCTGAGTTCACTGACTTTACACACGACAAGGAGTACAATGACAACCTGACTTTTTACTTAGTGTTGGCTCTGGCTGTAGTCTCCTTCCTCTTCATCACGTGTTTAGTGGTTATTATATCAGTGAAAATCTACAGATGGAGACAGTCTCGCATCCTGTATCACTCCAATCTCCCTGTGATTCCATATTACCCACCACGTTACTCAGACACTTTGGGGACAGGGACTCTCCAACACGTGTACAATTACGAGGTGTGCAGGACGACTGACTCCAGAAAGAGTGACTGTAAGTTCGGCAGAGCCGGTAGTCAGAACGTGCTGATAATGGACCCCAGTTCTACAGGGACGATGCAGCGGATACAGAGTGAAAAGAGCATCCTGGATGAACCAGACTCTCCTCTAGAGGTTAGAATCTGTTAGCTATCTTCTTTCGTTGAAGTCTCCCTTTAAATCACTTTCCTCTTGTTTTCAGCACCTTGGAGAGTGACGTAATTGCATAGGTATTTATTGTCTCTTTCAATGGATGTCATATTCTCATATTTATGTTTCTTTAAAACATTTAGATCACATTTAGGCGCCACCTCGTTTATCAAATTGTATCAAACTATACTGCTACCTTACAGGAAAATAGTTTTTTTTGCGATTTTTGCATGCCAAACAGTTTGGTTTGCACATTTCACGTGTAATTTTACTTCATGAACTCAGAGTGCCGCTGTTGACCAGTCTCTATTGGATTTACCGCAGACTCACTGTACCTCCCACCATGTCTTTATTTTAGAGAGCGAAAGACAGAAGCAAATCACACGGACTGGACTTTATCGGAGATGCAGAACAGGAAATAATGTCCATGTTGGGAATATGCTTTAAAAACCGTCGTTGACTGAAAAAGAAATCGGAGGGTGAAAACTCAAAGAGCCATACTGGGTTTATACTGGAATAACGTCGGGCAGAACAATGAGCGGGCAAGTAGTGTTGTTTTTCTCGGTCCTCTCTCTCAGCTCGGTGCTCGGACAGGTCAGCTACTCCATCCCCGAAGAAATGCCGAAAGGTTCTCTAGTAGGCAACATGGCAAGAGATTTTGGCTTGGACGTTAAAAGACTAAAATCCGGAAAAGCTCGTATTTTTACTCGAGACAGTGACGGATATATTGAGCTGAACAACGAAAGAGGAGTCCTCCTCATAAAAGATAGGATAGACAGAGAGGCGCTCTGCGGACAAACGACGCCTTGTGCTTTGCATTTTCAGATTATTTTAGAGAATCCCATGGAGTTTTACAGTGTAACTATTGAGATCACAGATGTTAATGATAACCCTCCATCTTTCGAAAAGAATGACGTTAAATTTAAAATTAGTGAATCCGCTGTAGTCGGGGCTAAATTCATATTAGATCGGGCAGTAGATCACGATGTAGGCTCAAATGGATTGCAAACATATAAGCTTGAACCGACGGACAATTTTGTTGTTAAATTACATGATCAAGCAGATGGGACGAAAAACGTCGAAATGGTCTTAGAGAAACCTCTTGACAGAGAAAAAAATGAACACCTGTCTTTAGTTCTGACGGCGGTGGATGGAGGGGAGCCGCAGATGACAGGAACAATGCAGATTCTCATCACTGTTTTAGACGTCAATGACAATGCTCCTGTCTTTACGCAGCCGATTTATAAGGCATCCTTAAAAGAAAATGCACCCGTAGGAACAGTTGTAGTGACAGTAACTGCAACGGATGCAGACCATGGGTCTAATGGAATAATAACTTATTCAATTTCAAGTATATTGGATAGTGCCCGTGGGTTATTTGAAATAAACGATGGAAGTGGGGAAATTCGACTAAAAGGAAATGTTGACTACGAAAAAGCTCGAATATTTCAGATTAACATTCGTGCAAGTGATGATGGAGGGTTAGTTGATTCTTGTAAAGTGATGATCGACATCATTGACATGAACGACAATAAACCTGATATCCATATTATGTCAAAATCGAACGTGATATCAGAAGATGCGAAACCCGGGACTGTTGTGACAATGATCAATGTTGAGGATGCAGACTCGGGTGAAAATGGCAACGTCCAATGCAGCATCAATAACAATATTCCCTTGGAGATGAAGTCTACAAACAACAACTTTTATAGTTTAATCACAGACAGTGGTTTAGACAGAGAGACGGCCGCTGAGTATAATATAACTGTGACCTGCTCTGATGAAGGAGTGCCCTCCCTCTCCAGCAGCGTCACTCTCACCTTACAGATCTCTGATGTGAATGATAACGCACCTGTCTTTGAGAGGAGCTCATATGAGGCCTACATTGTAGAAAACAACACACCAGGCCTCTCTATATTCACAGTGAAAGCCAGAGACGCTGACTGGAACCAGAATGCCCGTGTTTCTTACATACTGGAGGACTCCTCTGTTAACGGAGTGCCAGTCTCCTCATATGTGTCCGTTAGTGCTGATAGTGGAGTCATCCATGCAGTGCGCTCTTTTGACTACGAGCAGATAAAAGACTTCCACTTCCGCGTCAAAGCGCAGGATGGAGGCTCCCCTCCACTCAGTAGCAACGTGAGTGTGAAAATACTGATCCAGGACCACAACGACAACCCTCCTCAGGTTCTCTACCCAGTCCAGACTGGTGGCTCTCTGGTGGCTGAAATGGTGCCTCGTTCAGCAGATGTGGGCTATCTGGTGACTAAAGTGGTGGCTGTTGATGTGGACTCTGGACAGAATGCCTGGCTCTCCTATAAACTGCAGAAAGCCACAGACAGGGCGCTGTTTGAAGTGGGCTTACAGAATGGAGAAATAAGAACTATCCGCCAAGTCACTGATAAAGATGCTGTGAAACAAAGACTGACTGTTATCGTGGAGGACAACGGGCAGCCCTCTCGTTCAGCTACAGTCATTGTAAACGTGGCGGTGGCGGACAGCTTCCCTGAAGTGCTGTCTGAGTTCACTGATTTTACACACGACAAGGAGTACAACGACAACCTGACTTTTTACTTAGTGTTGGCTTTGGCTGTAGTCTCCTTCCTCTTCATCACGTGTTTAGTGGTTATTATATCAGTGAAAATCTACAGATGGAGACAGTCTCGCATCCTGTATCACTCCAATCTCCCTGTGATTCCCTATTATCCACCACGTTACTCAGACACTTTGGGGACAGGGACTCTCCAACACGTGTACAATTACGAGGTGTGCAGGACGACTGACTCCAGAAAGAGTGACTGTAAGTTTGGCAGAGCCGGTAGTCAGAACGTGCTGATAATGGACCCCAGTTCAACAGGGACGATGCAGCGGATACAGAGTGAAAAGAGCATCCTGGATGAACCAGACTCTCCTCTAGAGGTTAGAAATTAGTAGAAGCAAACCACAATCAGTTAAGATATTCAGCACCATGGACAGAGACACAACATCATAAACATCAAACTGTCTGTATATCCATCCATCCTGCTACTAGTACTTATACTATCACGTTTCACTATCACTATCACGTACATTGCTATTTCTGCAGTTTCTTTTCACGTCCCTAGGTGCCGCTGTTGGTTAGTGTGAGCATAATGAGGCTATTTTCCTGAGTGAAATCCTCCCTTGTCTGTCCAATACTTAGAGCTCCATTTTAATCGGAACCATAGACTGACAAAGCCAGCACCCAGCAATGAGCTCATGATCAAATATTTGGTCTGAATTTGACACGGTGGTTTTCAATTTCTGTTCGGATTTTGCGAAGGTTCTTGTCACGATGGGTGTTCTTTGTTGTCTGCCAGGAAAAAAAACATTTTCATGGTCGCCGCTGCTTCTCTGCATTTGTGTCGCAGAAATGTCTATCGGACACGTCCGTTATTCTATACCCGAGGAGATGTCGACAGGCTCTGTTGTCGGGAACATCATTCAGGACCTAGGCTTGGATGTTAAACGGCTGAAATCTGGGCGGGCTAGGATATTTACCGAGGACGACAGTGAGTACATTGGTCTAAATGCAGAAAAGGGAACGTTGGTAGTGGCTAAACGAATAGACAGAGAAGAATTATGCAAGCAATTGTCTCCCTGCTCTCTTCATTTCCAAATCATCCTCGAAAACCCAATGGAGTTGCATCGAATTGATGTAGAGATTACAGACATAAATGATAATGCTCCGTTTTTTTCGAAAAAGGAATTGAGTTTCCAGGTTAGTGAATCTGCCTCACCTGGGGCTCGCTATTCGCTTGAGAGTGCCAAAGATCCCGATGTGGCACATAACGCAATTCAAACATACAAACTCAACCCCACAGATAATTTCAAATTAAATGTTATTTCTCGGCCTGATGGAACAAAATACATTGAAATGGTCCTCCACACGGCACTTGACAGAGAAAAACAAGAAGAGCACAAATTAACTCTGACAGCATTTGACGGTGGCAATCCCCAGAAATCAGGTGCTGTCAAAATAAATGTCGTTGTTTTGGATGCAAATGACAATGCACCAGTATTCAGTCAATCTGTTTACAGAGTAACAGTTCCAGAAAACGCTTCTAGGGGCACTGATATTTTAAGAGTCAGTGCCACTGACAATGATAAAGGAGCAAACGAAGAGATAGTGTATTCGTTCTCTCAGCATACCGACAGTGTATCATCTCTGTTTAATATGGATCCCCGTTCGGGGGAAATAACAGTAATCGGTATATTAGACTATGAAAAAGCTAAATATTATGAAATAGACATTGAAGCTACTGACAAAGGAGGGTTGACAGACACAAGCAAGGTGCTAATTGAGGTGGCCGACCTAAATGATAATGCCCCTGTCATAAGCATAATTTCCCTCTCCAATCCCATACCAGAGGATTCAACTCCAGATACTGTCATAGCGATGCTCAACATCAAAGACTTGGACTCGGATAAAAATGGCCAAGTTAAGTGTTTTATTAGCAAAGATTTACCTTTCAAAATCAAGTCATCATCGACAAATTTTTATAGCTTGATGTCTGACGATGTTTTGGACCGGGAAACAGTCCCGGAATATAATATAACAATAACAGCAATGGACGAGGGATCCCCGCCTTATTTAACAAACAAGACTATTAATTTAAGAATATCGGACGTAAACGACCACGCCCCGATGTTTCCACAACCATTTAGCACCGCTTTCATCACTGAAAATAACTCACCTGGCATGTCACTCATCTCTGTCAAAGCCAGTGACAAAGACTCTGGGAACAACGCGCGCATTTCCTACTTCCTTGAGGATAGCCAAGTGAATGGGATGTCAGCCTCCGTTTATTTCTCAGTGAATGCAGAGAGTGGAGAGATACTTGCTGTGCGTTCCTTCGACTATGAACAAATAAAAGAGTTCCATATTCGCGTCAAAGCGCAGGATGGAGGCTCCCCTCCACTCAGTAGCAACGTGACTGTGAAAATACTGATCCAGGACCAGAACGACAACCCTCCTCAGGTTCTCTACCCAGTCCAGACTGGTGGCTCTCTGGTGGCTGAAATGGTGGCTCGTTCAGCAGATGTGGGCTATCTGGTGACTAAAGTGGTGGCTGTTGATGTGGACTCTGGACAGAATGCCTGGCTCTCCTATAAACTGCAGAAAGCCACAGACAGGGCGCTGTTTGAAGTGGGCTTACAGAATGGAGAAATAAGAACTATCCGCCAAGTCACTGATAAAGATGCTGTGAAACAAAGACTGACTGTTATCGTGGAGGACAACGGGCAGCCCTCTCGTTCAGCTACAGTCATTGTTAACGTGGCGGTGGCGGACAGCTTCCCTGAAGTGCTGTCTGAGTTCACTGACTTTACACACGACAAGGAGTACAACGACAACCTGACTTTTTACTTAGTGCTGGCTTTGGCTGTAGTTTCCTTCCTCTTCATCACGTGTTTAGTGGTTATTATATCAGTGAGAATCTACAGGTGGAGACGCGAGCGCATGTTTTACAAATCCAGTGGAAATCTACCTGTTATTCCGTATTACCCGCCCCTTTACGCAGACGTAGGAGGTACCGGTACGTTGAAGCAAGCGTTCAGTTACGAAGTGTACGGAACTGCTGACTCCCGCAAGAGTGATATCAAGTGCTCTCGCCCCTTCAGTCAGAGCACTCTGAGTGTTGACCATAATGCTACCAGGACTGTGCCAAGGCATACAACTGAGTCAGAGAATATGCTCACAGAGGTGAGACCACCCCCCTCCATGTTTGCTTAAATCCCTTGTTATTTTCGTGTAAGTTTTCACTGAAAGGTCTCCTCAGTTTCATTCTATTTATATTTTCAACAACAAGTCTGTATCTCACAATTTATATTGTGATAGGATTTAACATTATAAAGTTATATTTGGGTATAACAATGAAATAATCTGGTATAAATTATTGTGAGCTTTGTGCTAGGAATAGTGTGAAATTGGCATTTGATATATTGAACTGTTTTTCTGTCACTGATGAGGAAAACATCAGCATTGTACATTTTATTGTGGCAAAATTAAATATTTAATATATTCACTAAGACAGGGCATATCTCCAAATATTATGTATGGTTTTGGTTTGAAAACATTAATCTTCCAAATACTCCCACATATTCCAACTCTTGTTGACGCCCTAGCATGCTACAGAGGCAGTACTGTACCTGTCTCTGTGGTTTTTATATGTTGTGTGTAAGGTACAATGTGTCAGACACTTGCTATTTTTGCTTCATGACATTTCATCTTCCATGTATTTTTCTGAATTTTTCACTTTTAACCCATTTTTTGATAGTCATATTGATTAATGTATTATAGTGCCGGCAATGATATGCAACATCTTGAATTGATGTTTGTAGACCCCTTTCCACTTCAACAGACTCAATTTGACCTACTGTATGTGTGAGACAACAATATCAAAGCTACAATCAAATAAAGAGATTTTTGGCTTCATCCCTTCTAAAGCATTGCTTCAGATTGCTCCAGCATAGAAACACACAGCCATGCAGTGCACTACTCTTTCAGTGACCTAGTTCCCTTCATAACACAGTGCAGCCATGGGCATACAGCTACACACAGAAAAAAATGATCAGGGACGGATGCAGGAAAGCTATTACAAAGGGAAGTGATGCAAATCAATACTAAAAGAGAGTGACACAACAATGTGAGATTTAACATGTGGTACAAGGGGAGAGGAGACCGTCACTACTGATGCTGGCAAGATAGAGAACGAGGGAGAAAAGCAGTGTGATGGAGAGGAAGAGAGATGCAGCGGGGGAGGGGAAGAGGCACGTGGTAACCAGCACAGGCTTCACCATCCCTGTGCAGCATTCGTGTTAGTGATGCATGGCAGCCATTTTGATCTGCAGCCCTCTTTGTCTGCTGAAATAGAGGGCTAAGGGAAGTATTATGTGTGAAATAGTTACATTTACTGACTGCCTGTAGGACAGAGCTGGTGTGAGATATTTCTTGATAAGATATGAAGGAATGGCTCACCATCTATATATATATAGAGAGGGGGGGTGAAAGAGAGAGAGAGAGAAAGAGAGAGAGAGAGAGGAGAAGGAAGAGAGCCCTCCAGTAGTTATATCACAAGTGACAAGAGGATGTGAGAAATCAGGACAGGCATGTTTGAACAGCAACATTTAATGACAAAGGAAAACTGACCTACAATGTATTCAAATCTAGATGCCCACAAAGTCTAAAACATTATGATTTTAATCAGCATCATATAGACTGATATTAAGAGTTACTCGAGTCTCCACCTGTGAGGGGTTGTATTATATGCTGAATATGAAAGCTGTGTGTTGTGTTTTAAAAATGACTGTGTGGTTGACTGGGCGTGAATAACCCTGTTATTATAAAGTATACCTGCAGTAAGGAAACTATATTTCTGTATATATTACTATATTTGTGTGATATCTATTAGCTTGTAAAGTTGGTGAAAATAATACTTGCCTTTTGATAAAAGGGCACATAAAGCGTCATTAAATAATCCAGCTTGATTTATGAGTGATGACTAAATGCTTGTATGACGTGGTTGAGGATAGTCTGTCTGCAGTGATGTTTTGCTCAGTTTTGTCCAGTATTAGAGGAAGCATTAGATCAACTAGTATTCCTGGTCTTGTCAGTCTGGGTGGTTTATGTGTTTTTGCAGTAAACTCTGCAGGATGTTCAGGGTGTGTGCATGTGAAAATAAAAGTTGACAAACTACAAGGCGGAAACTTAGGTTAATTGTGTTAACGCCCATATCTGCTGGAAGCAGTCTGTCATCATTATCAGCCCACATCTGTGTCTGCTTTACCTGTTTCAACTATTTATGCCTCATTTTCTCAGGTTGGTTAATGGAAGGTTTTTACAGAGTACCATAAATTCTTTTGGCCAGTGTCTCCATAGGGGTCAAAGCTCACAGAAAAGTATTTTCAAGCAGCTAAATGGTTCAGGCTGTTTTGTATCCTGTGTCCCCTCAGCATGTTATTGTTTTATCTTTTTCTTGTTTAAGAAACCTACCTTGGAGCTGTCATCATTCATTTTGGATCTCTCACACAGCCCCAAACATCAGTTTGCAGAACTTGTTACTGAGCACAAATATATAATCATATACAGAAGCTCCTGGTTCCCACAGGCCCAAGCTCTTGTTTAAGCGTCCTGCTTTCCTGGCCAAGCTGTCTGGTGAGCAGCTGTGTACCCATGTGTATGCCGGTGGGGCTCATCCACACACTGTGCACTGTGTGTGTTTAGGGATGTGGTTAATGTTTATACTGTAACTTTTTATTGTACTTTTGTTTACAAGATATACCCTAGAGATTTGAAACATCAGGGTCATTAGGGTGTGACTTAATTCCCACAGACCTGACACTATACACTGTAATACACTGAACATATCAGCAGAAAAAATATGTACAAAGACCTCAAATGCATAATTCTCTCTCCGTGTGATGACTGTTACTTCCTGTCCCCCTGGGGCAATTGTTTTGTTGCATTATACAAAAGGGTGCATCATGGACTTGAACTCATACAGAGTTGGGCCAAACAAGAGCATCCGTAAACCTAAACTTTAAGCCACACAAAATCTATTCTGTAGCTGACCCCAACTTTGTCTTTTACTGTGGTCAAGTCATTTTTTCTCTTAGAAGGACATTAAAATAAGCCTGTACATGCATTATTGGCGAAGAACATATTTTGCATGTTACGTTTTTGATACATTGCTCGCTTGTACAGAGGCAAAAATTATTGATTACTGTGGAGCAGACATCACGTTTACTGTGTTTGTCACAGTATTTATTTGCAAAGAAAGGGAAAGAATACATGCAAGTACATGCATTGTGTGTGTGTGTGTGTGTGTGTGTGTGTGTGTGTGTGTGTGTGTGTGTGTGTGTGTGTGTGTGTGTGTGTGTGTGTGTGTGTGTGTGTGTGTGTGTGTGTGTGTGTGTGCCCGTGCGTGTGTCCTTAAGAACATACATAAGATGTTGTGTTTGGATAATTGTTGATGTATCAGAGGTGGAAGTGTGGAGTTCTGCACTGGCTGATTCTCTAGGAAGGATTACACAGGATTACCTAGAACTGCGTAATATGGGGCAATGGCAAAGTTGTGTCAAGCACAAAAAGACTTAGAAACTTATCAACATAGGCTTTGCTAAATTAAAATTTTGACTTCAGTGGAGAACATAGCTGTATGTGTGTTTTTGGTTATCCTAATCAAACCAGCAATCTTAATATATATTGTAATTCAAAAGAAAGACAGAACCTTGCCTTCTAGAGGAGTAAAGACATTACACATTATGGTTATTCTGATTCTGTAGTTTCATTATATGACTGGCACATAGTTAGCATGGATGATGTTGTATGTAAATCACTTTGTTATCATATTGCATCGTAATTGAGCAATTAGAACAACCACAAATATATTTCTTCAGCCAAATGCCATTTTCTCAACCACTGAGGTTAACATTGTGTTAAATTGCAGCTAAAACTGGATGGCCACTGTTCAGCAGTCACTCTTGGTTTTCACCAGTCTTCCTTTTTCATCCTGATCTCATTTTCTGCATCCCTCCCCTCCCCCTCTCCAGCTGTACCACCCTGCTGCAGAGAGAGAAAGAGACAGAGGGAAGAGAGAGGGAGATGGCTAAATGTAGGGCATTTTGTTCTGTCTATAAAAAGAAATGATACACCATACGGTGTCATTTCATCCCTGTGACGGCCGCCATGCTCACAACAAGAAGAAATATCTCCATTATATCACTTTTCAGCCATTTATCAAGAGTTTCTTTATTGCCAAGCATTCCATAAACATGTGTTTTGTTTGAACAACATATATTCAAATTACAAATCTGCTTCTCCGAGTATCTTTTATCTTCCTTCTTTATCCTTCATGTTGTTTTTGTAGTTATTTTTTTGCCACCATTGCCAGCTCAAAGGGAAGCAGGGTGGGATACAAGCAAGCAGGTGGGATATGTTACCATAGCAACAAGCTGACTCACTATAGGGCTGTACCATTTTCAGTGAGCCACAGGGGGTTCAGCAGCAGATGTAGCCTCTGAGCTGTGATGGCTCCATGCATTTCTTGATATTGGGAGGACAGGAGACACCCCTGTTTTGGGTTGTGATGTGCAGCATGCTCAGACCTGGGGTGACTGATGATGGAGAAAGGGGAGGGGGTGATGGGGATCATGGATGCTTTTGATATTTGCTGTAACTGATGTTGCCCTGTTGCTTTGCTTTTCCTTGTTTCAGCAAATCCATGTCACTGATGACTGTACTGATAGGCTTAGAATAAACATTTTCTTAATATATTATTTTCTTCTATTTCTAAAAGGAATTACAGCCCTTTGGTGTCATTTTCTTTGTTGTGTATTTTCCTAGTCAACCTGTTTATTTTGGATGTATGTGTCTTTTGAACAAGCACTGTGATCCTATTTTATAACGTAAAATATGTTCATGTGCACAAACACATCCAGAGTATCATTTAAACTACAGCACACCAGTCTAATACAATGCAGTTGCTGTGTTGCTTTGTCCGAGAAGCTTAAATTTGCTCTTACGAGGACACTCATACACATATCAGCTGGGACAAACACAGGGTCACAGAGAAAAGAATCTCATTAATAAGACATGGATTTGTCTCCGGGCATCGCCTCGAGGCCCCCTGCTGTTGTTATGAGGGTAGTGGCTTTGTGCGGCAGTGCAGTATTTTGCTTGTGAGTCACATTGGTGGTGTCAGCTGGGTTTCCAAGGTCTTAAGTTTCCTCAGCACTGATTATGTTCGTGTTTTGATTTAGGCTGAAGTGGTTGTACTATAATAACGTATGTTTATACTTCTGTTTGAAGGGCAGATACCCAGTTTCTATTGTTTAATATAACATGCCAAATATTTAGTAAATGCTGTTACAAATGATTCACAAATCCATGACTGGATATATATTTTGGTGAAGCAGCCTGTAACTCTGGACTGTGTTGTGTTATTATCTATACATTGAGTTACAGCTACTGCCTCTGTTTCAACAATATTAATTATTTTTGTTTCATAATAATTATTTCCCTCTTACAAGGACAGCAGTTCTAAAGATAAATTTCTCTCTCTCTCTCTCTCTCTCTCTCTCTCTCTCTCTCTCTCTCTCTCTCTCTCTCTCTCTCTCTCTCTCTCTCTCTCTCTCTCTCTCTCTCTCTCTCTCTCTCTCTCTCTCTTTCTCTTTCTCCTTCTCTCTCCCCCTAATTAACCCATACACACACAAACTACTCACATTGTTTGTTATGAGTTTGATAGCCATCTTGACACCAGCTTAAATATTTTGCCTATTCTTTCATCAATAAATGTTGGGTTCAGTTCCCTGTTCAGTATTCTTTGAACATACAGATCTTATGCCATTGTCATAAGATATAAAATATATGTATCTCACCTTTGTATTTAAGTACTTAATCAGCCACAAGTGTTTCCCAGTCTTTATATTGTGTTACAGTATGTGCTGATGGGAGCTCAATCTTGCAGATTGACACATATACAGATAAAACGACACATAATTGTTTCCATATTTCTAAAAGTTAATAGTTTATGTGCACACATAGAGACAATCCAATCATGAGAGTCAATTTATTTTCAAGCAAAATAAACAGAAATCACCACATGAATCACAACCCTGTTTGTTGTGAGCCTCATGGTAAGTATGTGGGTTGCTGTACTTCCCAAAGCCAGACTCTGTATTCTGACCACCAGTCTAACTGGCATCCTTTTTCTCTTGTTTCTCTTTTTCATGTGTCCCCCTTGTGGCCTGATGCTGTTCCTGTATCCTCCCTGACTCATGTTCATTCCTGACTCACCAAATAAGGTAAGAAATAGTTTTCTTGTTTATTGTTCACAGACATCAAATACAAACTTTCCTCATACTACAAACAACACTGATTCCTGATACACTGACAACTGAACATCATACTCCAGATTGTCATGCTTTAGCAGAATTCAAACAGACTATTAGCAGTGACCATTTTACAGTGTCCAAACAGTAAGCATTGGCATTGATTCAAGCAGTTAATTAGATTTTCCGCAAGTGACACGTCTGTTTACATACCTTGCAAAACATCTATCCTCACTGATAATGGCTTCATTCAAGCGTGGATGGACATACTGTATGTTGACAACAGATCATGTGAGTGGCCTGATGCTTGAAATACATGTATATTGTGATGTGTCTTATCTGACTCATTATCACATCTTTTACGATCTCATCATTTACAATTTCATCATTTACAAGTGGACAATTCAGTTTTAATACTGGTATCTGGGTGCTAAAGTTAAACTATAATCATTATTTTGAGAATATTTTGAACCACTATTTGAGTTCCTTTGTACATTAACCTCTTTTTTAAGGTGCTAAAGTACTTTACATTTGAACCAGAAGCTGGGCAGCTCTCCCTACTAACAGGCTTATATGGTTTAAGGTTTAGCACGAAAAACCAGCTGTTAAAGTAATTTGTGCCTCAATGACGTTGCAGTGATTGTACTGTCCAGCATTGTATCTTGGATTTTAGCCTGTCTTTTTATGCTCTGGACTGCCATCCACTTTATATAGTTAATCATAAAGCGTGACATTACAGTTATCAAATACAATACTGTGCAATGCACAACTCAAGTAGTAAAGAAAAAAACAATGCAAACCACGGGACACAAACAATACATGTTAAGGGGATATCATAAGCATACCTGCAGTATTCAAAACATATCAGAGTAAATTGACTCATATGTGGTCAGGAGGAATCACTTGAAGAGTGACCTGCCCAACTTATTCAAATGTCTCGTTCAAATGTAATTTACTTAGGCACCTTTATATTGTAAAGTGTTCTTCATACACACAGATTAGGTTCAACGGTTTTAAATTAATGCAGTCTAATACAACAGTCCTGCAATAAATCCTACATTTGTGAATGTTATAATGCTTGGTATGTGTTTAAACCATTGTTAATTCAACTTTATGATCATTTTGAAGGATATAGTTTGTGGTGTTGTTAAATTGTAATGTGTTATACAGACAGTTGTTTCAGTTATTTAGCCTACCCACACTGATATAAATACTGTAGGTAGGACAAAATAATAGAAAGATGTATCATCAATTTAACTGCATCACAAACAGCAGCTTCCAAAATGACCGTAGTGTTAAATCAACACCTTTCTTAAACAGTTTCAATATAAAACTGTATTATAATCTTCCTAGAATTAATTGCACAACTGTTGTATTATACTGCATTAGTGCACCTAATCAACTGGCAACCAAGTGTAAATATAACTGAGGTAGACAAATTAACACACAAACAACACAACAACTTGGTAGTCTTAACAAAACCTAAACAAACTGTATGTTGGGTATTTTTAGAGGGTATTTTATATTACACTACTTTACACCCTACATGTATTGTTGTTTTTCAAATCATTCAGTATCAGTTCATCTGATACAGGTTAAGGTGCCATAAAAATGATGCATGTTCATGTTGAACAATGTCTGTATGATGATTGGGGGTGGCCAGTTAGGTCATTTGTTTGTCAAGTGTGCATGCCCCCCTCTTTTTGTGTGGGTGTGAATGGGCTTGGTTGTTGATGTGTGTTAGCAGTGTGATAGACTGGTGACCTGCCCAGTGTGTGTGCTGCCCTCCTGCCCTGTGTGTGGTGGGATAGGCTGCAAATGATAAGTAACTGGAAAATAGAAGTCTATGCAACTTTAGCATTTTTTACCGTAGCTCATTAGCTGACAGTTAACATGTGCAATAAGAGGCTTAACATGAACTTTGAAGTGTGAATGAAATACATGTCTGCTTTCAAATGTTTACATCAGAATTACATGCTGTGTGTGTTTCTTACATCCTGGGACTAGTAGTCAAATACTATCAAAAATGTCCACGCTTTTACTGTACAAGGTATGGTTTCATAATTTAACCCCAAATTATTTATTTTTTCTTAATTATCTCTGAATGAAGCTTTTCTGCACTAATAAAGTATCAAAAGTACAAACTTAGGATTATAGTATATTTTACATGTATTCAGGCTTGATTATTTTAAATATGACAATACATACTCAAAAATAGGGGTACCAGTGTGTACCTAAAAGGGTACAAATGGTGTACCTCTTTGAGACATTTGTGTACCCTTGTCCATTTTTGTACCTTATCAAATCATACCAGTTAAATTGTGTACCCTACAATACATAAATGTACCTTCATACTAGAGTAAAGAAATTTACCCACTGAAAAGGGTACTATAGGGTACGTAAAAATGTACCACCCCATCGAAAAGCTATTCTGGAATTTAAGTAAACAAAAATGTACCAGAATTGTCCACAATAATTGCTTCTTGACTGTTTATTGACATTAAAAGATCATAAACTGTTTGTATGTTTCTTTTTAAACAGTATTAAAAATCATATGTCTTTATTTCTTAATACCCTGGTATACTATAATACCTTTATACTGTCCAACCCATCTGCTTGCAATACGGGCTAGTTGGCTTCATTATCTATTCATTTCCAATGAGCTACACACAGTTTCCAAAGCTACAGGTACCCTTAGAGTTGAAATGGTACAAACTTAATGTTGGGAAAATGGGAAAAACTATTGCTTGACAACCATTTTGCTATGTTGGGGGAATATATTGCTTGCCGATTTGATTATGATCACATTTAATGTTGCAGTGTGTTTATTTACCATCTAATAAAAGCCAGTATCTGGATTTACAGTGATTTCAGAACAACTTAACTGAACTCAACTTCATTTATGTTGCATCTTTCATACAAACATGCAGGCCAAAGTGCTTCACGAAGCAAGATTAAACCAACACAGACAAATAAAATAAAATAAAAAGAATAAAAGCAAAATAAACAACTAATAATAAGATTTGGCAAAATAAAACTATAACAATAAAACTATAAAATATTAAAATAGATTAAGAAAAGTCAAAAAAGTTAAATAATATAAACACGAGGAATATATTTTGTTTTTACAAAACCCAGGGATCATAACTAGTTTTTTTAAAGCTTTTCCAAACTGACTGAGCTCAAAACAAACCACTGTGTTCAGACTGAAGACGAACTGAGGCTGTTATTGTGAAAACTGGGCAGAGAATTAAACCACTTTGCAGAACAAAGCAGTCTCGTGTTTCACATTGAGCTGAGAATTAGCAACCTTTGTAGAAATTGCGACAATAATCAGAGAGGCTAACAATCATCCTAATAATATTAATAATAATAATAATGATAATAATAGTTTCAAATACCATAACTATCATTATACTACTAGTCTACTACTAATATTAGTACTAATAATACATTTAAAGGGTTGAAATGGTACAAATGTGTACTTAATTTTGTTTTAAATCACTTTGTACCCTTTTTGTTTGTCAAAAGGTACACTTCTAGCCTCTTAAAGACCATTATTGTACTTTTGAGGGAACATTCTTAAGAAGTGTACATGTAAGTACAGAAATGTTCTTGTCTTTTACCTCCATTTTTGAGTGTGTGCATTCCTGACCTAGTTATTTTACTTTTGTATTTACGTTTATATTTTGATGCCCTGTGTTTGCAGTGGTAAAATTCAAATAGGTGTGTTCTGGAAGATCTACTCCTGTATTTTGTTCTTGTATTCTGTGAGAAGAATTGTTAGAAAGTCAATGTTTTATTTTCCTGGCTGCCTGCTGTCTTCATTGAGAGCCTGTGAGGCACTGTGCCTCTCCAGCAGCATGCAGCAGCAGCAGTTGGCCGCCTGTGTGGCGCTGTCCACTCGTGTGGTGCTGAAAACAGCTCGGGCGCTCTCCCCCTCCCTCTCGCTCTCTCACGCTGGCACTGCCTCTATATCTCCCTCTGTCGCTCACCTCCATTTAGAGCAGATGATGCTACACATACCTATTTATTGAGTGTATGTTTTCATATGAATTTACGTGTTTTGAGTTTTTTTATTTATGGTGCATGGATTTTAGAATTATTTCAATGTCAGCGGTGATCAAACATCTAAAAACAAGTTTAGAGAGTGTACAAAAGGAAAACTACAGTATATGGAACTATGTTATCATTGTCGCTTTCCAAGGTGCTGAATTGCTGCCTTACTGACGCATTCAAACAGAGAGAGAGAGAGAGAATGCCTTCCTACACCATATGCGCTGCCCCTCCCTTTTCATTTGCTCTACAGACCTCCATACGGGTATTTTACGTTACATGCTGACAGGATTATGTCTCCGAGGCTGTGGAGAGCAATGGGTACGCCATTACGTATACAGGCTGCATTGGCTTTCTCTGGCCACAGGAAGGCAACGAAGAGCCTTGTCAGCCACAAAGGCATGTGCATGCTTGCAGGTACATAGAGAGGCAAGAGGACAGATTATGGATTGATGAAGTATTACAAGAGTGACCATGTAATCATCAGCCATTCAGTGATTTATAGAATACAGTATTTAGTCATCTATTTTCTACAGTCTTTATCAAAAAAATATTGTTATATGGTCTTCACATTTGTTATTATCTTCAACTGGAAAATGTTTAAAAAGGTAATAGCTGACTGTTAAATGGGCAGGCATATGATATTTCATACGGTAGTCACAATACCCAAGATGCTCTTTCTATGGATGATACTCTTACGTCACTGTTCTGTACATGCTTACTGACGCCACTATTGGTGGACATAGGTATACTCTGTGCACCAATGAAACTCAGAGCTGTACAAAGAGATCTACTCCTTCTCACCGAGTAGCTTCAACGCCTTAACCCTTACAATGTTCTGCACAGGACGGGAGGGATGCATGTGCAGACACAAAGCATGACTATCTCTGTTATGTATGAGGACGCATCTACATCGGATCATAGACCTTCTACACTTAATCGGTTAAGAAGTTGGGATTGGAGTGAAAAGATATGGGATTTATGGAACGAGGAATAATGTGGAACAAATTTCCTGTATGGCAGGTGCTTTTGTGGTGGCATCATTTCTTTCTCTTGTGGAGTACGATAGACGGACAGACTCGCTACAGCATCCCGGAGGAACTGAAACAGGGCTCTGTGGTAGGAAATCTAGCCAAAGATTTGGGTTTGGTTGTGTCTGAACTGTACCGACGTAAATTGCGGATAACCTCGGAAGCTGGTAAGCAGTATTTTAGTGTGGACTTGGGGAAGGGAGAACTGGTGGTGATTGATAGGATAGATAGGGAGGAACTGTGTGGACAAAGACCGTCATGTGTGTTGCCTCTGGAACTAGTCATAGATAACCCCCTACAGCTGCATCGAGTCGAAATTGAAATACAGGATACAAACGATAATTCTCCTAGTTTTATTACTAAAGCGAAAGTGGTGAAAATTGCAGAGCTGGTTAATCCAGGCGCGCGATTTCCCCTGGAAAGTGCACAGGATCCTGATGTCGGCACTAATTCTGTACGCTCCTACCTCATAAGCAAAAATGACAATTTCAAATTGACGGTTAAAAACCATAAAGACGGTAGAAAAATCCCTGAACTGATCCTCGAAAAACCTCTTGATCGAGAAAAGCTGCCTGTACACAATCTCATCCTCACCGCTTTAGATGGTGGAGATCCGGTGCGGTCAGGGACATCCGAAATTACAGTTATAGTACTTGACAACAATGATAATGCTCCGCAGTTTGAAAAACAGATATACGAGGCTAATGTCAGTGAAAAGGCAACACCGGGAACTGAAATACTGCATGTTAAAGCCACAGATGCAGACGAAGGACTAAATGGAGAAATTGAATATTTGTTTGCAGAGCAAACTTCAGATCTGATTTTATCATTATTTGACATTAAACCATCCACTGGAGCTGTTATTGTGAAAGGAGTTTTAGACCACGAAACTAACGCTATACATAGATTTGACATTACTGCTAAAGACAAAGGCAACCCTGAGATGGATGGGCATTGTGGCGTCGAAATTAAAATAGTTGACATTAACGACAATATTCCTGAAATAATTGTGACGTCTTTAACAACACCTGTCCCAGAAGACTCTGCAATTGGAACAGTTATTGCATTGATAAGTGCAAAAGACCCAGACTCGGGTGACAATGGTAAGGTTACGTTAAGCGTGTCTTCCAAATCCCCCTTCAAGTTAAATCCTTCGTTCTCTAACCATTACTCATTAGTGACGAATGGGCCACTTGACCGTGAAAAAAATAGCCAGTATAGTGTAAAAATAAGTGCTACTGATTCGGGAAAGCCCCCATTATCGAGTGAAAAGACAATACTCGTTGCATTATTAGATGTGAATGACAACCCACCAGTTTTCTCTCAGCCGTCTTATGTCGTTTATGTAAAAGAGAACAATGCTCCTGGGAAAATTTTGTGCTCAGTGTCGGCAACTGATCCTGATTTGGGTGACAACGCCAAGATTTCCTTCTCAATCTTGGACTCTAAAGTTCAGGACGTCTCTGTCTCATCTTATATTTACATTAACTCGGATAACGGCAGCATCTACAGCATGCACTCGTTTGACTATGAGAAACTGAAGGTGTTTCAGATTCAGGTTCAGGCAAAGGATCAGGGATCCCCGTCTCTCAGCAGCAACGCCACCGTCCACGTTTTTATCCTGGACCAGAACGACAACGCCCCCGCTGTTATTTACCCCTCCTCCGCTGCCCTGGGCTCCCTGTCTCATCAGAGGATGCCTCGCTCCGCTAAAGCAGGTCACCTGGTTACTAAGGTGACGGCCGTGGACGCTGACTCGGGCCATAACGCCTGGATCTCCTACAAACTGGCGGAGGCCACAGACGCCTCTCTGTTCACTGTCAATCTGTACACAGGGGAGGTGAGGACTAAACGCGCTGCGTCCGAGCAGGACGACTCCTCTCAGAGGCTGCTTATAGAGATCAAGGACGACGGGGAACCGGTCCAGTCCGCCACCGTCACGGTGTCCATCCTGCTGGAGGACGGCCTCCATGAGCCCATCTTAGACCTCCGACAGAAAGTGTCCGAGCCCAGCAAGAAAACCGGGAGAATCACCCTTTATTTGATTCTCTCTCTGGCATCGGTGTCCGTGCTGTCTCTGGTGACTTTTCTCATCTTAGCGGTTAAATGCATGAGGAACAGCAGAAGCAGCGGTAGTTGCTGCATGAGACGGACCGACTGTGATGATTACAAGAACCCCAACAGAAACCTGCAGATTCAGCTCAACACTGATGGACCTATAAAGTACGTGGAGGTCCTGGGAGGAGACATGATGTCTCAGAGTCAGTCCTTCAGGTCCTGTATGTCTCCAATGTCAGAGTACAGTGATTTCACTTTGATTAAGCCCAGCAGCACCACTGACTTTAAGGAGGTGATCAGTGTTCTGGATGCGTCTTTACCCGACAGCACCTGGACCTTTGAGAGCCAGCAGGTGAGAAAAACAAAAAAATAAGTTTTATATATTGAGGAACTTAACACTTGTAGATCTGTATGTCTGTATGTCTGTCTTTACATATATATAGGCAAGACTGTGTTTGGAAATAGTTTAAATATTGTCGTTCAATATAGTCTCACACGCTCACATTTCCATAGTAGCCATTTCTGAACGGTTCAGCACCACGAAGGTGGACAGCACTCTGTGGAATACATTTAGAAAGGCGAGAACGTGTGTGTTGTGCATCTGTGGCTGATACCCCTTCCAGTTTTTTTCTTCTCAAACACTGTTTGTTAAACAAATCTTCTCACTATGGATAACGCCTTAGCAAGGCTTATTTCCTGTCCGTTCTTTGTTTCTTTCTTTCTTTCTTTCTTTCTTTATTTATTTATTCTTAACTACACGTTACCTTTACATATGTTTACATACCATGACTCAAAATGTTATACATAATTGCTTTTGCTTGAAGTGAAGGGGCACAAAGAGAATATATGCTGCCACTTTAAGAGTGTCGATCAGTTTCCCTCTCATTGGATGGTAGAGGTGGATACTGTGCACCAATAGGATTCAGAACTGTACAAAGCAATCTAGTCCCTGCCCCCATGCAGCCTCAGTGCTGTAACGCTTACATTGCAACGAGCTAGATGAGAGAGAGCAATGAGCTCGTATTTTACAATACGAAATATATATAAATCAGCATACAACCATGCTCAGTATTGTTGGAAATCTTCTTTTGGAAAAATACCTGCGATGATGGATTTCAGCCTTGTTCTATACAATATGTCGATTGGCATTCATGTGTTATAGCGGACCAAGGATGACAAAGACAATAGGATACCGAGACTGGAGATGGCAGGCGCTTTGGTGGCATCATTTCTTTCTCTTATGGAGTATAATAAACGGACAGACTCGTTACAGCATCCCAGAGGAACTAAAACAGGGCTCTGTGGTAGGAAATCTCGCCAAGGATCTGGGTTTGGGACTATCAGAAATTTTTGACCGTAAGCTGCGTGTCGCCTCTGAGGCTGGTAAGCAGTATTTTAATGTGGATGCGGGGAAGGGCGAGCTGGTGGTGAATGACAGAATAGACAGAGAGGCTTTATGTGGACAAAGCGCCAGCTGTGTTCTTCCTCTGCAGGTTGTAATTGAAGACCCGTTACAACTTTTTCGTGTTGAGGTAGAAATACAAGACATTAATGATAATGCACCTAGATTTACATCAAATGATATCACATTGGAGGTTGCGGAATCCACGGGTTTGGGGGTTCGTTTTCCATTAGAAAGCGCCATAGACCCAGATGTTAGCAGTAATTCATTGAAGTCATACACTCTCAGTAAAGACGAATGTTTTAATATTCGAGTCAAAGAAGTTGCCGGTGGACGGAAAGTCCCTGAATTGATTTTAGTAAAAAATTTAGATAGAGAGAAAAAGGCTGTTCATAAGCTTTTATTGACAGCTCTAGATGGAGGAAACCCTGTGAGATCAGGAACCGCGCAGCTCTCTATTACAGTCCTTGATATCAACGATAATGTTCCGGCTTTTGAGAAAACGTTGTACAAAGTATCTATCAATGAAAATGCTGTTGAGGGCGCATTAATAGTCCAAACAAAAGCGTCAGACATGGACGATGGTCAAAACGGCGAGATAGAATACGCGTTTGGAGCGCACACATCAGATGCTGTTCTCTCAGTTTTTAGTATTGATCATGGATCGGGAACAATATTTCTCAAGGGAAAACTAGATTTCGAAGCAACTGCAAATTTTGAATTAGACATAAGTGCTAAAGATAAAGGGATGCCCAGGATGGAGGGGCATTGTACAGTGCATGTTGAAGTTTTAGATGTTAACGATAATGCCCCAGAGATAATACTCACTTCTCATCCAAAGCCAGTGCGCGAAGACTCGCCTAATGGCACCGTAGTAGCTTTGCTCAGTGCCCGAGACCTTGACTCCGGGGTTAATGGTAAAGTATCATTACAGCTCCCTGGGAAATCTCCATTTGCTCTAAAGCCATCGTTTTCTAATAATTATGCACTGGTTACCAGTGGTGCTTTAGACAGAGAGCGTTTCTCAGAATATAAAATAGAGATAACAGCCACTGATTCAGGCTCTCCCCCTCTGTCCAGTAAGAAAGTTATACCTGTCAGCATCACTGATGTGAATGACAATCCTCCAATATTCACTCAGCCCTCCTATAATGTGTATTTAAAAGAGAATGGGGTACCAGGCTCTATACTGTACTCAGTATCGGCATCTGACCTGGATTTTGGTGAAAACGCCAAAATCTCTTATTCTATTCTGGATTCTAAAGTTCAGGACGTTTCTGTCTCATCTTATGTTTACATTAACTCGGATAACGGCAGCATCTACAGCATGCACTCGTTTGACTATGAGAAACTGAAGGTGTTTCAGATTCAGGTTCAGGCAAAGGATCAGGGCTCCCCGTCTCTCAGCAGCAACGCCACCGTCCACGTTTTTGTCCTGGACCAGAACGACAATGCCCCCGCTGTTATTTACCCCTCCTCCGCTGCCCTGGGCTCCCTGTCTCATCAGAGGATGCCTCGCTCCGCTAAAGCAGGTCACCTGGTTACTAAGGTGACGGCCGTGGACGCTGACTCGGGCCATAACGCCTGGATCTCCTACAAACTGGCGGAGGCCACAGACGCCTCTCTGTTCACTGTCAATCTGTACACAGGGGAGGTGAGGACTAAACGTGCTGCGTCCGAGCAGGACGACTCCTCTCAGAGGCTGCTTATAGAGATCAAGGACGACGGGGAACCGGTCCAGTCCGCCACCGTCACGGTGTCCATCCTGCTGGAGGACGGCCTCCATGAGCCCATCTTAGACCTCCGACAGAAAGTGTCCGAGCCCAGCAAGAAAACTGGGAGAATCACCCTTTATTTGATTCTCTCTCTGGCCTCGGTGTCCGTGCTGTCTCTGGTCACTTTTCTCATCTTAGCGGTTAAATGCATGAGGAACAGCAGAAGCAGCGGTAGTTGCTGCATGAGACGGACCGACTGTGATGATTACAAGAACCCCAACAGAAACCTGCAGATTCAGCTCAACACTGATGGACCTATAAAGTACGTGGAGGTCCTGGGAGGAGACATGATGTCTCAGAGTCAGTCCTTCAGGTCCTGTATGTCTCCGATGTCAGAGTACAGTGATTTCACTCTGATTAAGCCCAGCAGCACCACTGACTTTAAGGAGGTGATCAGTGTTCTGGATGCGTCTTTACCCGACAGCACCTGGACCTTTGAGAGCCAGCAGGTGAGCAGGAAACTTTGGAGACCTTATGTGTGATTTTATTTTTTTGTTTGTTTGTTTATCGCTGTAAACATTTTTTTGTGAAATTTGATGGTTATACTGGCCTTTGATGACGTGATGTTTTCATGTCTTTTAATCAGTCACAAAACTTTTTTCTCCTAATTTTCTCATTTAACCTGCGTTCATGAACTAAACATGGTAGTTTGCTATCTGTTGATATTTCTTCTTGGCTATCCGACACGTAGTCCACACTCATATCAGCCATTCGTGTAATATGATTTAATTCAGTCATCATTGCCTGCCTGATGTTGCAAACAAGATTGAGAAGCTAATTATGTCGTCCAAATTTCAACCCAGTCATCTTAGTCAACCAAACATAACCTCAACATGCTGGACCTCTGATGCTCGTATACATTATGTTTGTATTATTACTTTAAACGTTTCACCCTGTTTCATATGTGTTCCTGCTTCAAAGGACTTGTCAACGTTCAGATTTGATAGTTAGCTCTGTTTGCATGGTACTGCATTTTGGGATGTTAGACTGATCCCTTCATATGTGTATAATTGGCATTTTTTTTCAGCACCAAAAAGGTGGACAGCGACACCTTCAATAAGCTCCCTATTGCTTTGAGAAACCGCAATACAATCACTTTTTTTTCGAATTCAAATCACAAAAATAGTTTGTTTTTATCAGAAGTTAAGATAACCATAATGCATACAGTGGGGGTATTTTCACAATAAAATTTTTAATTTTATTCATTAACATTTTTTGCAACGTTTAACAGCCGGCGTGTTGTAATTTATTTTATGCATAGAGGCATTGTTTTGCTGTGTCTCTAAAAGCACTGCCCACTCCCTTCTTATTGGATGGTAGGGCTGGATATGGTCCTCCAATAGGATTCCGAACTGTACAAAGAGATCTACTCCCTCCCCCATGCAGCTTCAGCACTATACACGCTTACATTGCACGGAGCTGGACAAGAGGGAATGATGCCCTTATCGGGATTTAAATATAGGAAAATCTTTATTTATTTTTCGGTATGAGTCGGTTTTGATCTCTGCTTTGGATTAATGCTTTATGGCAATGGATGGTAACCATCATTTTTTTTCATAAACTCAATGCATCATTCTAACGGACCGGGGATGACAAAGACAATAGGATATCGAGACTGGAGATTGCATGCGCTTTGGTGGCATCATTTCTTTCTCTTATGGAGTACAATATCCGGACAAACACGTTACAGCATCCCGGAGGAACTAAAACAGGGCTCTGTGGTAGGAAATTTAGCCAAAGATCTGGGTTTGGGACTATCTGACATTTTCGACCGTAAGATGCATGTCGCCTCTGAGGCTGATAAGCAGTATTTCAGTGTAGATGCGGGAAAGGGCGAGCTGGTGGTGAATGACAGAATAGACAGAGAGGCTTTATGTGGACAAAGCGCCAGCTGTGTGTTGCCTCTGCAGGTAGTTGTTGAAAAACCCTTGCAGTCTCATCGAATTGAAGTGGAAATAAGAGACATAAATGACAATTCTCCTAGTTTTCTTACACAAGAGATTAACCTTAAAATACCAGAATCGGTTGCACTTGACAAACGTTTTCCGTTGGAGAGTGCGGAGGACCCTGATGTCGGAAGCAACTCTTTGAAAACCTACTCACTGAGCAAAAACGAATATTTTTCTCTCAAATTTAAAGACACAAAAAACGGTAAAGCTGTCCCGGAATTGGTATTAGAAAAGCCATTAGACAGAGAAAAGAATGCTCGCCATCAACTGCTGTTAACAGCATTAGATGGAGGAAACCCTGTCAAATCGGGAACCTGCAACATTATTATTAATGTACTTGATATTAACGACAATTTCCCGGTATTCAATGAAAATGAGTACAAAGTGTCTTTAAAGGAGAACAGCACCAAAGGAACATTTGTAATCAAGCTGAAAGCAACAGATTCCGACGATGGTCTTAATGGTGAAGTTAAATATTATTTTGGGTCCCGCACTCCAGACTTTGTGTTATCAACATTTGATATGAATGATATAACCGGAGAAATTATATTAAAAGGAGCATTAGATTATGAGATTTCTAAATCCTACCTTATCGATATAACTGCTAAAGACAAAGGCATTCCCGAAATGGAGGGTAACTGTCGTGTACAATTGGACGTAGAGGACATAAATGATAATGCTCCAGAAATTGTGCTCACTTCAAAACCTAGTCCTGTACGCGAAGACGCACCAAGTGGCACAGTAGTTGCTTTGATCAGTGCACGAGACCTTGACTCTGGTAATAACGGTAAAGTTAAGTTACAGCTTCCCAAACTATCTCCTTTCACTCTGAAACCATCGTTCTCTAACAATTACGAACTGGTGACCAGCGGGCCTTTAGACAGAGAGCGTTTCTCAGAATATAAAATAGAGATAACAGCCACTGATTCAGGCTCTCCTCCTCTGTCCAGTAAGAAAGTTATACCTGTCAGCATCACTGATGTGAATGACAACCCTCCTGTATTCACTCAGCCCTCCTATAATGTGTATTTAAAAGAGAATGGGGTACCAGGCTCTATACTGTACTCAGTATCAGCATCTGACTTGGATTTTGGTGAAAACGCCAAAATCTCTTACTCTATTCTGGACTCTAAAGTTCAGGACGTTTCAGTCTCATCTTATGTTTACATTAACTCGGATAACGGCAGCATCTACAGCATGCACTCGTTTGACTATGAGAAACTGAAGGTGTTTCAGATTCAGGTTCAGGCAAAGGATCAGGGCTCTCCGTCTCTCAGCAGCAACGCCACCGTCCACGTTTTTATCCTGGACCAGAACGACAATGCCCCCGCTGTTATTTACCCCTCCTCCGCTGCCCTGGGCTCCCTGTCTCATCAGAGGATGCCTCGCTCCGCTAAAGCGGGTCACCTGGTTACTAAGGTGACGGCCGTGGACGCTGACTCGGGCCATAACGCCTGGATCTCCTACAAACTGGCGGAGGCCACAGACGCCTCTCTGTTCACTGTCAATCTGTACACAGGGGAGGTGAGGACTAAACGCGCTGCGTCCGAGCAGGACGACTCCTCTCAGAGGCTGCTTATAGAGATCAAGGACGACGGGGAACCGGTTCAGTCCGCCACCGTCACGGTGTCCATCCTGCTGGAGGACGGCCTCCATGAGCCCATCTTAGACCTCCGACAGAAAGTGTCCGAGCCCAGCAGGAAAACTGGGAGAATCACCCTTTATTTGATTCTCTCTCTGGCCTCGGTGTCCGTGCTGTCTCTGGTGACTTTTCTCATCTTAGCGGTTAAATGCATGAGGAACAGCAGAAGCAGCGGTAGTTGCTGCATGAGACGGACCGACTGTGATGATTACAAGAACCCCAACAGAAACCTGCAGATTCAGCTCAACACTGATGGACCTATAAAGTACGTGGAGGTCCTGGGAGGAGACATGATGTCTCAGAGTCAGTCCTTCAGGTCCTGTATGTCTCCAATGTCAGAGTACAGTGATTTCACTCTGATTAAGCCCAGCAGCACCACTGACTTTAAGGAGGTGATCAGTGTTCTGGATGCGTCTTTACCCGACAGCACCTGGACCTTTGAGAGCCAGCAGGTGAGCAGACTCACGCAACATTCCCTTAATTGTCTCATGTTTTTGTCTGCCTTCGAATGATTTTTTAAAAATATGACTCATATATTTTAAAACATTATCACACTCAGGTCTATGTTTCTATAATTATCATAAGAGAGCAATATGGCTATCACTTAAATTATTTTTTTGTCATACCAACGCTATTCCTGCACACGAGCAACTAGACTTTGTGACTTAACAGTGACTTAACATGTTTCTTTGGTAACAGTATCAAAATTAATCCAAATGAAATAATGTTCACGTAGCCTATTGCCGTTTGTGCCTATTTGTACGGTTTTGACATATACTAACACAACAGTCATATGCTGCTTCAGCACACATACAGACAAATAGACTGCCGTTAGTTTCTGTGGTGATTCATGTGGCAGTCGGTTTTGTGGGTGGATGATTGACTGATTGAAACAGCGAAGCAAATAAGCAATTACAATACTTTTGATGTCAGTAATTCGTGATATTGTCACCGGTTAAATAAAATCTTAGCATGTACTGGAAGTCTAATATTTAATTTTTATATGAGTGTGGATTTCGTTTTGAGACACTCTGCTACACTAATGTATATACAATTATAGATGTTGCAGTTTGAATGAATTTAAATGAATTGTTATAATTATAACAATCGAAATAAAGATATATTATATCGCAATTTTTATAAAAGTCCTCAAATGTATGTATTTGCTCATTGGTATCAGCACCCCATTGTGCCATTTCATAGAGTTTTGAACTGCAGTGCTGAGTCTGGAACACATTGCTGTGGATCTTATTGGATGTAGGGTAGATGCTGTGCACCAATAGCAGCACGAGTTGTACAAAGAGATCTACTCCCTCCCCCATCCATACTCAACACTGTAGCCAGTACATTGCTTCGAGCCCGAGTCGAGAGGATGATGCATTTAAACACTCAGATAAAATAATACATATGTAATTTGCATCTCATGGTGCGTAAATGTGGATATTTTTGGAGCACAGCAAGTTCATCGTTGATGGATTTTCACATAGACCTCTTTATTCTGAACACTATTTCGATGGGAAATAACGCCGTATTGTAACGGACCGGGGATGACAAAGAGAAAAGGATACCGAGACTGGAGATGGCAAGCGCTTTGGTGGCATCATTTCTTTCTCTTATGGAGTACAATAGACGGACAAACGCGTTACAGCATTGCAGAGGAACTGGATCAGGGCTCTGTGGTAGGAAATCTAGCCAAAGATCTGGGATTGGGACTATCTGAGATTTATGACCGTAAGCTGCGTGTCGCCTCTGAGGCTGGTAAACAGTATTTCAGTGTAGATGCGGGGAAGGGCGAGCTGGTGGTGAATGACAAAATAGACAGAGAGGCTTTATGTGGACAAAGCGCCAGCTGTGTTCTACCTCTGCAGGTTGTAATAGAGAACCCACTACAGTTACATCGGATAGAAGTGGAGATAAAAGACGTAAATGACAATGCTCCTAGTTTTCTCAAAAGCGACCATCTTATAGAAATAGCTGAATCTACCGGTGTAGGTGTGCGTTTTCCCTTAGAGAGTGCAGAGGATCCCGATGTTGGCAGTAACGGATTAAAGACGTACACACTAAGCAAAGATGATTGCTTCACTTTAAAAGTTAAAGAAATTGAAAATGGACGAAAAATACCAGAACTTGTGTTAAATAAATCATTAGATCGTGAGAAAAAAGCCATTCACAATTTATTTCTTACTGCTATGGACGGAGGGAATCCGGTCAAGTCTGGAACTTCAAAAATAACTGTACATGTGCTCGATATTAACGACAATATACCATTATTCGAAAATGCTTTTTATAAAATAGCTGTTAATGAAAACGGTGCAAATGGCTCATTTCTAATTGCAACAAAAGCAACAGACATAGATGAGGGTCCAAATGGAGAAATTGAGTACTCGCTTGGTATACACACACCACCATCGGTGCTGTCATTATTTCATATAGATGCTGTAACTGGAGATGTATTTTTGAAAAACCAGCTGGACCACGAAACTCAAGCCTCATATCGAATAGACATCAGTGCAAGAGACAAAGGATTTCCTAGAATGGAGGGTCGCTGCAGTGTGCAGGTGGATGTTTTAGACATTAATGATAACCCTCCAGAAATTGTGCTGACTTCAAAACCCACTTCTGTGCCCGAAGACTCTCGCAGTGGGACAGTTGTGGCTTTACTCAGCGTCCGTGACCTTGATTCAGATGATAACGGTAAAATAACGTTACAACTTCCAAAACGTTCTCCCTTTAACCTTAAACCCTCATTTTCTAATAATTATGCACTGGTAACAAGTGGTCCTTTAGACCGAGAGCGTTTCTCAGAATATAAAATAGAGATAACAGCCACTGATTCAGGCTCTCCTCCTCTGTCCAGTAAGAAAGTTATACCTGTCAGCATCACAGATGTGAATGACAACCCTCCTGTATTCACTCAGCCCTCCTATAATGTGTATTTAAAAGAGAACGGGGTACCAGGCTCTATACTGTACTCAGTATCAGCATCTGATCTGGATTTTGGTGAAAACGCCAAAATCTCTTACTCTATACTGGACTCTAAAGTTCAGGACGTTTCAGTCTCATCTTATGTTTACATTAACTCGGATAACGGCAGCATCTACAGCATGCACTCGTTTGACTATGAGAAACTGAAGGTGTTTCAGATTCAGGTTCAGGCAAAGGATCAGGGCTCTCCGTCTCTCAGCAGCAACGCCACCGTCCATGTTTTTATCCTGGACCAGAACGACAATGCCCCCGCTGTTATTTACCCCTCCTCCGCTGCCCTGGGCTCCCTGTCTCATCAGAGGATGCCTCGCTCCGCTAAAGCAGGTCACCTGGTTACTAAGGTGACGGCCGTGGACGCTGACTCGGGCCATAACGCCTGGATCTCCTACAAACTGGCGGAGGCCACAGACGCCTCTCTGTTCACTGTCAATCTGTACACAGGGGAGGTGAGGACTAAACGCGCTGCGTCCGAGCAGGACGACTCCTCTCAGAGGCTGCTTATAGAGATCAAGGACGACGGGGAACCGGTCCAGTCCGCCACCGTCACGGTGTCCATCCTGCTGGAGGACGGCCTCCATGAGCCCATCTTAGACCTCCGACAGAAAGTGTCCGAGCCCAGCAAGAAAACTGGGAGAATCACCCTTTATTTGATTCTCTCTCTGGCCTCGGTGTCCGTGCTGTCTCTGGTGACTTTTCTCATCTTAGCGGTTAAATGCATGAGGAACAGCAGAAGCAGCGGTAGTTGCTGCATGAGACGGACCGACTGTGATGATTACAAGAACCCCAACAGAAACCTGCAGATTCAGCTCAACACTGATGGACCTATAAAGTACGTGGAGGTCCTGGGAGGAGACATGATGTCTCAGAGTCAGTCCTTCAGGTCCTGTATGTCTCCAATGTCAGAGTACAGTGATTTCACTTTGATTAAGCCCAGCAGCACCACTGACTTTAAGGAGGTGATCAGTGTTCTGGATGCGTCTTTACCCGACAGCACCTGGACCTTTGAGAGCCAGCAGGTGAGCAGATAACTGTTTATTATTATTATGTGCTCATCATGATTTGTTAAAATTCAGTATTTTAATAACCTATCATACTATTATGTTGATGTCGTCTGGTAAAAACTGAAAACTGGTTTGAGCACTGTGGTAATGTGTTTGTCAAGTCTACACTTAATCAATGCTCATGTTAACAGCACAATCAAGAATTTGGTATATTCAGCAACACCTCCCAGTTTTAATCATTTAACAACTCGTCATTGCCAAAACGATTTTCACTAAATAAAAAAAATAAACACATGAGAGATGATCTTTGGTATTATGATAGTGGCAAGTTTTATTTTATTCAATTTAAATGATAAAAAGTTGTTATTTTTTCAACTTCAAGAACGACTTCAACCTTTCACACATGTCTTTTGTAGGGAGGGTGGGGTTTTTACTTGGCTTGGCTTTGCTTACTCAATTTGGTGCATATTAGTTTTGGGAAATGCACAGATCCTTTGATTGTATGCATTACATATTATTTCAGCATCACAATTATAGAACTCGAGGAATAAAATAATGTCCACACCTATCCTACACAGTAGTTCGCCTCGACCTTTTCTCCTAAGCGTAGCTGTGTCTTTAAATGGACCGTTGAGTTCCTTTTCTATTGGATGCGAGTGATGGATGCTGAGCTCCAATCACATGCAGAATTGTACAAAGAGATCTACCCCCTCCCCCTTGCAGCCTCGGCACTGTAAACGTTAACAGTGCAAAGAGCTGGAGGACGGTGGGGTGATGCACTCATATCTCGGAGATGAAAGAGAAATCGTCAATTTAAGCTTCAAACATGATCGAAAATGCTTCATATATTTTTGCGGACATTTCTAATGCTCGTTGGAAGTGGATATTAACTTCCAATTTCTCGATCGGAAAAAACGTATTCTAACGGACCGGGGATGACAAAGACAATGGGATACCGAGACTGGAGATTGCAGGCGCTTTGGTGGCATCATTTCTTGCTCTTGTGGAGTACAATAAACGGACAGACACGTTACAGCATCCCAGAGGAACTAAAACAGGGCTCTGTTGTCGGAAATCTAGCCAAAGATCTGGGATTGGGACTATCAGAGATTTTTGACCGTAAGCTGCGTGTCGCCTCTGAGGCTGGTGAACAGTATTTCAGTGTGGATGCGGGGAAGGGCGAGCTGGTGGTGAATGACAGAATAGACAGAGAGGCTTTATGCGGACAAAGCGCCAGCTGTGTGTTGCCTCTGCAGGTTGTTCTAGAAAACCCTCTTAGTTTAAATCGGATTGAGGTAGAAGTCAAAGATATCAATGACAATTCGCCTCGTTTTCATACAAAAGAACTGTCTTTACAAATTTCTGAATCGTCAGCAGTGGGAACTCGTTTTCCTTTGGAGAATGCAGAAGATTCTGACGTTGGAAGTAATTCGGTTAAATCCTACACGTTGACTAAAAACGACTGTTTTACATTAAAAATGAAAGAAGTTGAGGATGGCAAAACAGTCCCGGAGTTAGTGTTAGAGAAGTCCCTTGACCGAGAGAAGAAAGCAGTCCATCGGCTGCTACTGACTGCATTAGATGGGGGAAACCCAGTCATGTCTGGTACCTCACAGATAACAATCACAGTGCTTGACGTAAATGACAATTTTCCAGTTTTCGATAAAAATATATATAAAGTTTGGTTAGATGAAAATACTGCAAAAGATACGTTTGTTATCAAAATTACAGTAACTGACGCTGACGAGGGACCAAACGCAGAAGTTGAATTCTTGTTTGGCTCGCGGACACCGGATTCTGTTTTATCAGTATTTGAAATAAATTCATTAACAGGGGAAATACGTTTGAAAGGGGATTTAGATTTTGAAAGAGCCACATCCTACAAAATTGAAATAACTGCTAAAGACAAGGGGGTTCCTCGAATGGAGAGTCATTGTCGTCTACAGATAGATGTTGTAGATGTTAATGATAACACTCCAGAAATTGTTCTGACCTCTGAACCGAAGCCAGTGCGCGAAGACTCACCAAGTGGTACAGTCGTGGCTTTGCTCAACTCACGTGACGCTGACTCCGGTAATAATAGCAAAGTGACATTGCGACTACCCAGAGGTTCCCCTTTCACTCTGAAACCCTCATTTTCTAATAACTATGCACTGGTTACCAGTGGTGCTTTAGACCGAGAGCGTTTCTCAGAATATAAAATAGAGATAACAGCCACTGATTCAGGCTCTCCTCCTCTGTCCAGTAAGAAAGTTATACCTGTCAGCATCACTGATGTGAATGACAACCCTCCAATATTCACTCAGCCCTCCTATAATGTGTATTTAAAAGAGAATGGGGTACCAGGCTCTATACTGTATTCAGTATCAGCATCTGACCTGGATTTTGGTGAAAACGCCAAAATCTCTTACATTATTCTGGACTCTAAAGTTCAGGACGTTTCTGTCTCATCTTATGTTTACATTAACTCGGATAACGGCAGCATCTACAGCATGCACTCGTTTGACTATGAGAAACTGAAGGTGTTTCAGATTCAGGTTCAGGCAAAGGATCAGGGCTCCCCGTCTCTCAGCAGCAACGCTACCGTCCATGTTTTTATCCTGGACCAGAACGACAATGCCCCCGCTGTTATTTACCCCTCCTCCGCTGCCCTGGGCTCCCTGTCTCATCAGAGGATGCCTCGCTCCGCTAAAGCAGGTCACCTGGTTACTAAGGTGACGGCCGTGGACGCTGACTCGGGCCATAACGCCTGGATCTCCTACAAACTGGCGGAGGCCACAGACGCCTCTCTGTTCACTGTCAATCTGTACACAGGGGAGGTGAGGACTAAACGCGCTGCGTCCGAGCAGGACGACTCCTCTCAGAGGCTGCTTATAGAGATCAAGGACGACGGGGAACCGGTCCAGTCCGCCACCGTCACGGTGTCCATCCTGCTGGAGGACGGCCTCCATGAGCCCATCTTAGACCTCCGACAGAAAGTGTCCGAGCCAAGCAAGAAAACCGGGAGAATCACCCTTTATTTGATTCTCTCTCTGGCCTCGGTGTCCGTGCTGTCTCTGGTGACTTTTCTCATCTTAGCGGTTAAATGCATGAGGAACAGCAGAAGCAGCGGTAGTTGCTGCATGAGACGGACCGACTGTGATGATTACAAGAACCCCAACAGAAACCTGCAGATTCAGCTCAACACTGATGGACCTATAAAATACGTGGAGGTCCTGGGAGGAGACATGATGTCTCAGAGTCAGTCCTTCAGGTCCTGTATGTCTCCAATGTCAGAGTACAGTGATTTCACTCTGATTAAGCCCAGCAGCACCACTGACTTTAAGGAGGTGATCAGTGTTCTGGATGCTTCTTTACCCGACAGCACCTGGACCTTTGAGAGCCAGCAGGTAAGCCATGAGTAGAACAAACAAAGACATATACAGTTTTGTAAGGCCCGCAGTTAAGCTACAGTACCTGTAAAGAATGCACACATTTTGCTTACACAGTGAAAAACATAATAACAAGGTTACATTTGGGATATGTTTTACCCTGATAATCAATGTATGTTTGAAATGAAGATATCCAAATAAAGAAAAAATACTTTTGTTCCCTACGACAACTTTTGTGGCACAGCGGCTGTTAGTTTTTGACCTGAAGCGTGTGTTGGATGTTTAATCGCTTTTCGAGCTGAGCATTTCAGCACCACATGGATGGACAGCGACTCTGGCTCTTGACGTGTATGGAGGGCACAATAATACATTGATGTTTATGGCTTTTACTCAAGGTGTAACAAAGAAAATGCATAACGTTTTTAACACAACTATGTTCACTCATTACATTTACTGGACTTAATGACTTGCATAAACGCTTGTTTAAATGTACCCGTTTGACACCAAAGACAAGAAAAATACACCACTTCTCATCATATCGAATGTTGACAATGCATATATTTTATTAAACAGACAATACATGTACAGTATACTGTATTATATAACTTTTAATACATGTGTTTGTTTTACATGTATACAAGTCTGTCATGTTAAATTATAATTGCTTTCAATCGTCATTGTGAGCTTTATAATGCAAACGAGATACTGAGATGTTTACCACTAAGTCCTCATTTAAACCCAGTCATCATCCTAGTCAACAAAAAAACAAAACTGGTCCTCCTACACGCATTTTTTTGTTTCTAAGAACGTAAAATATTTGTTTCTGCTTTAAATACTTTCATGGTTGGAAAAAAAATAGATTTTTCAGTTTGCTTTGTTTAGTACTGCATTTTACGATGTTGGACTTGCTCTCTCTGAAGCCGTATGACTGACACGTTGTTTCAGCACCACACAGACGGACAGCGACACCTTAAATACGAGTTCTATTAACCGGGATAATCTGGTTTTTTTTTTTTAATCCAAATAACATAACTAGTTTGTTTGATCAAAGGTTCAAAATAACCATTACACAGACAGATTTTTTTATTGTTATGGTCACATTTCTGACATTTGCTTTAACATTATGGGCGACGTGTAACAGCTGGCATCGCATTATTTATTTCACAAACTCTTGATGCATCAAAGCAGATTCTTTCTTGGGCGGCTGTGTCTTTAAAAGCACTGCCCACTCCCTTCTCATTGGATGGTAGAGATGGATATTGTGCTCCAATAGGATTCGGAACTGTACAAAGAGATCTACTCCCTCCCCCATGCTGCTTCTGCACGGTTCACACATATGGCATCGAGCTGAACGAGAGGGAATGATGCTCTTATCGGGGTTTAAATATTGAAACATCTTTAGTTATTTTTCGGTATGAGTCGATTTTTTCATCTCTGCTTTGGACTAATGCGTTATGGCAATGGATGGTAACTATCTGCCGTTCGACAAACTCAATGGGGAATAATTTTGACGGACCGGGGATGACAAAGACAATGGGATATCGAGACTGGAGATGGCAGGCGCTTTGGTGGCATCATTTTTTTCTCTTATGGAGTACAATAAACGGACAGACTCGCTACAGCATCCCAGAGGAACTAAAACAGGGCTCTGTGGTAGGAAATCTAGCCAAAGATCTGGGTTTGGGACTATCTGAGATTTTTGAACGTAAACTGCGTGTCGCCTCTGAGGCTGGTAAGCAGTATTTCAGTGTAGATGCGGGGAAGGGCGAGCTGCTGGTGAATGACAGAATAGACAGAGAGGCTTTATGTGGACAAAGCGTCAGCTGTGTCTTGCCTCTGCAAGTGGTCATTGATAAACCGTTACAATTGCACCGAGTAGAAGTGGAAATACAAGATATCAATGATAATTCTCCAAGATTCCCTTCGCAAGATATTATATTAGAAATATCAGAGTCGACAGCAGCAGGGGCACGTTTTCCATTGGAGACGGCACAAGATCTTGATGTCGGAGTGAATTCCGTGAGATCATATACCATAAGTAAAGATGACTTTTTTAGTTTAACGATAAAAGGTTTGTCTGGTGGGAGGAAAGTCCCAGAGTTAGTCTTGTCTAAATCTCTCGACAGGGAGAAAAAAGCGAAACATCAGCTTCAAGTAACTGCTTTGGACGGGGGAAACCCAGTGAAATCTGGAACCTCCCTGCTTACCATAAATGTGCTCGATATTAATGATAATTTTCCTGTATTTGAGAAAAATATTTACAAAGTTTCCATAAGCGAAAATAGCATACCAGGTGCATCTATTATAAAACTTAGTGCAAACGATATTGACGACGGTCCCAATGGAGAAGTAGAGTATTCATTTGGAACGCATACACCAGATATTGTCATATCTGTGTTTAATATTGACTTTTTAACCGGAGAAATACGTCTCATTGGGAAATTAGATTTCGAAACAAATGCAAATTATGAAATAGACGTTATGGCGAGAGACAAAGGAACTCCGAGAATGGAGGGGCATTGCACTGTACATATTGAAGTGCAAGATGTTAACGATAATGCTCCAAATATATTTCTGACCTCACAACCAAACTCTGTGCCTGAGGACGCACCAAGTGGTACTGTTGTAGCTTTAATCAGTGCACGAGACCTTGACTCCGGCAACAACGGTAAAGTGACATTACAGCTCCCCAATAGTTCTCCTTTTAACCTGAAATCCTCTTTTTCTGATAATTACGCACTGGTTACCAGAGGTGCTTTAGACCGAGAAAGTTTCTCAGAGATTAATATTGAAATAACTGCCACTGATTTAGGTTATCCTCCTCTGTCGACTAAGAAAACTGTATGTGTCACTATCACCGATGTGAATGACAACCCTCCTGTCTTCACACAGCCCTCCTATAATGTGTATTTAAAAGAGAACGGGGTACCAGGCTCTATACTGTACTCAGTATCAGCATCTGACTTGGATTTTGGTGAAAACGCCAAAATCTCTTACTCTATACTGGACTCTAAAGTTCAGGACGTCTCTGTCTCATCTTATGTTTACATTAACTCGGATAACGGCAGCATCTACAGCATGCACTCGTTTGACTATGAGAAACTGAAGGTGTTTCAGATTCAGGTTCAGGCAAAGGATCAGGGCTCCCCGTCTCTCAGCAGCAACGCCACCGTCCACGTTTTTGTCCTGGACCAGAACGACAACGCCCCCGCTGTCATTTACCCCTCCTCCGCTGCCCTGGGCTCCCTGTCTCATCAGAGGATGCCTCGCTCCGCTAAAGCAGGTCACCTGGTTACTAAGGTGACGGCCGTGGACGCTGACTCGGGCCATAACGCCTGGATCTCCTACAAACTGGCGGAGGCCACAGACGCCTCTCTGTTCACTGTCAATCTGTACACAGGGGAGGTGAGGACTAAACGCGCTGCGTCCGAGCAGGACGACTCCTCTCAGAGGATGCTTATAGAGATCAAGGACGACGGGGAACCGGTCCAGTCCGCCACCGTCACGGTGTCCATCCTGCTGGAGGACGGCCTCCATGAGCCCATCTTAGACCTCCGACAGAAAGTGTCCGAGCCCAGCAAGAAAACTGGGAGAATCACCCTTTATTTGATTCTCTCTCTGGCCTCGGTGTCCGTGCTGTCTCTGGTGACTTTTCTCATCTTAGCGGTTAAATGCATGAGGAACAGCAGAAGCAGCGGTAGTTGCTGCATGAGACGGACCGACTGTGATGATTACAAGAACCCCAACAGAAACCTGCAGATTCAGCTCAACACTGATGGACCTATAAAGTACGTGGAGGTCCTGGGAGGAGACATGATGTCTCAGAGTCAGTCCTTCAGGTCCTGTATGTCTCCAATGTCAGAGTACAGTGATTTCACTCTGATTAAGCCCAGCAGCACCACTGACTTTAAGGAGGTGATCAGTGTTCTGGATGCGTCTTTACCCGACAGCACCTGGACCTTTGAAAGCCAGCAGGTGAGCAGAAAACGATAGACATATTATCACACTTGTTTGGTCTCTATTGGCTCATACATTTCGTATAGCCTAAAACATAATAATCAAAACTCGTGAAATAACCTCGAACTGTTTGATTGAATTGCAATGACATATGACAATGGGTCTGTTTTGGCCGTTTTAATATTAGCCTTAAAAGGCGAATTATGAACTTTTTATGAGAAATGTATTTTTGAAAATACTTTTTAGAACGCTCAAGTGTTTCTAATAATCACAATTCATAAAAGATTCAGAGAGCATTGACTGGGTTAACATTTCTATTTTTTTGATCAGACCTTGTTTCCACCTTATACGATGGTTTGTGAATTTAATTTAGTAAAAATATATATTTTATTGATATTATAATAATTGTTAGTTTTCAACAATCCTTTGGAAACAAACACGGAGGTTCAAATGCATTTGGAATGAAAATCCTTATTTTTTTTTCATAAGATGAGTTTTGTTTAACTTTGCACATATGTGACATTTCCTAATGTTATATTTGAAAGAAATACATTGCCACCTTGAGGGGAGGCAGTAGCTGTATGAGCAGAGTTAGGTTTTTGTGATTGGATAGCAGAGAAGGATGCTGTGAGCCAATAGTATGCAGGTCTGTACAAAGAGATCTTCTCCATCCCCCATACAGTCTCACCACGGTAACCCTCCCGGTGCTCAGAGCTGGAGAGGAGATGCGCTTTTTCGAAGGCGTCCGGAATATATCTTTTATTACCAAATATTTAAGGATTTATTTATGTTGCAGTGTCCATTCCTGCGATGGTTTTGAATGTTGGGCTGTGTTGACGAATACCTCGATGGGAAAAAACGTATTCTAACGGACCGGGGATGACAAAGACAATAGGAAATCGAGACTGGAGATGGCAGGCGCTTTGGTGGCATCATTTCTTTCTCTTGTGGAGTACAATATCCGGACAGACTCGTTACAGCATCCCGGAGGAACTAAAACAGGGCTCTGTTGTAGGAAATCTAGCCAAAGATCTGGGTTTGGGACTATCAGACATTTTTGAACGTAAGCTGCGTGTCGCCTCTGAGGCTGGTAAGCAGTATTTTGGCGTGGATGCGGGAAAGGGCGAGCTTGTGGTGAGTGACAGAATAGACAGAGAGGCTTTATGTGGACAAAGCGCCAGCTGTGTATTGCCTTTACAGGTTGTAACAGAGAATCCGCTACAACTACACCGGATAGAAGTCGAAATTAGGGATATAAATGACAATTATCCGATTTTTTCAACAGAGGAGCGATCTTTAAAGATAGCAGAATCTACTGCTACAGGCATACGCTTTCCTTTAGAAACAGCACAGGATCAAGACGTTGGTAGTAATTCGGTAAAATCGTATACTTTAAGTAAAGATGAGTGTTTTAGTTTAAGGATTAGAGAGTTATCTGGTAATCAAAAAGTTCCAGAACTAATATTAGAGAAATCGCTTGATAGAGAGAAACAAAGTGTCCATCAGTTATTGCTGACAGCTTTAGACGGAGGCAATCCTTTCAAAACTGGAACTACGCAAATCATAGTTACTGTACTCGACAACAACGACAATGTCCCTGTTTTTAAAAGGTCGTTGTATAATGTAACTGTACATGAAAATAATGTCGCTGGTTCTGTACTTGTTAAAGTTGAAGCAACAGACGCAGACGAGGGTGTTAATGGGGAGATTGAATACGCATTTGCTGAGCATACACCCAGATCGCTGTTATCAATTTTCCAGTTAGATTCAGCTACAGGTGAAATTTCCTTGTTAGGTAAGTTAGACTATGAAAGCAGTGCAATGCACCAACTAGACATTACTGCTAAAGATAAAGGAGTTCCTGAGATGGAGGGTCACTGTCGTGTGCAAGTAGTGGTAATGGACATCAATGATAATGCCCCAGAAATAGTGCTCACTTCAAACCCAAACCCAGTGCGCGAGGATGCACCAAGAGGCACAGTTGTAGCCTTAATTAGTGCACGAGACCTTGACTCTGGCAATAACGGTAAAGTGACTTTAAGACTGGCAAAGGGTTCCCCTTTCAGTTTAAAACCATCATTTTCTAATAATTATGCACTGGTGACAAGTGGTTTATTAGACCGAGAAAGCTTCTCAGAATATAAAATAGAGATAACAGCTACTGATTCAGGCTCTCCTCCTCTGTCCAGTAAGAAAATTATACCTGTCAGCATCACTGATGTGAATGATAACCCTCCTGTATTCACTCAGCCCTCCTATAATGTGTATTTAAAAGAGAACGGGGTACCAGGCTCTATACTGTACTCAGTATCAGCATCTGACCTGGATTTTGGTGAAAACGCCAAAATATCTTACTCTATACTGGACTCTAAAGTTCAGGACGTTTCAGTCTCATCTTATGTTTACATTAACTCGGATAACGGCAGCATCTACAGCATGCACTCGTTTGACTATGAGAAACTGAAGGTGTTTCAGATTCAGGTTCAGGCAAAGGATCAGGGCTCTCCGTCTCTCAGCTACAACGCCACCGTCCATGTTTTTATCCTGGACCAGAACGACAATGCCCCCGCTGTTATTTACCCCTCCTCCGCTGCCCTGGGCTCCCTGTCTCATCAGAGGATGCCTCGCTCCGCTAAAGCAGGTCACTTGGTTACTAAGGTGACGGCCGTGGACGCTGACTCGGGCCATAACGCCTGGATCTCCTACAAACTGGCGGAAGCCACAGACGCCTCTCTGTTCACTGTCAATCTGTACACAGGGGAGGTGAGGACTAAACGCGCTGCGTCCGAGCAGGACGACTCCTCTCAGAGGCTGCTTATAGAGATCAAGGACGACGGGGAACCGGTCCAGTCCGCCACCGTCACGGTGTCCATCCTGCTGGAGGACGGCCTCCATGAGCCCATCTTAGACCTCCGACAGAAAGTGTCCGAGCCCAGCAAGAAAACTGGGAGAATCACCCTTTATTTGATTCTCTCTCTGGCCTCGGTGTCCGTGCTGTCTCTGGTGACTTTTCTCATCTTAGCGGTTAAATGCATGAGGAACAGCAGAAGCAGCGGTAGTTGCTGCATGAGACGGACCGACTGTGATGATTACAAGAACCCCAACAGAAACCTGCAGATTCAGCTCAACACTGATGGACCTATAAAGTACGTGGAGGTCCTGGGAGGAGACATGATGTCTCAGAGTCAGTCCTTCAGGTCCTGTATGTCTCCAATGTCAGAGTACAGTGATTTCACTCTGATTAAGCCCAGCAGCACCACTGACTTTAAGGAGGTGATCAGTGTTCTGGATGCGTCTTTACCCGACAGCACCTGGACATTTGAGAGCCAGCAGGTAAGCAATGAGTAGAACAAACAAAGACGCATGCATTTTTGTGACTATTTCTTAAGCTACCTGCAAAGAAATCACATGCAGTTTTGTGTTTTACAGTAGAAATCGATTTCCTAAACACTGGGATATGTATTACCGTGTTAATTTATATTTATTTAAAATGAAAATATAAAATTTCCATCCAAATTAAAACTTTTAATTTGTACATTAGTCCGTTTACAACTTTTGTTGCACTGCGGCTGGTATCATTTGACCGAGATGAGTGGGTTGGATGTTGAAAAGCTTTGCGAGCTGAGCATTTCAGCACCACAGAAATGGACAGCGACTCTGACCCATGAGGCGTACTGAAGGCACCCAAATAGATTGTTGTTGATCGCTTTTACTCAAGAGGTAACAATGAAAATACATGAATATTTACTTAACACACTGAATAACTTTTTTCACTCGTTACATTTACTGGATTTATTACGTACATGGACAATGATCCTGACATTAAGAATTAAAAGCCAAGGGAATTTAAATAAGGTCTCGTCAAAACGAATGTTAACAATAAATATCATTTTACAATTCAGGCATTCATTTTGATATATGTATTTATTGAAAGCGTATATAAATGATGGGAATTTGAATTGCATCTTGTGTTTGTTTTTCACTTACTCTTCCATGACAGTGCAAAGGGGTTAGTGTGTCTTTAACGATGCTGCCCAGTTTCCTTCTCATTGGATGTGAGAGATGGATGCTGTGCACCAATAGCATTTAGAACTGTACAAAGAGATCTACTCCCTCCCCCATGCAGCTTCAGCACCAAAACCACAATGCTCTTAGTAGGAGGAGAGTAGGTAAATGGATAATATACTCTGGTATAAGGTCATGTCTTAATTTTCTTTTTGACCATGAATCGGCGTCTTTTCGGGGGAATATGTCACGCTCTCGGAATATGGATTTTGACTTCATGTTCGCTGTTCTTTTGGATTGGAAATGATGTATTTTACTAAAGCAAGGATGACAAAGAGCATGGGATATCGAGACTGGAGATGGCAGGCGCTTTGGTGGCATCATTTCTTTCTCTTATGGAGTATAATAGACGGACAGACTCGTTACAGCATCCCGGAGGAACTAAAACAGGGCTCTGTGGTAGGAAATCTAGCCAAAGATCTGGGATTGGGACTATCTGAGATTTTTGACCGTAAGCTGCGTGTCGCCTCTGAGGCTGGTGAGCAGTATTTCAGTGTGGATGCGGGGAAGGGCGAGCTGGTGGTGAGTGACAGAATAGACAGAGAGGCTTTATGTGGACAAAGTACCAGCTGTGTTCTTCCTCTGCAAGTAGTTATTGAAGACCCGTTACAGTTACATCGTATTGAGGTTGAAATACGGGATATTAATGACAATTCTCCAAGTTTCCTTTCAAATGAATTATCTTTAAAAATAGCCGAATCAGCAGCAGTTGGTACAAGCTTTCCTTTGGAGAGCGCGACGGACCCCGACGTTGGAAGCAATTCCCTTAAATCATATACTCTTAGTAAAAATGATTGTTGTTCTCTTAGAATAAAAGAAATTGAGGGTGGTAAGACTGTCCCTGAACTTGTTTTAGAAAAGCCTCTAGATCGAGAGAAAAAAGCAGTTCACAAAATATTACTGACAGCATTAGACGGTGGGAATCCAGTAAGATCTGGAACCTCACAAATAACCATAAGCGTGTTAGACATAAATGATAACTTCCCCGTGTTTGAAAAAAATATTTACAAAGCAACCCTGGGCGAAAAAAGTGTAAAAGGAGCTGTTATTATAAAGCCTAAAGCAACTGATGCAGACGAAGGTTTAAATGGTGAGATTGAATTCTCATTTGGCTCTCGCACACCAGATTCTTTATTGTCGATTTTCGATATTAACCCCTTAACAGGCGAAATCATTCTGAAAGGGGAGTTAGACTATGAAACTACCAAGTCATATGACATTGACGTCACTGCAAAAGATAAAGGCAGCCCCGAAATGGAGGGCCACTGTCGCGTGCAGGTTGATATTACAGATTATAATGACAATGTTCCAGAAATAGTTTTCACTTCTCAACCAAAGCCAGTACGCGAGGACTCACCAAGTGGCACCGTAGTTGCTTTGATCAGTGCACGAGACCTTGACTCCGGTGATAACGGTAAGGTGACGTTACAACTCACCAAAGGTTCTCCTTTTAATCTGAAACCCTCATTTTCTAATAATTACGCACTGGTTACCAGTGGTGCTTTAGACCGAGAGCGTTTCTCAGAATATAAAATAGAGATAACAGCCACTGATTCAGGCTCTCCTCCTCTGTCCAGTAAGAAAGTTATACCTGTCAGCATAACTGATGTGAATGACAACCCTCCTGTATTCACTCAGCCCTCCTATAATGTGTATTTAAAAGAGAACGGGGTACCAGGCTCTATACTGTACTCAGTATCAGCATCTGACCTGGATTTTGGTGAAAACGCCAAAATCTCTTACTCTATACTGGACTCTAAAGTTCAGGACGTTTCAGTCTCATCTTATGTTTACATTAACTCGGATAACGGCAGCATCTACAGCATGCACTCGTTTGACTATGAGAAACTGAAGGTGTTTCAGATTCAGGTTCAGGCAAAGGATCAGGGCTCCCCGTCTCTCAGCAGCAACGCCACCGTCCACGTTTTTATCCTGGACCAGAACGACAATGCCCCCGCTGTTATTTACCCCTCCTCCGCTGCCCTGGGCTCCCTGTCTCATCAGAGGATGCCTCGCTCCGCTAAAGCAGGTCACCTGGTTACTAAGGTGACGGCCGTGGACGCTGACTCGGGCCATAACGCCTGGATCTCTTACAAACTGGCGGAGGCCACAGACGCCTCTCTGTTCACTGTCAATCTGTACACAGGGGAGGTGAGGACTAAACGCGCTGCGTCCGAGCAGGACGACTCCTCTCAGAGGCTGCTTATAGAGATCAAGGACGACGGGGAACCGGTTCAGTCCGCCACCGTCACGGTGTCCATCCTGCTGGAGGACGGCCTCCATGAGCCCATCTTAGACCTCCGACAGAAAGTGTCCGAGCCCAGCAAGAAAACTGGGAGAATCACCCTTTATTTGATTCTCTCTCTGGCCTCGGTGTCCGTGCTGTCTCTGGTGACTTTTCTCATCTTAGCGGTTAAATGCATGAGGAACAGCAGAAGCAGCGGTAGTTGCTGCATGAGACGGACCGACTGTGATGATTACAAGAACCCCAACAGAAACCTGCAGATTCAGCTCAACACTGATGGACCTATAAAGTACGTGGAGGTCCTGGGAGGAGACATGATGTCTCAGAGTCAGTCCTTCAGGTCCTGTATGTCTCCAATGTCAGAGTACAGTGATTTCACTTTGATTAAGCCCAGCAGCACCACCGACTTTAAGGAGGTGATCAGTGTTCTGGATGCGTCTTTACCCGACAGCACCTGGACCTTTGAGAGCCAGCAGGTGAGCATAAATCCAGAAGCCATTGTTTGATATTTTATCTTCATATGTGGGTCCTATAAAAAATATCCACTTCCAAAGCACATATTCCCTCCTTCTCTTTTTTAACCATATGCCTAAACGAAATCACACAAACTCGGTTTGAAGTAGATATAAGTGATCATGGCTTGTCTACCACCAGGATTGCGAAAAGCACGTTTAATTATTATATTTTTTTTATATTATTTAAATGCTACATTGTTTCACAATTATCAAGACAAGTGTGATTAATGTATTTATGTTTTTTTAATCTTCCATTTAAATGTCCAGGTTGAAGTAGTTTGTTATTCGTCATTTTTCTATACATTGTCATAACAATACTTTATTATCGCGGTTTCTTCTCAAACAACACTATCTTTAATTTAGGCTTCAAGGTCTGTATCTTTGAATTTTCGTCTTCGTGGCATTTTATAGCGTGCATTTTTATTATTTAATAGTTTGTAATTCATCATGAAGTTCCATTTAAACTTTCCTTTGATATGGACAGACTAAACCCAGTTTGGAAACCATGCCCCCCTGCGGATACAAATAGCATTGCTATAAATAACAGCTGCTTGATACTGTGCTCTGATAATGAGGAGCAATGAGATCACGTGACTGAATGTGTGAAATGTATAACAATAGGGTACTAACTATCCTCCGCATACTATTTCCTTGGATAATGAAACATTTAATTTTCCACAGTCATATCATATTTCCCTGTTATTCCGTTTACATTGTCCTCTTCAACTTTTTATGAGAATTAAGTTGCCTGTCAGTGCAAGTGGAGACACTGGAAAGTTTTCTCTCACTGTGTGAGCTGTATGACAGAGCTGGTCTAGCCCTGTCTTTCAATGAGGGGGAAGGCCTCTGTGGCCTCTCCCCGCCCATGTGGGGAGTGAGGCGGAGGAGACAGAGCAGAGAGTTTCAGTGGAGGAAGAAAATACTCTGATTTTTGTCCTCGTTTTTTTCTTAAAAGAAGGCCGACATGATCACATCAAAACTTCCCATCGCTCTATTTTTAAAACGGAAATGTTTACCATCAAGCCTGGCCTCCTCATTTTAACATTACTATGGATACGTTACGGTGAAAGAAGAAGTTAAAAACTTTCCCATTCTCCGATCCTCGGAGCGCAGCAAAATGGACTCCAGGCAGAGGAAGCGCTCCAGAGGAGGGAGGCTTTGGATGCTTTGCTTTTATTTAGCTTGCCTCTCCTGTGCGTCCGCTCAACTCAGCTATTCCGTGTCAGAGGAATTAAACCCGGGCTCTGTCGTTGGGAATATTGCTAAAGATTTGAGTCTTTCTGCTCAGAGGATTGTTCAGAGGAGGTTGCGGGTGGTCTCGGAATCCACGACGCAGTATTTTGAGGTAAAGCAGGCGACCGGCGAATTGGTTATCAAACAAAAAATTGACAGGGAGCAAATGTGCGAATTAAGTTCGGTATGTTCACTACACCTCCAAATAGTTCTGGAGGATCCTTTAGACATTCATCGAGTCGTGGTGGACGTTCTGGATGTGAATGACAACGCACCGCAGTTTTCAACCAGCAACATTTCTCTGGAGATATCAGAGGCGGCCGCTCCAGGCACCAGGTTCCGTTTGGAGAGCGCACACGATCCAGACGTTGGTACCAACTCGTTACGCACTTACCATCTCGCAGCAAATGACTTCTTTACTTTAAATGTGGAAAGTAAAAGTGACGGCAGCAAGTTTCCAGAGCTAGTGGTGGATAAACCTTTGGACAGGGAGACGCAGGCCTCGTTTCGCCTGTTGCTCACTGCTGTAGATGGGGGTCAGCCGGAGAAATCTGGCTCAACGCTTATGCTCATTAAAATTCTGGATGTAAATGACAATGCGCCCGTCTTTGACGAGCCCGTAAAGAAAGTTAGGTTATTAGAAAATGTTGCACGGGGCACTTTAGTTACGAAATTGAACGCGACTGACGCTGATTCGGGTAACAACGGAGATATATCTTTCCTGTTTAGTAAATATACACCGGAACGCGTCCTCAACCTTTTCAGTGTGGATTCTAAAACCGGGGAGATCCGGGTGAAGGGTGATGTGGATTATGAGATAGCCACTGCATACCACATCACTGTGCAGGCCAGAGATGGGGGCTCTCCCGCTATGGAGGGCTCCTGTAACGTCATAGTGGACATCATTGATGTGAATGACAACGTACCAGAGGTGACACTGACATCACTGACCAGTCCCATCAGAGAGGACTCAGCGCCTGAGACTGTGATAGCACTCATAAGTGCACGGGACCTGGACTCTTCTGTGAATGGGGAAGTTACATTAACTGTCCAACCAGGTTTGCCATTCAAACTTAATTCCGCCTTTGGTAGACATTACAGCCTCACCACAGCTGGAAACCTGGACCGTGAGACTGTCCCGGAGTACACAGTGGTCATCAAGGCCACTGATGCTGGTTCCCCTCCCCTTTCATCCCAAACCACCTTTGTGGTAAAACTCTCTGATGTAAATGACAATGCCCCCACCTTCTCCCAGCCTTCATACTCTGTGGACATCCCAGAGAACAATGCTCCCAGTGCCCCCATCGCTGCTGTGTCAGCCACTGACCCAGACCTGGGTGACAATGCTCGCATCTCCTACTCTATCCACCCCAGCATGGTACAGGGCTCACCCATCTCTTCTTATGTTTACATTAACCCAGAGACTGGCCACATCTACAGCATGCGATCTCTGGATCATGAACAGCTCAAAGCTTTCCGTATTGAGGTGCAGGCCCGGGATGCTGGGGTGCCCCCACGGACAGCCAACGTCACAGTGCATGTGTTTGTGGTGGATGTGAATGACAATATGCCAATGATTGTACACCCCTCCTACCCAAAAGACAAAGGATTACAGTTCACTGTGCCCCCATCTGCCGGTCCAGGACACCTCATAAATAAACTTGTAGGGGTGGATGCGGACAGTGGGCACAATGCGTGGTTGCTTTACTCTATTGCCCCTGGACCAAATGCTGGCATGTTTCGTATAGGGGCACACACCGGTGAGCTCCGCACAGCCCGCAAGTGGGCAGAGGAGGAAGGGGGCTCAGCTTATGACATCGTGATCATTATTGAGGACAGGGGTGACCCACCAAAGTCCACTTCTGTAAACATCACAGTAACTGTGGACGAGAAGGGCATGGCCAACGATGCCCCAGCAAGCCCTCGCCACAAACCTTTCTATCACCGCACAGGGATGTCGGACATCACTTTTTACCTCATCATCTCTCTAGCCTGTGTATCAGCGGTGTCCTTTATCACCTTTGTCGTCCTCATGGTACGCTGCCTAAGGCACCGGGACCCAGAGTTTGGAGACTCTGACTGCTGCTGCTGCTACGGTCGCCACAGGTCCACCCGCTATCACCAGAGGCCAAGCAAGGACCTGCACCTGCAGCTCAATACTGATGGACCCATACGCTATATGGAGGTCGTGGGAGGCCCACAGGATCCTCACACACGCACCTACAGGCCCTGCTACTCCACCCTATCCAGCCGGAGTGACTTTGTATTTATGAAGACACCCATGCTGAGTCACAACAACACACTCAACATGACACTCAGCAGGAAGCACCTTATGAACTCAGCCAGTGAGGTGAGGGATTACGTTGGAGAGCAAGCATGGCATTGGTGGGATATGCCATTCTGGGATGAGACCAATAGAGGTGTTTCGGAATCTAAATAGATGGGTTTGAGAAATGCATCAAGTATCTCAAGAAATGTTTTTCACATGCAGTTTTGTCATTCTGATGGAATATCTATACAAAGAATGGCCCAAAGTCATAGTTTTGATATTTTAACTCCCCCAGTAGAGTGCTATTACCCTGTCACGTAGCTCTGCAGTATTTAATCTGAAACCTCACTTTTTGCCTGTACATGGTGAAACAGCTCTTAAAGCTTTATTGTTCACTAGACAGGTTTGGACAGCGTGAAGAACATCTTAATATTTAATCTGACCTGAGGGTAGAAAATGTGGTTACTATCTCTGACTTCCAGTAACTAAACTGACAGAGAGAAGCTGTTCTTCATGGAAAAGAAAGATGCAGATAAAGTGAAAGTCAGGCAGAAAGAAGATAGTTGGAGAAGAAATATCAAAGAAAGGGTAAAGGGGGTAACATAAGTGCTGCTAACAGATGGAGAGGAGGAGACAGACAGATGAAAATATCCTGCAGTGTTGGCTCAGTGGAATAGCTGGGAGACAGAGGGGAACAGGATGACAGAGGGAGAGATGGGGGGGAGAAGGAGAGGAAAAGGGCCAAGGACTGAAAATGGAAAGAGAGGTGGGGTGGTGGAAGTCAAAGAATAAAGCAGTAGCTGAAAAACAGGAATTCATGGGGTCAGTGGCCTGACCCCTGACTTCCTGTTGTCCTCTGATTGGTGATTGGTTGCAGGACTCAGCATCACATGAGTGCGGCCATTTTCGCTGTGAGTTCTGCCCAGACATTTTTATCTTCCATTCTTTGATCTTTGGTCAGAAATTATACTTTATTCCATGCATTTAGAGTGGGGTGTGAAGCGAAGTTAACCAGATAACATTCACGTGCATAAGACACAGCCCATTTTGTGTTTTGATGCAAAGGAAGCAGAGTTTGATTGAAGGTCATTATTCTTGTTGTTGTTATAAGTTGCTGTTGTGATAACTATTTCTTCTCTACACAACAGGATGTTTACCCTTGTGTCTGTTTAATATCCATAAGATTCTCCTATTTCTCATTAGTCTGTATAACATAGACACTCGTACTGTGCTGAATTAGGTTGTTCTTGAGGTCAGCAGGGTACCATCTGTCTCCTTTCTCTAGTGACACGTGTGCAATGAGGACAACAGAGGAAAAGAGATAGAGGGATAGACAAAGAGAAAGGAAGGATATCTTTTTATGCACGTGTGCCACAGCGACAGAAGGCTGTAGAGCTGCAGACATCACTAGGGGTGTTTATATGCTTATGTGTGAGATTGTGTATATAAAGCATTAGGCAGGAGCCTTCAGTAGTGTGTAATTTTAGCAGGACCCTGGGGTGTTAGTGCCCAATTGTCTGTCACTTCCCACTGCCCTTCTTTATATCCTCTAGTGTGCTTTTTTGGCACAATATTAAACCATGTGCTAACACAGATAGGTTAAAAGGTTTATTTGCTTTCAATTGGCCTGAAACATATAAATCATTGCATTAAAATAAGCATACTCTGGAATTAATCGAGATTGTGTGCTGAACATGCCATGTAATCCTGATGATTTTGACTCACCAACTAAGTTGCCTCTTCACTTGTCTCTTCCATCTTTGCAATTATTCCCCTGTCTTTAGTAGCAAAATCCTACATTCAAAGGACATTGTCATGGCCATGTGTTTTTTTCAGTCTTTGAGCTTGTGGGAGTATATAAGGGTTGGCACGGGCACTGAGTGAGGACGAGATTTTTGTAAATATACTTTTTTATGGATGATGAAGCCATACATGGGACAAACTGGCTCATGTGATTCAAAAACTCACAAGGGTTTTATGATTTGAGTCATGATGTTTATTTAAGGGAGATGAAATATTGAAATCAAGCACCACACATTGTGCTTCTCTCTTGCCGCAGTGCTCAGTGTGTGTGTGTGTGTGTGTGTGTGTGTGTGTGTGTGTGTGTGTGTGTGTGTGTGTGTGTGTGTGTGTGTGTGTGTGTGTGTGTGTGTGTGTGTGTGTGTGTGTGTGTGTGTGTGTGTGTGTGTGTGTGTGTGTGTGTGTGTGTGTGTGTGTGTGTGCGCGCACATGGAATCTTTAATAGAGTACGAGATGGACCTGTATGTGTAAAGGACATTTTTTACATGTAGATTTTTTTTCCAGATGTGCCCATGGTCTGGTCAGTCCAGTTTACCCTCTGAGGAATCCAGTGCTTACATAATAAATATCCATCTCATTTCTTAAGATGATAGTACTTCAACTGATAGACATTGTGTTGTGGTACCTGCTTAACTCAGGTTGTAATTCACCTGGGGAGCTCTCAGAGCTCTCAAAACTCTTTGGTACAGCTTAAAGATGTAAGGGGAGCAGACCTACAGTATTTAAAGCTCCCAGGCTGATAAGAAAGTATTTCTATTGGATGAGAATTCAGGCCCACAGAACTGTAATCCCTTCACCTCTTTCCCTAGGCCTGGTTTCCCTGGGTAGTCTATTTGGGCTTCTCTCTATGTCTCCAGCCTTTTTAATTTACCTTACACTCCGAAAAAAGTCTTATGCATTTTTAATATTTTCATCACATCTATCCTAAATTATCAACTCACTAATACACATAACATAAACATACTAAGATGATTGGAGCTAGATTTGTTTTCCCTGGCAACTGATATTGTCCAAACCAACTTAACCTAACCTAACCTAACCTAAGAACTCAACGCTTAACAGTTAAATGTAAGAATGAAGTCATTTAATTTGACCTTCTTCTTGAGCAGAAGAGATTTGCATTAATAATTGCATTAATAGTTGCATTAACCTTGTGTTAACCTTAAGCAAGCAGTAAGGCCCAATATATCAGTAGAGTCTACTATCCTTTATTCCACATGCCTGCTGTGAGACTAGACCTTGGAAATGACAAGCGTGTGTCTGTGAGTGTTTGTGTGGTGAGAACGAGTCACACAGCTGGAATGCTGGGCCTCTCTGTGGATGTTTGCCTCCACTCAGTGCTGATCTTTTCCTCTTTCTACCAAAGCTCAGACAGACTTACATGCCTACGCACATATGCACATCTTTGAGTCCATTTTTAGATTTCACACATTAACAAGGCTCTGCTCCGAAGGGAGTCTGAGAGATCAAATATGCCCTCAACTTCTCATCATCATCCACAATGGTTTTATGTTGTTATATTGACAACTTGTAGGTTCTGGCGTTGACATGACTAAACAGACCACCAAGGGAAAAAACAGACCTTGTTTGTTAAAGTTGGATCTACTAACTGTTATACAACTCCTTCATTCTTCACATTATCATTTACACCCCCTCTCACCCTTTGTAGTTTCCTTCATAGGCCCTTAGTAGACCAGACAATATACCACAGTCCCTTCTTTGACTCCCCTATTTAAGTTGCTGTTGAGTTCTCTGTAAATCACTTATCGTGGAGTGGCAGTAACTTGTTTAGTCAGCATGGATACTGAACACTTTTTCCCATTTCACTTTTTTTAACAGCCTTTGTTTTCTTTTCTTTCAGTGCATTCAATAAGTCACCATTCACTGGTGCATTTGTTCCTTGTTTACCTTTATTCAAATAGATGCTCCAGTCTTGACTGTTCCTTTTGTCTGGGTATTTTCTCTTTCTCATTTCTCTCTTGCTTCTTTCCGTCATTCCCTCGGGTAGAACAGCTCTTTTAATAATGCAGCACATCATCCTGCTGGCCTCTCTCTCTGGGGAGCTCTTGTGTCGATTAGGCGGCAGAATCTGGATCCAAGCCAAGGGTCTATTCACCGCATCACTGCACAACAAGAGAGCCTGAGAGAGAGGGAAAGAGCTAGAGAGATGGAAAAGACATGATGGCATGGCCAGTGAGGTAGAGATGGACAAGAGTGCAATGGGCTTGAAGACATTAATAGAGAGTAGAAGGGGCACAGAGATGAGAGGCTTTTATCACTGCTTAGCTACTGTCGTTGCAATATCTCCGTGATGGTTTGGTGACCAATCTGGCACCCAAAAGTCTTGTGGGAGTGTCATGGTTTTAATTTTGCCAGCATTTATTCATCTATGATCTGTAGAATTCTGTATATTAGACTGTTTATGTGCAGTGAAAAACTCACTTCCAGTAGTCCTTTGGGCATCTTATGGGCTTATTATACTATTATACAGCTGTTTTCTCAGTTGTTGGGATCCTAGGCAGCACCCCATTTTGTGTTTTTGTTGTTTGTGTGCGTGTGCGTGTGTGTGTTTGTGTGTGTGTGTGTGTTTGTGTGTGTGTTCCCCTGCAGCATTTTATGCTCCACAGCTTTTGGAACAACATGTATGCCTGTGCATACAGCTATTTGTTGCCATCTGTCACCCTTTGTTGAGCCTAACTAAAAACTGAAAAGGTTTTCTAAATCACAGACAGACATACACACACCTTCACACACAGATGTCAGCCTCAAAGCAACAACATTAAGTTGCACCTCAGAAACGTCTTGCTGTTGTTGAAATGAAACATACGATTCATGTTGCATCTTCTGTTCTCTTCACAGCAAAAGCCACCCAACAATGACTGGCGCTTCACACAGGGACCGAGACCCGGACCTAGTGGGTAAGTAAACTGAGACGCACATAGACACACGCAAGCTTATCGTTAAGACAGAGTGAGTGATGAAGGATGAGGAATAAAAAAGAGGGGGATGGTAGTGAATGCTGTAACCATAAGAGCTGATTGCTTACTGTAAAATACTGATGAGATCAAAGTCACAAAGCAACCATCTAAATCCAACTTGGAATTACTCTGTAGGGATGGTTTTATTGCATGATTCTGCTCAGTTGAGACAGATTCTTGAGTTTCACTCCTGAATGAGCATCTCTGCCTAGTTCCAGGCTGCTTTATAAAATGGCTGCCGCAGCTCACTCCCCCTCCCCTTCCCCTCCTGTTCCTCTCCTTGCTGCACTCTCTGAGCCTGTGCGCCATCACTCAGTACTACTGATGAGGGACGGTGACCAGAGCAAGTGGGGGGATGGGATAGTGTATTTATCCTTCTTGGGCTCTCTTCAGTTTCTTCCACCTGAGAGGTCATACTGACTTGCTTAAGTGACAATAGATGAAGTGTGTTTTTCTATTTCAGTTGTGTGTTTTAGTGAGCGTGTATGTCGATGGTTTGATGATTGCTATCTGCCCAAATTGTGTGGGCTAGAATGGAGTGCGTGCAGTAACAGTTTTCACAGCAATGATTGCACAACACATTCTATGAGTCAAGGTTTCTCCCTGAAACATACCAGCTGGGCAAAATGCTCTGTTGAGCCAAGTCAGGAAAATGTTAGATGCCCACAGATATACACATACACACACACCATATTTGTTATAGAATACCACTGGAATTATGAATATATTGGAGAAAAAATTTAAATGGATATGACAGACTCAACATTCTTTCCACTGAGATCTAGAGCACAGTATCTCAGCATTTTCCTTTTTCATACACAAACTCCAGCCTTGAGTCAAATACAAAATGGTTCTTTCAGTCTGTATAACATGTTGTGTTTTTAGTCCCCACATGCCATACGGTACACACATACGATGGACGTCGAAGAGTGGGACAAGGTACTAATTTAGACGTAGACACTATATTGTCACTTTCTGTCCATAGAAGCTGATCAGTGTTCAGTTTTGTCCAGTCACTATTCAGTGAAATAGGGACCCGATCACAAATCAGCTGATAAGGACAGAGAGTTGTGATTATCTTTTAGGTAGTGCACTGCAGTTGAGTGCTGTGCTGTGTGTAGATGAACCTAACCCATAGCTTCTGTTAGTCTCCCTAAAAGTTTGATGGGGTTTGTTGATCGATGTCCATAGGCCACAATGCCTGCTGTGGCGTAGAAAGGGTTGTGATACATTTGCGTTTGCGTGCAGTGTTTTGTAGATTTGTTATGCCTTGTATGTGTGCTATACATATAGTCATTATACTCTGAGAGCTCTTGTTTTCTCTATTGGAAGACTGGCTTACCATACAATGTTGCCTTTGATGTATGTCTGTGATGATTGTAGCTCAACATCACCACCACATGTGGCTTTTTCATGTGGTTTATCAACTTGAGGATAACAAAAAAGAGACAGCACAGACATCTGTCTTTTAAAGTTATACGTCACAATGTTCCTCAATGAAGTAAACAGCACTGTTGAGGTCAGATCTCAACATATACACCATGTGACTGGCTGAAATTAAATTTGAAGTCTAGAATGTTCTCCGCAAAACAACAAGAACAGCCTTCATTCGAGATAAAACATGTCATGTAAGGTTGTAGAGGGAAAACGATAGCCCTGTCTGGCCAACCAAGGACATCCCTCTGGACCACAGTTCACAATCTTACCCACAGGAAGTGATAATCCTGACCACAGGAAGCGCTTAACACAACCACAGGATATGATAAGTACAGAGAGATGCTAATTTGGCTCAAATGAAGCATTCCCTTTTATCTTAAGTGTTGTGAAGAGGAACAAAATGGCTGCCCTGGCTTTACTGACTGTGCTCTAAACCAGCCTGTTTCTCATTGGCTGCCTGTCACAGACCGTACTCTCCCTCAGTCTCTCCCTGGCGCCGAACTGAAAACCACTTCAGAGTTTTGGCAGTGAGACCTGGCAACCTGCTCTTAAACAAATCCCTGTTTTATGTTAGAATTCCTCTTTCACTCTTTCCCTGGTTGTGTCCTTTACTCTCTCCTAATTCTCTGAAGCAGACCAATTTGTCCAAGAGGCTTTTTAAGTTGGTTTTAAATAGAAAAGAGGGTGTTCCTCTTTATCTATCATGTATTTAACTCACTATCTATATTCCTACAGTCCTGTTTTTCTCATGTATTAATATGGCCTTTTGTCAGAAAGGAAAGGAAAAGAACCTGAGACCTTGATTTGTCATTTATTGTCTTATTTGGAGCTGTACACTCCACCTGAACCTTTTTACCCATGTCCATGTGGGTTAATGATCCTCCACTAAAAGTGGTTTGTTATTGCCCAAAAACAGTCAAATTGTACAAACCAATACTCAACACACGGACACACAATTCAGGAGGTTGAAAGATTTGTTAATACCGTATATATTGTTTTTGCTCTGGAACAACTCTAGAAGCTGCATCCATAATGGTTTTATAGGATATTTCTGTTACTTCTGTTAGTCTTCTAATGAAGTGAAGTGACATTTATTAGTTATTTTTATGACATGTACTAGTAGCATGACGATAACATACTGCAGTTTTGTGGCCATTGTAAACTACCATCTAAAACCCTAAAGATGGAGGTTTCTGGGCAGATGCAGGATTAAAGCATTGTAGAACTTGTGTTGATGTGTCACAAGTGTGGGAATGGAAATAAGTACGTAGGTGATCATAATAGGTCGCAGGTCTGATTTCTCCTTTGTTGCCCTCACATGCAAATCGCAGACTTTAAATAAACAAGCCTTTGAAGGTGAAGCTTTTCCAGATGGAAATGTTCACTGCCTACTGAGCGCTGTGCATGTGGCTATGCAGACAGCTATTTCCTTTCAAAGCCGGGATCATTAAATATTTAATCAGGTTTACTAGAAGGCGCAGTGCTCATGGTCATACCGGAGAGTGTGTGAATGTTGTACAATGTTTACTGTGTGTGAATGCGCGAACACGCTTTGCTACTATGTGTCTGTGTGCTGACAGACAAGAGTGTGTTTACGAGAGTGCATTTGTTTTAGACACACCCTGTTTTGTAAACTATACATCCTCCTTGTTATCCTTGCTGAGTTTCCCTCAGGCTGTGTACTTCACCATCAGCTGCTTTGCCTTTGCATCATAAACCACCAACTGTCAAACCAGTGAGCTAAACACACACACACACATTGGAGAGGATGAACCACCAGTTATTTACAATTTCTCTTTTTTTCGTTTTTGCCACAGGGCAACTGGAGGACCTGAGGTTGCCATGGGAACTGGCCCCTGGCCACAACCCCCAACTGAGGCTGAACAGCTCCAGGCCCTGATGGCTGCAGCCAACGGTGAGTCCAATACCTTGTCATATTTTCTTGCCTTCTATCAATTCATCTTCTCTTTTCCAAACCAATTTGTCTCTTCATATGCTCAGTGAGGGTGCGTGGGCAGGGGTTGTTCATTTAGGTTCCTGTTTGGTTTGAGGGCAACCAGCCAGGCTCGCTCATTGATAAAGCTCTCTCTGTTGACATTGATGTTTCCATGTCGTGGTTGTGTGCTAATAACTATCCAAAAGATATTCAGACGGTGGACTTAACTACCTGCAGTCCCTCAGATAAACAGTACAGTTGACTTGTTGAATTCAACAACATGACAGATATGCATGTTTCCACTAACAACACTGATCACATGTACAGTGTTTTATCATAAGCAATAGGGTAAAGAGCTACATGAAATGGTATGTAATATGCAACCTTTAGGCTCATACATAACTAAAGATTCTCATATTGTAGAACATGTCCTCCCTCTACTGCCCTATTTCTCTGTTCCTGCAGTGACTGCCTAACCAGCACTGAGGGAACACGCACAATGATTCATCTTTGGGCTTTTACTGTAGAAGCCTTCATAATAACACGGAAAAATACACATAAAATTGTCCTTGAAAGAAGGCTGTGCAATACCAACTGTGACAGTCGAACACAAAATACGCAGAAATGATGCAGAGACAAACGTGACATGATTTATTGCCAAATAGACTCAAGTCATCGTTTCCACTGTTATTTGAACCATTGACACATAGCAGCTCCCTCCCTTTAAACACACACACACACACACACACACACACACACACAATCACACCCTCCCCCTCTTGGACACTGCACCGGACGTGGTGTGGAATTTTTCCATCGGAGTTAACAGAGAGAGAAAGAGAGAGAGAGAGAGAAAAAGGGCTCTGAATTGGGCACAGTTGTAACCTGCATGTCAGCACAAAGTTGGATGGAATGAACAGTTAGTGCCATCAGGAAGGAAAGACCAAACAGTGCATGTGATAAATACTGAAGGTCATCTCTCCTCTATACTTACTGTTAGTGTTGATGGCACGAGCAGTCGGGAAATCAACACAGCACTGTGTGAGAACAGAAAGATTATGAAAAATATGTTTTAATTTACTCCTCTGGCCCTTTGGAAGCCAGTTAGCATTGTCGTTTTTGTGTGTGTATATGTGTGTTTATATAGGCCAAGAGGAACTACAGGATGGGGGAGGGAGCGTTTGTGTCTCTGGCTCTGCAATGCAGGGGCTGTGTGAGAATTATGAGCTGAGCAGCTACGTCATGCGCGCACACACACTCAGGGCAAGGGTGATGGAAAGCCAGAAACACAAAGGAGTATGCTGGGGAGACTGTTTCATCATCTCTGTTAAGACAAAAAAAAACATCTGTATACAATCAACCATTGTGTAACACCTCTTCTGACTCATTTGTTCATATTACTTCTATTCATGCCCCCTTTTTAGTTCAACTCATGGCAAACCTATGTTTGGCCAGAGCAGTGGGATATGTTTGAATCAATTAATAAGTATGTAATGTTCACACAGCATTTCCCTTCAATCAAGCATCTTTTCTCTTGGTTTAGTCTCCTTTTGTGATCTATTTTCATTTCACTAACACTATCAGACTAAAACTTTCTAATTCTTTTTGTCTAACAAGTTTCATCCCTCTCTCCTCTCCCTCCTCACCCCTTTATTCCCCCACTCTGTCTCTCTTCCCACCAGAAGTGAGCGAGGCTACAGCCACCCTGGGACCCGGCACCATGGGCCTGAGCACCCGCTACAGCCCCCAGTTCACCCTGCAGCACGTACCTGACTATCGCCAGAACGTCTACATCCCTGGTAGCACGGCCACCCTCACCTCCAACCCCCAGCAGCAGCAGGCCACTGCCCAGCAGGCCGCCCAGCAGGCGCTGCCCCCGCCCCAGGCCTCGGCCCAGCCCGAACCCCCCAAGGCCGCCCAGACCCCTGCCTCCAAGAAGAAGTCCACCAAGAAGGAGAAGAAGTAGAGTTGGACGGAGTGAGATGGAGGAATGATAAACCTGGCCTGATCTGATGAGAAATTCAACACCCCCATACCCCCACCCCCCTTAGGTATCTTTCTGCTCTGCTGTCACTCGTGTTAGCCACGGTCTAAATAACGACAGCGAATCACTTATGACCACATGGACGTTGGATGGATGTTGATGGTTTTTTGAAAGTATCTTGAATGTGTGTTTGTTGATAACCTGTGCTGTGCTAAAGGTCACGTTTTGCCCACATAATCTTTGTTGGTTGATCGTTTTGGCAGGGAAGGGGGGTTATTGTGATTTTTGTTTTGGTCTTTTTTGGCAAAATCAAATGAACTTGGACAAAGAGATTCAGTGTAAGGAACCTTGCTGGGGTGACAAGGTTATACGCAGTGATGTATTCAGAGATGAAATGTTAATGTCTTTCATGTTGGATTTATTGTGCTCTTTCCCGGAGGTGGAAAGTCCGTTATTGTAAAGTATGCTAGTTGCCATCCACTAGATTCCTATATAGGGTTAGCCTTGCAGGGTCTTAAAGCATAAGCCCTGTGGATATAAGGCTGTTGTTTGACAGGTATTACAAACTCTTCTGCATGCTCTTTAAGGTTAAAATCACATATACTAGTTTAGAGTTGCAAACTATGCATTGCAAAAACAATGGGGAGGAAATTCTGAATCTGTTATCCTCCCTCCAATCGCAGGTCAATATAATGCACATGTAGCATTTATTTGACACAAAATGAAATTACTTTTGTAATCATAGTTTAAAAAAATAAGATTTTAACCTCTAGATATTTTTACGACCTGAGCATGCACCCAGAGGAAGGGCTGGCAGAGGGTGCTGGTCATGGGGTCACAAGCCATGCTGTCCATGCAGGTGGTATAGCAGCAGGGATGGGCTTCTTGTAGGAAACGTCCAGATGGGCACAAACACGCCAAAATGTCCTGCTGAGCTGCACCCTCTACCCTCCCCTCCTCACACCCAGCTCGTGTCCTCCCCTCACTCACTACCCCATATTGAGAGCCAAACAATTAAGAAATGCACTGTTCGTATTCTGAAGATGAGATGATGTAGGGGTAGTAATCACTTCGGTCTTTAGGGAAACGCATAGATGTGGTAAACTTAAGTGCTTAGAAGTCTCTTGACACCTTGCAGGCCTCTAGGGCCTCAATGGAGTATTACCCCTCACTGTCCTGAAGTGTCCTGAAAGACACTTCTTGATGTGACACAGTTTTTTTTCTTTGGGAGATAATGATTCAATAGCATAGAGGAATTGTTTGTATAAGATATGAAGTCTTTACTTTAACATCCATCTGTCTGTCAGGCCTCAGGCCAAATACAACTGCATGAGAAAAGGCAGCTTGCGGGCTGGGTCAGGGGGAGTGGAGGGGGTGTGGTGAGGGGTACACAGACTGAGGTGGGTCGTATCATCGACCAGGGGGGTGGTAAACAACCTTGGCTCTACCCACTGAATGTACAGAGGAACCACTGTTGACCTGCCCAACCCTTAAACTTTCTCTAATGCACTGACCCAGGTAGAGGTCAACAGAGCCAAGTACAGCTGTCCCTGTTGGTGAGGAGATACCACTTGAGAGCCCTTTGAAATATCCCACCTCAGTTGAAATCAATGGGAAACCTTAGCTTCTCTACCACTCACCTCTCCCCTCCACTCCCTGGTCCTGTGAGGCTCTTCCCCACTGTAAATAAACACAAGTCCTGTCGATGGTATGAGCCAGTTGTTTGTATAGTAGGGACCACATCCAACATTTTCAAAATAAAAGTCCCTCTCCACAAGCCGTGGCTTACTACTGGAATGTGTTGCATTTTGTTTTTCAAGAAAAATAAGAAAACCACAGTTTAAAAAAAGAATCAATAATGAATAAAAATCTGAGATGTTCAACAGTTTGTGTTGCAATGTAGTAACTAAGCACCATGGAAGCCAACTAACTCTTCAGTGTAAATAAATGAATTAAAGACAACTTTAGATAAGTAAACAAAGTGACACACGTAGACTAGTTAACTTGTGATATGTGTTGCGCATATTTTTGTGTTCATTTTCTCTCTCTCTCTCTCTCTCTTTTATCACCCTGTAAAGAAACAAAACAAAAAAATATGGAAATGTTTCTATCCTTCTGTAACCTCTTAATGTTCTTTTGCGGTGATTTTATCTTGTGCATTTGTGAAAGAATGCCTCTCATTCTCTTTCTGTCCATATGAACAAATGATTATAAATATTATATATGTGTATGTCCGTCCGCTGCTGAATTAATACTACTCTATCCTGCTGTATTATCTTTCTTATCAAATGCTTAGCCCCCACGCTTTACCCCTGTGTTACTCTTATTTTTATGCTAATATTTATATTGCTGTTTTATTTTCTCTTGAACACTGACATTTCAAATAAAAAGATTCTGAAATCATTTAAAAATATGTGTTTGCTGTTTTATGTTCTCATGCGTAATTGTCTTATGAGCTACAGTTCAAGTGAGTTAACTTTGTGCATCATTTACACTAATTCATGAGACGCACCTGAGAAAAGCATTAAATGCTGTAAGTTGCAGTGCGCTGTGCATTCAAACCCTTTTTAAGACATGCTTTTTATCTCTGACCCACATTTAGCAGGACTGCAGTACTCCTAATGTTGCCCAGGAAGCTTTCCATTCCTGGATTATTTCTGTGTGGTAGATAAAAGAGTAAAACGTGTCCCTCGTCACACGATAACAAGAGATATTAATTAGGACACTTTATTGCCAAGACACTTGTTGATAAAAGGGTCCATAACTATATCCAGGACATATAAATTATGGGACTAATTGAGTTGTCCAACATACTTGAATTGACAGGAATAGATATTTTCAAAGTACATGCAGGAAGAAAATTATTCAGCAAAAACATCACCCAGAGCAAGAAAAGGAGAGACTTCTATTTTCATTGTATAATGTGGTATTTTACATTTTTTATATATCATCTTAAAGTGATGAATGTGGTGAGTGGCTTCCCTCACAGAGGGATGATTAATACAATTGATACAGCTGACATATCATCTCTATAGAGAATAGATAAATGTTAACAAAACACTGAGGAAACTATCAAAGTAAAAACATCCATACAGCTAATTCCACCTAAGGTCCCGTTGCTCATCACATTATAGCCACATGTTCTTTAGCTTTCCTTTCACAGACCCTGGGGCCGCTCCAGGCAACATGGCAGCCTGCTCCGGCTCTTTGTGCCTTTCACAAGCTCTTACACAATAACATAGTCCCTATAAATAGCCTATGGGACGTCACTAAGCAAAACAAAAGGAGCAGGCTTTAACTCACCGCTGCAGATGTTGGGGGATGGAAGGAGGGACAGAGGAGCTGGAGGGATGGAGATGATGTGGGTGTTCATGAATCAGGCTACTCTAACACCAGCTAATGCAAAAGTTAAGGTTACTGCCTGAAGATTATAGAAAATCAAAAACCAAAAGCAAATTGGAGAAAACCTTTAATTCAATAAAATATCCGCACATGAGATGAAATAAAATAATTTAATTCCACAAATCAAACAGCAGCATTTCAACATCAAACACTGCAGACTCTTGTACTCAAAATGGCTTACTCCCCTCACTCATCTCTCACTGTGTTATGTAGTTGCCACGGCAACTGTCAGCCCCAGTCGCTGGATGCTATTCTCTGTTCTCCACATCTTTATTATATGTAGATCTAAGCAGTGGCCATTATTGGCTCCAATCAGAGCCTGGCTGAGCTAAATGACCTGCAAGAAGACAAACATATCCAGCCATTAGTCAAACCTGGCAACTCTGAGAGAGACATATGCAGGAAACATGGCAGAGCCAGGCGGAGAATATCCCACACATACCGACACAAGTGAACGTGTCAGACTAATAACACACTGCGTGTTTCTCCCAGTTGGATTCACTGGAGATCTGCACATTATGAGCTTCCATTTGAGATGGAAACAATCATAGGAAATTGTACACATGGGTACAATATGCATATACTATTAGGCTTTACAATAGCTTTAGACTTACTTTGTCAGCTGATATTTGTCATCCTGTGACTCACAGAGACTCCCACTATCCTCGCTGTCCCTATGTGTCATCCATTTCCTGGAGTGGAGACCAAGCAGAATAGCGAGATTGTTCTTTTATTGCCCTCTTTACGCCCCCCACCCTATCTCGCTTAATTAAGCACATTCCTACTAATTATACACACAGAGAGATATACACAATAGAGTGACACACACACAGTCACACACAGGAAAGAAACTTCAAATCAGTGATGTATAGCAGGACTGTCCAAAGAAGGGGAGCAGAAGAAGACTGGAACTTGACAATGGACTGCCTGTGAGCGATAATAACATTAGTCAGACAGCCTGGACATGAGAGAGAATAACAGGCGTCATCACATCCTGAATGTGACACAAGCACATGCAGACAGGCACACTTATACACTGTGGTCACTCAATGAGTCAGTGAAGAAGTCACACTTTGAAATACAACAAAAGTGGTGAAAAGTTGTGTGTTGTAATCAGATGTATTCTAATTTGTCGATTCTCATCAGAACATTGGAGCAAAAAGTAGAACAGAGCTGCATTTCCACAGGCCGGACCAGCGAGAGGAAGCAAGGATCTTATTTCAGGCGGAGGTCGATCACATCTGAACCATGTCAGGAAAAAAGAGCAGGATGTGATGTAACAGCTGCTTGTGGCGGGACAGGAAGTGACTTTCCGCGCCTCTTCTACTGTTTTTTTCCCCTCTCTCAGTAGGCCAGTGGAAGGAAGGAAGCCCCCCACACACACACGCACACATCCTCCTCCCTCTGACTTCCACTCTTCCTGCTTCCCTGCCCCCCTCTTCTCTTCCATCCTGCAGCTGTCTCTGCAGTGTGTTGGGTCACCACATGTTAGAGGACAGAGCACTGCACTGTGGATATGCACACTGGGGAAAAACAGCAGGGAATAAAGATCAGCTTAATCTGGACTTTGCCAGGGAATGACCCTAGGATAAAATGTATACATTTACAGCACCATAGTCAAGTTAAGCAGGGCCTAAATCCAAATGACACACATAGTGGAGATTACATGCAAAAGTTCCAGAGACCCAGAAACAGACAGCAGTGGGTTAAAGGGATTTCTTCTCATGCAGTGCAGAAACAGAAGGAAAGAGACTGGATTGATGATTTTGTTTATAAAAAATTAACATGGAGAGAAAGGAATGGGATCTTTTTTTCGCTGTTGGCACACTCAGCAGGCTCTCAAAATATACCCAGACAACAATAATCAAGTAATATCCACTGGTTGGTTGAGTATAAAAACAGATTCAATACATTACTGTCTTACGTGTGTAATCATCCTCTCTATGCTTTGCACACTATATTTCTTACATAATTTCCAAAAGGCCTGTTGATTTATTATTTCAGCTGAGAGGAATGTGCCCATCAGGCAAACTTAACAGGCAGTTCAGTGGTCTTTTGCTGAAAGAAGAGGAGGAGGCCATTGAGCAGGAGCATTGGAGCACTGGAGCCTGAACGTTGCTAAGGCTAACAGTACCCTGATTTAAAGAGACACAGTAATGTGCTGGCTGCTGGCTCAACTAAATCAAAGATGGAGCTGTAGCAGTGGAGGAACAACACAATGCTCCCTTTCAAAGCAGCAAACCCATTTTCTCTTCATCTGAAAAGCCCCCTCTCTACTCTTTCTTTCTCTCTCCCCCTCTCACCCTCATCTCTGCCAAATGCTCTCGCGCCTGTTTTCTCAGCTGGGAGGATGGAAATCAGACAGGGGGGAGACAGAGAGACAGGAATGAACAGGGAAAGACAGAATGAGGGATAGTGAGAGTTGAATTAAAGGGTGATGGAGAAGATATTTAATTGCCTCATTATGATTTTGCTGCAGTGAGGTTGGGGGAAGAGAAGATGAGAGGGAGGGGTCTGCTCAGTTGACATTCTACTAGGGTACAAGTCAAAGGTCAAGAAGTGTGCAAAACAAAACATGTGATCTGCGCACAGGTAATGGGCAGAAAACACAAAATGAAGAGCAATCTAAAGGCCTCAGCTTTGGTATCCATTAACTCGTCAACAGAACAATGGGTGTTTTGAGGAGATCTAAAGCTTCCATCTGGTGTAGTGTGGTTTGAGGGCATCTCCTGCCCCCACTCTGCCTCCAAACTGTCTCTAATGCACACAGACACACACACATGCACAAATTACACTCAACCATAACCCCAATCCCTCTATACAAGCCGTATACCCCATAAGCACCCCTCCCCCTTACCTAACACTCTCTCACACACATAAACACACACACACACAGCTACAACACACCAGCACAGACAGTGCAGAGTATCTAATCCATTTCCTCCACCATTGTGGTTGTCATGGAAACGCAAAATTCCCCATCTGAGTCACAAGAAAAGGAATGGAGTGAGGAGGGAGCGGGAAGGAAAGGAAAATTGGATACGTAAGGATGCAACAAAGAAGCCACTAGGCTTTCTTAGTTACGTTACTGTGTGTGTGTGTGTGTGTGTGTGTGTGTGTGTGTGTGTGTGTGTGTGTGTGTGTGTGTGTGTGTGTGTGTGTGTGTGTGTGTGTGTGTGTGTGTGTGTGTGTGTGTGTGTGTGTGTGTCTGCATGTCTTGTACATACCGGAGCATTAGCTGGGGAAGTAAGTGTGTACTGTGTGTGTGTGTTCTCAGAGATCGGACACGCTGTGAATGTGCCGCGTCTCAGACATGCAGACTCTGACACAGAGGCATGTCGACATCTCAGCGCCATGGCGACAGGTGTTGCCGCGGAAATGGTGCAGCTGCTGTTGGATATTTCAGGCTAATAAGCGTGCACCATCGAGCTCCTCTCAGCTTGCTCCCCTCCCCACTCCTTACTCCTCTCTGCTCTGTTCCCTGAGCCAACACACCCCTGTCTGATGCTAGAGGCTGGAATGCAAACTGAGGGGAGTTCATCTTGAACATACTACTGTATTTATACTGTGTTATTACATATTCAGCTGGCTGTTTGATAAAGGAACCAGATGTAGAGGTTGAGATAACCTTTTATGATTATTCTCATTACATGTTAATGGTATATTATATCAGCTACTGTGCAAATATTGTACTAGTATGATTGTTATGACACAATAACATATTCGAACCAATACATTTTAAAATCTATAACATATTAGAATTCCAGACACTCTAAAACCAGTACACTAAACCTTTTTTTACATTCTAGAACATGTAAAACACTAGAACCCATAACACTCTAGAAACATAACACTCTAGAACCTGTAAAAAGCTAAATTCCTTTACTATGCCATAAAAGTCATAAAAAGTCGTACTATAGTATGCCATAACAAGTACTACAGTATGTCGTTTATAAAAATGGCATGAAAAAAGTCATAGTATAGTATCCGATTAAAACATCATTAAAATGTTATAGTATACTGTAGTATGTCATATAAAGGGCATTATAAAGTCATAGTTTAGCATGCCATAGAAATGTCATGGGAAACATCATAGTATAGTATGTAATGAAAAAAGTCATAAAATGGTACGTCATGAAAAAAGTCAAAGTCTAGTATGTCATTTTAAAAAGGTAATAAAAAAACATCCCGTAATACTAGTTTGGCTTATTTAAAGCTTGTGCACTTATTTAATTCTAGCTTTTCTGGGTTTGTACCCTCATGGTTGAATGCACTGACGAACATTGGCTTCCTAGAGACTTATCACTATGAGGTTGCCCGGCTACTACTGTCCTCCAAGAAATTGTTACAGCACGTTACTAACTGTAAAACCACAACTTGTTGTCTGTACATTTCTGTCCATGGACATTTAAACTAATGAGATACAATGTTACTTGAACATTAGGGATGCTGGTGGGCAGTTTTCTTTAGTATAGTCAGAGCAGTTTCACCTGCTTCCAGTCTTTATGCTAAGCTAAGCCAAATTAATCACCAGCTCCGGCCATCAATCACAAACATGAAAGTGGCATGACTCTCTCATCTAACTCTTGGCAAGAGGACAATTACCATATTTTCCCAAAGTATTGAACTATTCCTTGAAGTATTTTCCAGCAGAGCCACACCTCCCTGAAACAAGTGAGAAGAGCACAGACAAAAGACAAATGGAGAAATATCTCCTGTGAAATAACCATAAGGCCTACTGGTGTACTTTTGGCAGGAAATATGTTCATAAAAGATCCATTTCAACCAGATAAGAAATTGATTGAGAAAATCCATTTTCAGGGCCCTTTAAAGCTGCATGTGCACATCCATAAATTTGTTGCAGATGCTAGGTAACAATAGCCTTCTCAAAAATATGACAAAAAAACACCAGCACAGTGCTATCTCATTCTCATTTTTTAAATTGCACATGGACATGGCATGTGAGAAAGATCATTTGTGTATTGGTCAAAATGTTTCTATGTCCAAGTGGAGAACTGTGGAACGTGATAACAAATGTGCCAGTATTTTTTTTTATATTCTGTTTTATGTTCTTCATTATTAGAAACTCTACAAATGTCTGGATCGAACATTTAACTGCAATCAAAATGACGTCGCAATCTTTTTTACACAGTCTATGGTCACAATCCACAGTGAAGAAAAAACAGAATCAAGCAGTAGTGGATGGAGACAGAACAAGCGTATTTGAGACACATGGAATAACACACTGGACCATGGGAATATTTTAGAAGCTGTATCTCACATTCAGACAGCCTTAATGTTAGCAGTGTTAGTGGGATACATGTCAGGACCTATGGAACAGGTGTTCATACCATTAGCAGTGGAAACACTCACAAAGCTGGGAATGTACTTTTGTACAATGGGAAATACTCAAATACAAGAATTACCAGAGGTTTAAACTGATCATAATAACAAATAAAGATGTAGAAGGAAAGATGATGCCCATTGTAGCATGTATTATATAAAGTACATGTCTTTTAAGAGGGCAAGAAAATCCATAAGAGGCCTCATGATGGATGACACAGAGCTGTAAGCCAGTGGAGGATACAAACACATGAGCTATATTTGTTCTGGTTTCTGTTCTCTTTGACGCAGTGCAGTCAGACTATGCACAACTAAAGTTCCCAAGTCAATTCACAGTCTCATTTGGAAATCTGCATCAATCATGACTAGGTTGTCTGAATGAGGATGTTTGTGTTTGTGTTTTTGTGTGTGCGTGCGTGCGTGCATGCGTGTGTGCGTGCGTGCGTGCGTGTGTGTGTGTGTGTGTGTGTGTGTGTGTGTGTGTGTGGTGTGTGGTGTGTGTGTGTGTGCCAACAGCTGGAAGAGGAAACAACCCTCCAAGGGGATTGATTAGAAAATACTGCAGGACGTTCTGAGAAATTAGTATAAAAAGGAGGAGAGAAGAGAGAGGAAAACAAGCTCCAGTGCCCTAATTTAGTGCTCTCACAGCACGTCAGCTGCCCTCCCTCCATCTTTATCTTTGTTCTCCGCCTCCCATCATCCACTCTGCATTTCTGTCAGCACACACAAAACTCATTTAAGTGGTTGAAATCCTCTCATTTCTTCTATCCCTCTTTCACTAAACAGATAGCCAGGCACCCTCTGCCCTAGATAAAATGGAGGTTTGTTGGTCTCCCTTTGTGACCCCGCCTTTCCTCCATCCATCCTTTCCCTTCTCTCCCCCTTATGTGACCTCTCTGTATTTTTCATCTGAGTTGGCGGTGGAGGTCCAGAGAGCACTTTGTGTCATTCGTAAGTCCGTGTCCATAAAGCTCAAATATTCATGTGCCCTCTCTTTGCCGAGCAACAACAGATGATGTCGGCCAGCAACAGACACCCAGTTTCCATGGCAACCTCCACCATCCGTTTCCCCCATCCCCTCCTCTCTCTGACTCAGTCGGATGGTGATTACCTCCTTGGTAACATGGCAGCAACAGGGGGAGACATGTTTGCATCAGTGAGAGAGGATGACATGAAGAAGGAGAGGAAAATGGAAAAACTACAAATAATTAATGTTGATGAGAGAGAAGTAGACAAAGGGGGGGGGGGGGGGGGGGTTGGTGATTTTGACATTAAAAAAAAAGACAAAAATCAAACATCTTTCAACAGGGAGGAGACCGAGACAAGTCTCCCCATCCTCCTGCCCTCCCTGACAGCTCTTGCCTCTCCTGGTCTCCTCTGTGTCGCCTCTTTGTCTTTTCTCTGTCCACCACTACATAAAGAAAGAGCCCTTCACAGGGACTGTAAGCTGCTTACTATAATACAGCTTCACAATGCCTCTTAATACTCCTCTTTTACCCCCCACCCAGCCAGTCTGTCTGCAAAATGGATGGTAATGCAGTGCACTGCCCCCTATCCAATATGCTTCTTTACAGTGGATGCTTCTGGGATGTAGTTTTTCTGAAGGGGAAGTCACAGCACTTTACTCATGTCTCTGGAAAAGATTTTGATGCAGCACTTGATCCATGTGTCCTTTACACTATCAGAATACAGCAGTAACTCATTCTGTGGGCAACGGTCTCATCTCAGTCCAATCGTTCTTTACAGGCCTGATCTTTTCTTCTCATCTCCTCTGCTGCAATTCCTATTTTATGCCTGACTGAGTAACATCCATTGTGTTATTGCCGTCCGTTTAAGATGCACTGCCTTTTCAGCTGCAGTTATAGCATGTTCACATCTGTGTTTCCTTTGTCTATGTGGGTCATCTCTACCTCTGTATTTGTTTGTTTTAATTCCCTATCTTTGCTTGGGTCATGCCACCTCAGCCTCCATTTTATTGTAAAACAGAGGAGGGGGAAACCATAAAAGCTTGAAGACAAAAAATTAAGCCAAGCATGCTGTGAAAAAGAGGGATCAGACAAGGAGGACATAAAAGAGAAGGGAATGAGGGCATAGAGGAGTGTCATTGAAAAATAAAAGAAATATGAAGGGAAAAGATGAGAAAAGAGAGGAAGCAAAGTGAGTTAGAGCAGACAGAGAGGCGAGGAAAGCAGATCACCAGGCAGGGAGGAGAAAAATAAAGAAAAGTCGGGTATAGGCGCTGATTTTTGCCAGCAGGGGGTAAGTGTAACCATGGTTACCAGGCAAAGGAGTGATGTTATCGCCTCTAATAGGTGCTTGGCAATGTGGGGGTATTTTTGGGGGGTTGGCAGCACGAGTCAGTTCTTCACCCTGCTGATGTTCATTGTTTCACATCAGGAGAAAAATGCAGATCATCCTGTAAATGAGTTTGCGTATTTGAAAATTTAAAGTCTTATTTAACCTTTACAGATAACAAAAGATGTGCACTAGCTCGGCACCAGGCACTCCCAATGTGTGCCAGCTTCATCATTACCTAGCAGTTTCTACCCCTTATCCCTCATAGACAGAAAAAGCCAGGACACCTGCCCTAATATTAGCAGGGCTGCAACTGTGCTTTTTAAAAATGCATTTCTTTTTATTATTATTTTGTCTATAAAAGTTCAGCAAAAATCCCTATCACAATTACCCAGAACCGAGAAAGTGAAGTCTTAAATAACTTTGTTTTGTCTGACCAACTTATCATTGAAAATCTAAAACAGAAATACAGCAAATCTACTAAGCAGGAGCACGGAAATGCTTGGCATTTTTGAAATATCAATGACTTTGATGATAAATCCATTATTAAAATGGTTGTCATTGTTTTCTGTGGATTAATCAAGTGTGTCCATGGTGGTTTTTGTGTAGATCACAAAGGTCAACATAGACGTCTGCACTCATTTCTACTTAAGAATCTGAGACTGTCACTAAAAAAAGCCACATAAAAGAATCAGATCTATCAACAATAACGCTCCCCTCTATCTTTAGGAGTGTTAACAAAAGCAGTCGGTGAGGTTAAAATGTCTGTATCTGTTAGACTCTGCTCTGTTTAACCTCTTCATGTCACTGTGGATGTAGGCTTGTTATCTTCACCCCACATTCACCCTCTTGAGATGGGGTTACCCTTTATATAGGACACACGCACACATTAAAATGTAGACATAGACACACACAGACACACAGACAGACAGACAGACACACACACACACACACACACACACACACACACACACACCACACCCAGATTTACTGCCCCCAGAGGAAATCAGACTGCTGCAGTCTCAGCTAATGTAGGTCAATTGACTGACAACTGCTCTACCTCCATCAATGTGTATGGACAGATAAAGGGCATGAGGGAAGAACACACACAAGAAAAAGAAACTCTATCCCTCCTTCAACAATGAGATGAAAATGCTTTCACAAAACAACATGAAACATGTCTAAAAACAACAAATTGTTCCAGCCTTGTGATTGTAGGTCCACTGTGAATGAAGGAAATGTTGGAATAAGATATGGATGGGGAGGTGTGGGAAAGCTTTCAACAAGAGATGATTCACGCAGTCAAAAAGGAAACAGTATCGCAAAGTCTTCTTAATCCTGAAGAAGAGATCTTGAGTGACTTTGGGACAGAGGGAGGGAGAGGGTGAGAGTTGCAATTAAAAGCAGTGGGTAGGTTTGAGAATGAATAAAATGAACCCAGATGAAAGAGGCTGGCAGTTGAAACAGAAGGCTGGTTGTGATGGAGTGATTAACTGGAGGTCTCAGGATTTTAAAAAATGCATCCGCAATTCACACCCACAGCACTCTGTGTGTGTGAGTGTGTGTGTGTGTGTGTGTGTGTGTGTGTGTGTGTGTGTGTGTGTGTGTGCTCATGGACATATAAACATGTAGTAAACTAGCAGGATGAATTCATCAAATGGGTCAGGGGCTCAGACCCTTGTGACCAGAGCCTGACTAGTGAAGACAGACAAAACAGCCTCAAGGGTTCCACGTGGATATCAGCGTCACTTAGACATCAGTCACTGTCTGCTGCACCACCCCACTTTGTGCCTGCATTTGTCTCATCAATAAAGTCTTTTTATTTCTTGATCTATAAAAACAAAAAGACCCTGTGAGAAACATGTGTTTTATCCCAACACAGCAAAGCACTTTCAGGAGCAGTGATGAAGCACACAAACAGGACAGCATCATGATTTCTGGATTTTGAATGGTATCCATTTATTATTCCAGAGCGAATGCAGGGACAGAATCATTTTTAAATCAACCACAAACCGCTTCGGGACAGTTATCTCCTGTTAGATCTTGAAGTGTCTGACTTTTTCCATTGGTTGCTAAATACAGCCTGATAAATCGTAATGAATAATATTACAACGGAGACAGAAAGATATGACTGCATGTCTCGGGTTTCAATCCTGCACACTTATGCAGATACTCTCTACTGTCGTCACAAAAACAAATTGTCACAAGCATCAACAGCATTAGCAACCATGACTCACACAGGGCTACGCTCTAGAGTAAGATTACAACACTAAACATAGCTATAGGTCGTCAACCTGTCACTATAAGTTGTGTACTGTAGATCAGGTTTGTTGTGTCCACAGAGTCTCTACTGCTACTCATTTCAACACCTCCTTTTTTCTCTCTCTGCCTAAACTCACCATGAACCCCAGAATCTCTTAACCAACCCAACGCACATATACACACCACCCTCAATTTAAATTTTTGAGCATTTTCCGCCCTTATCCGCAATGTCATGTCTCATCCCAGCGGATCATCGTCTTGCTCGGGGGATGGGTTTCTCCCCTAAATATGAGAGAGATTTACAGAGAGGATGGTCTGTCTGCTCTGCAGGCTCTGCTAAAGGCTGATGCTAACGGAATATCAATGAGCACCAAGCACCACAGGCATGACCATAGTGCTCTCTCTCTCTCTCTCTCTCTCTCTCTTCCACCAAACAGTCAGGAATACCTACACCGAGTTTTCACATGTACAGTATAGTCAACAAATACTAATATATGAGAATTTGCAAAAAAAAATGGTGACATAAACAAGTTTCTCTTTGCATAAATACATGTTGGATCCAATATTTCTCACAGTTTCATCATGCTAGTTGACAGCAGAAGAAAACGCTAGTTTTTCTCTAGAAGAGAAAAGTGAAGCAGAAGAGAGAGGAATGAAAAGGTGCTGGGGTCAAGGTAGAAAATAAGAACTAAATTCTTCAGCCTCTGCTGATAATACATGAAGCTGGTTACAGATTATGCACAATTCTCTTTGCAAAAGCTCCATCTGCTCTTTAATGGGATTTAATGCTTAGGTTGTCTCTCTATGTTGGGCGTCTTCTGACACACACACACACACACACACACACACACACACACACACACACACACACACACACACACACACACACACACACACACACACACACACACACACACACACACACACACACACACACACACACACACACACACACACACACACACACACACACACACACACACACACACACACACACACACACACACACACACACACACACCCTTTTCACAACATGATGCCAGTCACAGAAGTTCATGCTGACTGTTTTTTTTTTCAGCAGACACACATCACATTGTCAAGTGCACAACATGCTTCACTTCCAGAAGAACAAACACCCAAATGAGCCTCAAAATGAGGACAAATGGGCAGAAAAATCTGATGACAGGCAGATGTTGGATGGAGACATAATCAGAAAGAAAAGGGATGGAGGAATCTAGCAATAAGAGAACAAAGTAAACAAAACAAGTAGGGTTTAGAGATGCACAATCAGATACCCGGATCGGATATTGGCTCTGATATCGACTAATTAGCTGGATCGGATATCGGATGAATGAGGCCGATCCAGTCATTTCTGTTTTGGTAGTATCACAGCAAGTTAATTAAACCATTGTATGTTGGGTTTCAGGCAGCGGCTTTATCTTATTTTATTCATTTTATTCCATTTTAAAATCTCTGTTTGCAGTGCACTTTACATGGAAGTGTTATTTATTTCTTCATGCTGCTAATGTACACTTTGTGATTTTTTAATAAATAATACTAAGTACATTTATATCTGTGTTAATTTGCTACCTTTTTTAAACAAGGCTAAATGTTTATGTCAATCCTGATACCTTCACTCACTTGGCAAGGTATACCGTTATTTCATTCAACAGTAGTAAAGCATCTGATCGGTATCGTGTATCGGCCGATACGCTCAGCCCATGTATTGGTATCGGATTGGATCGGAAAAAACTGGATCAGTGCTCTACTATGCGTGGACATGTAAGGAGAAAATGAATCATATATGGAAGATGGGAATATATATAGAGACAGAGAACCAGACTGACACAGATTTCTGCATGAGACGGCAGACAGTGTTTTGAATCTCTGCACCCTGGTGCTTCAGGGGTGATGTGAGCAGCGCTGTGATGATGGAGATGTCACTCAGTGGTGTGATGCCACAGCCAATCGGTTGACACTCGCTGGCCCATGTTAATTGTCTGCTAATTGTGTGTCACATGAGGAGTGTTGTACAAGCAGCCGTGTAATATGATCAAGGGGATATTATTAAGATATGATGACCGACGCAGGGAGAGACACACTGAGACACTAAGAAGCAGGCTTTGAATTTATGCACTTACTTGCAGGCAAATTCAAAGTGATGCAAATAAGCACACAAATGCACAAACACTCATTCAGCACATATTCAAACATATTTTTCAAACATGTATTAACATTCAAAAACAGTTAAAGCTGTTTTTATTTTTTTTGCATTCTTCAGGAGTCACTCACACACTGTTTCTCTGGAGTTTAACTGCCACAGTAGTGTGTATTTCTCTCTTGAAGCAGCATGGAAGTTGAGAAATGGCCAATATAAACAAATGAAGTGAGGGTTTAATCCAGAGTCCTCCGAAATGGAGACAGAGAAGCTGTGGAGTGTACAGCCAAGTTAAAGACAAATGAAACACATTTATTTCAGAGCCCTGGCAATGTGGGTGCTAATAGCAGCCAGAAAAATGTGGACACACAAAAACACACACATAAACTTCTGGGTCTGACGTAAAGAAAAGAAAGAGTTCGATGTAGAAGGGATGAGGAATGAGCATGGGAGAGGAAACATACCGAATATAAAAGATAAGTTGTGTGTATGTAAATGAATGAACTGTTTTGTTCCCTCCACAGAGGTCACATCTTGTCTTCCACGTCTAACTCTCCATCCCTCCCTCCCTTCTCCAGGAGGCTGAGGGGTGGCAGATATGCTCCAAGGTTCACTTTGCTACCTGGAGACCGACAGCCTTCCTCAGCCAGCCAATCAGAGGCTGTGAAAAACAGTCTCCTGCTCTGCCATTGGTCAACTGCTCCCGGGAACTCCTTCCACTATCAATGGCTGTGTCATTGTGTCGTCTGGCAGTGCTGAAGCCAATTATACTGCCCTCTTTCTTTGTTCAGACCTCTTTTCTCCAGCAGACCCCCCTTCACACACACACACACACATATATATACAAATCTCCCCCGACTCCGCAGAATGTCACAACAAGAGACTGTGGGAGTCTGGGAATCAGGAGGACCTGAAACCCATAGTAATGAGACATCATTATACTGTAGATATACCAACCCTATATCTTTGACCTTAACTAGAATAAACCTTAATACATAGATAGAAGCATTTTATACAGTTCACTTAAACTGAACCAAAGCCTAAATTTTGACTCTCTTGCAAACCTAAACCCTTAGCATAAGTATTCTACTTGTAGCCCAGGTGGTATCATAGTGATATTTGTGCATCCGCAACAATTAGCAACAAAGTAACTTTATATAGAGTTGTGAAAAGGATGTGGAGCATGAGACAGTTTCCCTTCAACACCTGTTGCAGGCTTTCTGTCTCGTACTGACAATGTGTTTATAATCACAAGCTTTGATTTGGCTTCAACTCAGAGGTTTTAATTTCCGAATCTTAAATATATCTGTCACAAGCAGATATTGTAAAAAAGTAATCAATGATTTCACTGATGATGCAGTGATTAAACCAATTAAATGAACACTGTCTACCCGAAGAACACGACTCTACATGGCTCTATGAGGCTAAATGCTAAATAGAGGCTATTCTAAATGTTACTGTCAGCATAAAAATACTCACAATGATAAGGCTTTTACGCCGATAACAGCAGGTATAACGTTTACCATGTTTACTGTCTTAGTTTAGCATATTAGCATGCTAACATTTGCCAATTAGCACTAAACTGTCTATAAGATGACCTCTGTAGTCTGTATGCCTGACCGTAAGCATTTATGACCTGTGTGACTTTTACAAACAAGTAGCCTTATGTAAACATTGCTAACAGGATAACATAGCCATAATAAATGTGGGGGCAAATGACCTTTAATAGACAGCTAGTGAAGAACAGTCAACAACCAAGAAGTCATGCCTCCCTGTCTTGGTTTCAGATACTGACAAGAGCTCTGGTGTACTCTTCTGTGTGATAAAACGTCAAACTAGAGTCAAAACCGAGTTTGCTTTGCGTTCTTGCAGCTCCCTGTGGCTAACAGGGACATGATGTGCTCACATGTTTACAAAGCCACGCGTGGTGTGTAAACCACAGTCATAAGCATGCACAAAACAACTCAGTCAGATGCACACATAAGAACAAACCTACAGGCTACTCAGGGAAGCAAATATGCCGAACAAGCTTGACAAAGACAACAAAAACACACACAAGTTTGTATCTCTTTAATCCTGAGACTACCAGTGAATCACTCCATCACAACCAGCCTTCTGTTTCAACCCCCAGCCTCCTTCCTCTGGGTTAATTTCATTCATTCCCAAACCTCCCCACTGGTTTTGATTGCAACTCTCACCCTCTCCCTCCCTCTGTCCCAAACTCTTGAAGTCACTCAAGATCTCTTCTTGAGGATTAAGAAGACTTTACGATACTGTTTCCTTTTTGACTGCGTGAATCATCTCTTGTTGAAAGCTTTCCCCCACCTCCCACTCCCTATTTCAGCCTGGCATTTCCTTCATTCACAGTGGACCTACAATCAAAAGGTTGGAACAATTTAGGTTCCTCTTTGTGAGTAGGGAGACGTTGAGTGGAGAAAGAGAGTGAAGGAGAGAAAACTGGATGAAACAGCTGTGTCAAAAGGTCAAAGGGAAGAAAGCAAATGTAAGGACCTGCGTATGGATGTGAAAGTGGTTTGTGGTGAACATTACTACATTTACCCTGTGATTGAGTAGTGGTAGAAATTGAGTTTTGCTGCAAATTAAAATAACGTTTGCAGCTGAGAAGGAATGGACTGATATGAAATTACTGCTGAAAATGTACTTTTAACTGCTGGCAAAATTACATTTTACCCACGTCATCATAGACAGTTCATTTGTGTTTAATTGTTATCTTTATTTGTAGTATTAGTAAATAAATCACCCAAAGCATTTCAGGGAAGCACTATCAGTAAAATCTTGACATATCTGAGGCTGTTTTGTAGTCATTTTGATTAAAGAAAATTCAAGCGCATCCAACACAATGGAACATAAGCATTTATCTGATTACCTTAGAATCTTTTATGCAAGAAATATGTGTGAACGTCTTCCACAAGAGACCAAAGTCTGTCCTTATATTAATGATTTAGAGGTATAAACCCACTTATAAAACCCACTCCTTTGATGACAACAATGTCCAGACAGAGAGGACAGATGGTTTGAAAGAGGAGTAAAAGAAGCCATCTATGTAAAAGTAGAGAAACCATCGCTAAACAGAGGAGGAGGTCTGAGACACCACTTGTCTGCAATTTACAATGCTGCCCTTTCATCCCTTCAGAATCAGAATCAGAAATACTTAAATAATAACCGGGGGTAAATTATTACTTTATCTCTTCCCAGGAGATTCAACAATCTAACCTTAAAGAACAACTGTTAACAAATGGCCTCCTGTGACTCCAACGACGACTCTTAACATCGTTAAGACTCAATAGAGCACTGACGAAGTCAAAACCAACTTCCCACCAACGATGGTCGTTGGCACTTGGAGCACAAAGGGTTCCAGTGACATCATCGACCTAGTGAGAGGTTAATTACCTGGATCATCACACCAGATAGTTGGACCAGTCCCAGCCTGGTCAGATGCGTACATGAACTGATGAAGCCTCTTGGTTGAGAGGTGAAACATCTTCCTAGACAAATAACCAAGTCCAGTTGCTTTTGACTGAAAGTACTTTGGGGATAACGATGACCGAAGATTTATTGAATAATTGCTATTATTACTAATAATTGTGCATTTGCAGTATCAAAAATTTAGTTAGAGACAGAAACTTTCTTCATTCCACAACATAGCTATAAATGCATCAGAAATCACTTCCATAACCTTTGTGTGGATAACATAATGGACACGTGTGCACACAAGTACCAGTGAAAAACAAAGGCTACTGGGTCCAGTATAGCTCCACTTTGATTAGGATCAGATGCTTGAGAACCACTGCTTACGATGATTATTTCTGTCTTCAAAGAGACAGGAAGAGTGTCAAAGACGCACACATGGTTACAAAAAATGAAACAATGCACAGACATTTTGATTCACTGCCGTCTTCAGCGTCAAACCAGAGTCATAACTGCCTTATGGCCTGCATGTGTGTGCCCAAAGAAAGAGTGTAAATGATGAAAGGAAGTCAGGGCTTTCTGGTTAAATTAACAGGGCAGTTAATGAGGTGAAAGGACAACAGCAGCTCCGGTTCACTAAAGAGCAGAGGCCTTCACTCGCAGTGCACAGGACAGCAAATGGATTCTTTATACTCCAGGTGTTTGACATGAAATGAGTTCCAAAAACAGAACTCATTATTTCCTCTCTGATGTCAGGGATGACATTAGTGAATGCCAATTTAGTGCACTTACAGTATGTTTGAATATTTTGACAACTAAAATATAGAGCTTGCATGGAACCAAAACTGTGGATCAGTCTTGAATTTGAAAATAAGTGACATTTAATATTGCATTACTACACACAGAAATATGTTTTCCCTTAAATCATGCTTATGATGAGGCATGTTACCCATAAACTGAGTACTCCATTCAGCGTTCCCTGTAGTTTCACTGACCAGTAAACATCTCTCTTGACTCCGACTGCGGGTGGAGTTTATCATCTTCACTAACATAGACTGACCTGCAAGGCAGAGTAAAAGCATTTCACTTTTCAGGTGGATTTAACGTCACAGTACCACCAGAGAATAAAGGGCATGATTGATGCTTTTCTTTTTACGATTTAAACAAAAAGCAGATGCAAACGTTTCAGTCTGACCAAGCTACAGCCTGAGGCAATATCAGAAAGATTTAGGAGATGTGGAAGGAAAGAGGTTCAAATCAACTCACCTCTCAGATCAAAGCTGAGACCAGGGAAACTTCTCTGGCAATTTTGGGCATGCATCTAAGTCGCCTGTATGACACAGCAGGGTATTCCCAGAGCAGGCCTGTACTGTCTAGGCTGACCACTACAGGGAGGAGACTATAGTGCAAGTCATCATATCATAGTATAATATTACATGTTAGGGAACTTTTCTGAGTCAATGTTGCTGTCAGGGGAGGAGTTGGACATACAAGCTGATGATCTAAGTCAGTGGTGTCAAACTCAAATTCACAGTGGGCCAAATATAAAAACTGGGACAAAGTGTGGGCCAAACTCAGTATCTACAAAAAATAAATAAGATTGCAAATGTACATTTTTTCCTTCTCTCCAGGTATGTATTGTAGAACCTTTTCAGTGCTGGTCCTTGTACTTGTCGTGGTGTTTCTTATGTTTTATTCTTTGTTTACAGCCACGGTAGCTCTGCAGACGAGACAAACAGGAGCTTTCCACACCGGTTGGAGGCAGACTATCTGTTCATGAAGGTAAAGAGCTGTTTTCCATCTTTCTTTTGGCCGTTTTTGGGGAGGGGTGGATTAAGTTTGTCCGAAGAGACTGGTAGCATGGATACTCATGTTTGTTAACAGAAAAGTAGCGGTGGATGTGCTTTATACTCATAGAACCTTGATATGATCTTGCGGGCCAAATATAATTTTACTGCTGGCCAGATTTGGCCCACGGGCCGGAGTTTGACACCCCTGATCTAAGTGACTGACAAATGAAAGACAGGTGTGTTGTGAACAGGCCACTCTCTTAAAGTCACAACATCTAAAAGTGGGCCAGAAGCTGCTCAATGTTAGAACATGTCTCTGGAAAATCCTGGAATGTATCTGTAAAAATAAGTCATTAGACTGTTTATTCATTCTTCTGCTCTACTAGTTTGGTAATAAGAGAGTGACAGAGAAGGGGGGGTGTATGGAGAAATGTGCTTCATAGGTAATTCACCATGGCAAAAATACAGGAATAATATGAGCTAGAAATTTCACAATGACATTTGACCACATTTACAGATGACGTGGACACTTTGACCAAAGAATGAGCCACACCATAAAATGACTTAAGACATTTTAATAGTTCTGTGTAGCAAACAGAATGAATATGTGCATTATTCTGTATACATAGAGCAAAAACAAAAAAAGTCTCCATTCAAATACATTAAAATAATCAACCGTAAAAATTCACATAGAAAAAATCTCTTTAAAAAAAATGAATGAACAAAAGGAATGATTCAAATTAGAAAACAACAAATATTCCAGTGATGTTCGGGCATCCTTTTCGTTTGTTTGAAATCTTTCTCTCCTTAATGTTGAAAACAGTTATCTGGATCTGGTATGCACAATCACCTGGCACTGTCCACCTGAACAGATGTGCAGAATAATAAAACAGCAGTTGTATCTCTGGTTTAACTACAACTACGACATATTTTGTGCTTGAGCAGGCGCAGAAGTTTATGGGGTTTTGCACCTAATTATTCCCAGTGTTACTGGATTAAGATGCAGCGCTATCACTTGATAAGAACTAGGCTCTCTGCACCTACTGTACTTGAAGAACCTTGTATAAGTGCCAAATCCTCCATATCAAAAGATATTCTGATGTTTATGGTAGACGTTATATAAACGCTGGTGCTGATGAAATACTGAACTTTCGGAGCTCAGTTGCAGGCAAAATTAAGCACTGATCTTAAACCAGCGAGTTGATAAAGACCGCTGTAGTCCACCCAGTAGTTTTTTACATCCTGAGGCTGGCTGGGTGTCAGGGCTGGAGCACACTACAGTATTGTGTTTGCATAGTTTAAATATTGCATGGAGCAGATGACATCCTCTCTCAGGATTCTTGTCAGATATTACACATCATGGCAACATGCAGGCTGACGGCTACTGCATACAAATAAAAGCAAGGCCAGACATCCAGCAACTACTGATGCAGTTCAGTAGGAGGGAAAGTGGTCACACACACACACACAGTTTTTGGGCAGTTTTCCAGTGTGCTATATCCTCAACAGAAAGACCACAAAGCTGTTTATGAAACCTAGGATTTATGACAGCATGGTCGGTACCATACAGTAATTACAGACGGCAACACACATGCACACACTCAAACACACACATAGGAAGTTTGGTGTGCACATACAACTAAATATAAGCAGACTCCTCATACACACAAACACACAAGCATGTAAGCTGCTCAGGCTAGCTTTTTTTTATGGAAACACCCTTTTAAAAAGCAAAGTTCTTTTGGTTTAACTGACTGTGGAATAACTTTCTTTCCAACCTATCTCTATTTCCATCTGGGGTTTATAGGAATGCTCATGGATGTAAGCAGGTTTTCTTCATACAACTGCTGTGGGCATGTGTGAAAGCTTAGACACCCTTGTGTAAATGATCCCCATTTTTATGTGAACTCTAACTTATGCATGCGAATCAGTGAACTAAATACCCTCCTCAGTAAAAGAAACTTACTGAAACACCCAGGTGATGATCACTGTTGGAGCGATCCACACAGCAGCCCTGTGCAAACTGTGACTGGACAAAACCTGGGAGTGAAATGACAAGACTTGGTTTTCTATTGGTTGGCACTTTTTTTTCAATAGCACAGGGAACTGATTAACATTTACAAACAGTAACATACAGTATATCAAACAAATACAAAGTAATATGTTTCATAGATTAAAAAAAAACAATGTGAAAAAGCGCAAAGTGGTCTTGGCCTGGATCATCCAGAGAAAACTCTACGAAGCACCTGCAGGATGAGCCAAATTCCAGACATTCCCAGTCTAAACATGGGATTTGGAAATAACCTCAAAAAAAGGGTGGATCCCTCCTGAGTAAGTCTTTGGAACTGCTCAAGGTGCCCTTTTGCGAATGACAGGTGAAATCAAGTGAAACAGACAAAAATATATGACTGGATACTGTACGTGCACACGCTGAAGAAACCAGTTAATTATATTTGACAATGGCAAAGATCCAAAGTTTGATGAGGGACATACAGGGGTTGTGGCTGAGGTGGGAGCCCAGCCCTCATCCTCTGCCACTCCCTGCCCTCACAGAAGACAGTCAATGCTACCTTAAAAGATGGTCGCGTTAAGACGAGGTTCTGGGAAATGCAGGGATTCTTTTCCTGTGAACTAAACTTAGATTGATATTGGCCCCTGGAATGGCTACAAAATATATCTGTGTTCTACTCTGGGTGCCTAATTGGCCCGAGAAGGAGTAGCGTCCAATAACTCCTCTAATGATTCCGCTTCTAATTTAGGCTCTTCCTTCTCCTCTGTCTTTTTCTTCTTAGCCGCTATTTTGCTGGATGAAGGCGTGTCTTCCTGCATCAGCTCTTTGGCCAGGATGTTGGTCACTGCATGACCAGCTCGTCGGTGGTTGGCTGAGAAAGAGAAAGACAGAGTGAGATTAACAAATGAAGAGAACAGTATAATCGAGATGTCACGTTTATATCATAACAAGCCCATGCAGATATGTCAGTGCATGCCATGAAGTGACATATCTGATGTATGTGCATAATAGACGTAAAAAAAGTCACTAAGCCATCAGCATCACATCGGCAGACAGATGCCCAACATTTTAACTGACTGAACAAAGTCACTAGCCTCCGAGAACACCATAGACTTGAGTTTTGAATGATAAAACACAAAATGGATGCTCCCTTTCTTTTCAACATACAGGCATAATCATAACACATAAACAGTTTAATGGTGAGGCTGCCTATGTGTGGATTAGTGTCACATCTGGACCAACTGACAGCTAATGTCCGATTAAACTTAACTTGAAGTGGGAAAAATGAGGGAAAAAAGGGCATAAGAGACATTTTGAGGAAGAGGAAGTGGTACTAATGGGATGGAGGAATGATGAGTGTGTAAAAGGAAGGAGGGAAAGAAGAGGTCAGACGCAGGGTGAGACACCATCAACAGCAGGAAGATTTATGTTGTGGGAAGATTATGGAGGCAGGGATGAATGAAAATGAGACCAACATGGATAAAGAGATTGAGTAAGAGGTAGGAATAAGCTTTAAGGAATGACGGGAGGAAGGAAGTAGACAAATAGTGGATGAAGTGAGGAGAGAGATGCACAGGGACACACAGAGAAAGATTGTGTGACAGATTGTGCCCTGAGGATGCTGCCGTTTTTATTTATTCTACCTGCTTACTCTATTATTTCCTCTCCTCCCACACACACAGACAGACAGGCAGACAGCGAGACAGAGAGAGACACACACACACACACAGACACACAGACACAGACACATACAGCCTTGCCTTTACCCCTCAGTCCCTCCCTCTATCCTTTAACACTCTTCATTCTCCTGCGTAGGAGGACAGCTGTGAAGCAGCGGCCATTTTGAATTATATAGGTCAGTGGGAGATTGTGTTTGCGGTTATGTTATGCCTGGTGTATGTTCAGAACTCAGAGGCTATGAATAAAAGGTTAACATCAGTAAAGCACACATTTGTTAGCATAAACACACACTGATGACATTGATGTAATGTGTTCCTGTTGCTACTGATGAGGGGGGAAAAAACAGATCAATCCAACAACGTCATGATGCAAATCAATAGCAATACACATGCAAATTAACCATGGTGACGCAAACAACAAACCAATATTTGACACATGGTTCTGAGCAAAACAAACACACACAAAAAGACAAGTTACCAGACAGGTCTCCAGAACTAGCTGTGACAGAGACACAATTGAGTCTGGGGAGAAAGGGGAGAAGGAGGATTTGGAGAGTTAACAGTTATGTTCACAGTTGACTTGTCTTCTTGATGTAAGAGCCTCAGCTGGACTGATCAGCACAGACAGCTGGGGTGTCAAATTGTCATTTCACACACACTTTGCTTGGCAGGGCACACAGATCGCTCCTCGTCTCTTATACAACAGCCATACATGGGAATACTTTATCACTCTAAAATATGCCCTCCATACCTATTTCTGTCCCTTTCCCAACCACTCTTCCTCACTCGTAAACCTAATAATTAGAAATGATGCAAATGACCCAAAAAACTGTGATATAGGGTGTGCATCAGTGTGGGTGTTATTCTGTGTGTACTGTGTCGAGCTTGTCCTAAAAAAATCCAACCCGCAGAGAAAAGCTCTTCAAAGGCTGTCAACCCAGCTCCTCTCTTCTCTTATCCTCCTCCACTCCCTCTTGAGAAAGAAGACAGAGAGGAGGAAGAGAGAGGGGGAAGAGAGTCAGGATCAGAGGGCTGTTGCATCGGAGGCAGCATGGGAAAAAGATGAATTTAGACAAAAACCTGCGGATTAAAGTAATGACAGGAAAATTCTCAGAGAAGAACGAATCTTCTCTAGATTTAAATATAGTTAGAATACATAAACTCAGATAGCATCAGAAGCAAATACACTGCCTGACAGACTGGTATCACTGAGCATCAAGTTAACTTTGAATATCCCATTACATAGAAAGCACATCATTAAGGATAAGGATGGCATTATTCTATGTTTGTTATTGCCAACAAATTCCACGAAAAGTCCAAAACGGAAAATGTGAGTCTATCTTTCAAAAGTTCCCCAGGCTTTCTGTGGCCCTCATGTCTCATGGTTTTCTAAAATGAGCCTTACAATTGAGTTGCTAATACAATGTTACTTAAACGGGTGTCAATGGTGCATTTGTTGGGGATTAACTAGTTCGGGCCAAATACATTTTTCATTTTAAAATATCACCAGACACCCTTAAGGGACTACTTTGGGGGAGATCAAAGCTGAAGTTGCAGCTCCAGCAGCAAAGTTACCCTCCACTGGAAACTAAATGGAATCACTTTGCAATATTATCTTTTAGGAGAGATTAACATGAAGAAACAATCTATCGTCTTGACCAATCTAACTGCAAACTGTTGTCCAATGTCTTCTGTGGCCTATTTTAGAACTTGTCCCACACTTGAGACTAAAAATTAGGATCTATCGGCCTCTGTTGCTTTGATTTTGAACACTTAAAATGTGCAAACGAAGTACACAACAAATCTCCGGAGCACCACTTTAACACATGGCACTACAAACAAAGGAAATACTCAGCATGTGAATCCAGAAACTTGTTGTGATGTTGAGTAAATGATCCATGAACATGGCATGAAGCCTGGTGTGTGCAGTGGTAGGAAATGAGATGGCGGGACATACAACAAAGACTGTTTTTGGGTCTGTTTACTGGCAGGCGTGAGGTTGAATGTGTTTGTACACTGAGGGGCAATCAGTGGCATAGAGAGTGAAGTGAAAAGATCATCTGTAACACATTACACTCCGGGAGACTAAATAATGACTGTCTGATGAAGGGAAGAATGCTTTGTTGTACAGTATGTGTCTTTGTGCTGACCTTATGATGGGAAAATACAGAAACAGGAGGATTAGCTGTCATATGTGTGTGGGCAGCTAGACATGAGAAGCTAATAAGAATTATACAGAGAATACCCACTTCCTCTGGGATCACATATAATCCATACCCTGCAATTGAATGAACACACATTCTGCATAGTGTGATGATTACAGTTGAGAAGGAAGCAGCCATTTTTACTCTCTTAGTGCCACGACTAGCACGATGTGTTTGCAGACGTGGGCTGGACCTCCATCAGTGTCATCGGCTTAGAAAGGACTCTTATCGCCCTCCTCAGGCCACACTGCGTAACACACTGTTGCTCTGCACTAGAGAACTGTGGGAAAGAGTGACGTCATCTAGCACCACTATATGCTTGTGTCTGTGGGTTAGTATTGATGTGCAGGCATGCCTTTCATGTAACCAAATGGGTTCAACTGGTGCACATGTGTGGCTCGCTGGCCTGTATTGTCTCAGTGAGTGTTTAGTATGCATGTGACATCACCACTGCTTCAGTAAGGACTTGATTTATGAGAGCTCTCCTATTGGTCTGAATTATCTCCTCCTGTGTGTGTGCCCTTTATGTGTGTTTGTGTGAACATCTGTGACAGCACAGATCTCTATAGGGGTCTTTTTTTAGGAGCAGACCGTCTGCAGATCCAGCGTGTGCCTCTATTGTTGCTATCCCCTTTATCTCAGTTGCTCTGTTGTGATTGGTGCTTTGTCAACTAGTTGCTACTGCGATTGGTTGTTATAGCAAGGGTCGTGACCCAGCAGATGGGTCTATAGTGAGCGTTTAGACACGTCATTCCTCTACACACGAGTGCCCTTAAATTGCTTTACACACACATACATTAGCCTTATGTGCTGTAGCTGAGACAAGTATTCATACAAGAGGACATAGGCAAACTAAAAGTTATTATTTAAAACAGAGAGCCACAGTGTGATAGTGTTTGAAAAACTATGCAAGGTTGTCTGTTCTCTGGAACATAACAAGTCTGTATTGGTATGCAAACATTATGTGTGTCTTTGTATTGGCATGCAAGCATCTGGTGTGTGTGTTTTGTCTGCATGTTTTTAAAGGGGGGTAGACAGCTGAGGATACCCCATGCAGTCTGCTCATTCAACACACACACACACACACACACACACACACACACACACACACACACACACACACACACACACACACACACACACACACACACACACACACACACACACACACACACACACACACACACACACACACACACACACACACACACACACACACACACACACACACACACACACACACACACACACACACACACACACACACACACACACACACACAGCTACATGTCAAAGGTGAGGAGGTATATGGCCTCCACAGCCTCGTGGCTTTCCATTCAGTCACAATGCCATGACACAATAAGCACGGCAACACACTCAATAGGCCCTTAGTAGTCCTTTAAAACAGAGATGGTGACGTTTGCAGTCGCCACAGCTGTGAGGAGAGGAAAGAAACAGAAAGGGAAGGGAATGACACACTTCACGTAATAGACAAAAACATGCACAACAGCGGTCACACCAAAGGAAAAAAATAATAAAATAACAAATGTATGTGCTGACCAAATGGTAGATATAAAAATGTTGGAGTGTAAGGATACACAGTCTTACTATCCATAAGCCAAATAATGCGTCTATAATATATTTCAAAGTTATAACAAGTGTTCATTTGTGCTTTGCAGAGAGAGAGAAAGTACCGTTAATGAAGAGTAAATAATGTGGTCATAGAAAGTTGGTAAAAGTTATAGTTCTGACAATTTCAAGCTGTGATGGTGTTCATTTTATGATACCAGCACTGAGCAAGCATGGCGTTTCACAATATGTCACACAACTTACACCCTCTTATGTTGACATTACTTGTAAATATATTTGCAACAGTTTGTGATTGTACACATTCTTCAGTAACCAATATGCTGGTAATATGTGACACAAGACTATCGACAGATGTTCTTAGATGAAACTGTAATGTGATCAACAGGCAACAGCTCAGATGTATGGGGATGAGAAAGATTATGGAGTATCTTTCACACCCTTTAGTTATAATGACATTCCACTTTCATTTGAAATTTCTACACACCCATGTTCCAGTGTAGGGAAGCTGATCTGATAAGATGTTATATGCTGCAGGAGCTTGATGCATAAATTAGGATTTGATTCAAAACTAACCAGTTTCCCTGAACATACTTTACCTCACATTATATTTACATAAGCATGCTTTAAGAACCACGCCAAAATGATCATTACCAAAATCTAATTTTCATTCAGCTTTTACAGCTCTGTATCACTTATTTTTGTTTCTGTTCTTTCTGAGTCTTTCCAATACTTTCAAACTCATAAATAGGAAGCTATGGGCAGCACCTTAAGGCAGCAATATTCTTCTACCAGGTCAAAAATGGGTCAGAAAGCCTGAGTGATAACTCTGGCCAGTGGTTTATGCAGCAAAAGCTGATGAAATTAGTTTATGCATAGTTTTACTTTTCTGGAACTAACAATAATATGTTGCCACCTGAGTCGTGTTAGAGGGTTGAAAAAAAGGTAAAGGTAAATCCCTGTGTATCATGTGGACATAAAGTACGAGCTTCACTGGTGTTGGAATATCTGAAGCACCTGTTTAAATGTATGGCTTCATTGTGATTTTATATTCCCACTCTTTTGCTTATTTACAGGTCATTCAAGGGGATTAACCTGTTCAGTTATTATGAAACAGTATAACACAATAGTTCAAATCAATTGTACTTTAACAGCATAGACAATTAATTAGAATGAGATTACATGAGGAACTGGTTCAACTGGCCTCAGGGCTAGTGATATCACGTATATCACGATCAGTGAGGGAGGGAGAAATGAGGAAACATCTCATGCCACTTTTATGACATTCAAACGCATCTACCTCTGTTTAGACACAACAGCATATACACAGCAACATCTTTCCCATAAATAGGTCATATTTTTGAGCTGACCATTTCAAAACAAAATACTTTTTCTTAGAGCTGTGGTTCCTTGATATTGTGTTGTATACATATACAACAGACACCGAACAAATTAAGTCAGATTTTTCCTTCTAAATCTCTTCATCCAATTTTCTGTCCAGAATGCATGATGTAAAAATACCCTGCATAAATATGAGCCAGATAGAGGAGTATTTTAGTCTTCTCATATAGGCTGCCTGTGGCCCCACTGGGGCCAGATATGTATCAGTAGAGCCAAAGTCAGGATGTGTCTCCTCCTACTTCAGCTCCACTAAATTAAGACCTCTGACTCAACCCACCAGTCTGTTGTGTGGGTGACAGACTTCCTGGGTGTACGAAGCAGTGTGCAACTGGAAAAGAGCGGTATTTAAACCTAAGTGATGGAAATATAAACTCTTTAAAAAAGCTTAGATTGCCTACAAACCACAGCAGGGCTTCACACCCTCCACATAAGCCACAGAAAACCCTGAACTTTGGCAAAAGAAAATAAAAATGACAAGACGGAGGGAAAACATCAGACAGGGAGGAGGCACTTAGCAGAGATGTGATACATGCAGCCACTTTTATTTTCCTTCTTTCTTACCACAGACAAGTGTGCATAGGGAGGAATGCTCTCTCTCCCTTGAACACACACACACACACGTTAAGGTATTTCCTGTTTGGAGTATGAGGTGGCCAAACAGTATAGTGGGCCCCATTTTCTCTCATACAGTGTACCTTTCCTCCACTCCAGCTACTCCCATTTCCTCCTTTCACTGTTGTCTCGGTCAGTTTTGTGGTGATGAGCCTGAGCAGTTTGTGATTAAAGAAAGTTTGCTACACTCACTGTAGCGATGTTCTCAGTGTGACTTAGTGAACCACTGAAGACCACTCCATGTTTAATAGCTATGGACCATTATTGGTAACAGGTTATATAAATGCATTTTGTGACTGAATGAAAAAAAGAAGGAAAGATGAAAGACACAGACAAAGACATAAAAAGAGTGTGGTATACCCTCCAGCTCTGTGCTATTCCACTCTGGAGCACCGCTTCACATCTGGCTTCTATTGAGGGAGGTATTGGGTTGCACACACTCTACCCCGGCCTCTCTTATGTGTGAATACTCAACTCACACACACAGGCTCTCTCAGTTAACTGGCACAGGACACTTTCCCACTCACATAGTTACACACAAGTCTCCAACAACAACAACACAAGGTATCAAATTACAAAGTTACAATCCTAACAGCCCACAAAGCCTCGTGGTCATTTGTATGGTTTTACCAGGAGTTATTATTCACAAAGTGTGGTATATGTACAATTCTGATAACAGGAAACAATAAGGAGGAAGAAAGGTACACTGAATGTAACTAGATTGGGCAGTGGGACACAGCAGAATAAGTAGCTAACCAGATTATTGCCCTGTCTCTATGAGCTTACAGACTGAACAACATGGCCTGTATGAAAATCAATACAGACTGGAGTTGTGGTCATGAGAATGTCCTTACATACAGGACATGGTCGCATGGCTGGCACAGTAATGACAAAATCATCATTCAACATCATTCCATTGTTTTAGTTTCAAAACAAAATGGAAAGTTTTGATACTATAGATTTATGAGATATTTTCATGTGCATTTACAGTGAGTTAGGGTTTCCAGACCTATCATAAAACCATTTCTATTCCCAGCGTAGGTGCTCTGGAGGTAAGGCTGTACCAAATAATTCAAAGCTTCATTCATAACGTTGGCATTCAAATATTTAATCAACATTCAAATGCTACGCAGCTCGTTTTCTTTCTTTTTATGCACATCTATTCAGTCTGTTTAAACCTGGTATTTCTGTTGCAGATAAAGAGTAGACTACACTACTGTACTATTATTACTATTTCAATACTATCTGTAGAATTAACATTCCTGTGGTGGCTATGTAGGATTGTTTTCGATTCATGAACGATGGAGTTAACTGCTGTAGCAACTCTCATAGCGGCATGGAGTGAGGAACAGGGACCACAGGGAGACAGATAACAAGGGTGGGGCAAGAAGGGGCTGAGCAAATCAATACTCTGCCTGCACCTCAACAATGAAATATGATTTTAATCATTTAAAAAAAAAAAAAAAAAAAATAGAAATTCCATATGGCACATGGGAGAAAGAAGTACATGGGAGCAAGTTACTACTCCTGTGTTAGTGTGACATAAATAAAATATGAAAATAGACATCACATCTTTCACATCTTCTTGTTTTGTCTCCTTGTGTGGAAGGGGACTCTTCATACAGCTGTCAGATGCTCAAACATGTTTTGCGTATTGTTCCTATTCACTGATACCATTTCCTTAAACTTTCTACGCACTCTAGTTTATCCTCCCTAGCTCTATATTCATATTCCTCTTATATTTTCCTATTAAACAACCACACCCTCACCAGTTGTTCCTCTCTAAAGGATCGTGCTGCCCACACCAACCTCTTGGCACTCTCACGTTTCTTGTGTTCTTGTGCCAGCTATTGGTGGAAATGGCTTCCCCCCCTGTAACGCTGGCCAGAGTATACAACCACAATCCACTGTCTCTGAGCCATGCAACAGATGGAACAGAGACATGGGGAACACAATCAGATCTGTTGTGTGTTGACGGAAACAGAGACGAAGAGAGATGGAACAAATGCGTCTCAAATGCTACATATTTCAATACACACCGCAAATGTGACAGACAAGACGCTTTTAAACATCTGCATGCTTCCCCAGGATTTGCAGCTCTGCTTGTGTATGAGTACCTGCTTGCCGTGGTCCTCTCTTTCTCCTGAAAGCAGCGCCAGACTGCAACGCCTCCAACAGGCCATCCATGATGCCAGTTTCATCACCCTCTGTAAAGAGAACATCAAAATATCAGCAATGCATCAATCAACTCTGGATTCAAACAACATGCAGAGTCACATTTGAACCTTTATTTATGCCACACACACACCACTCCATCGCAACCATGTTATTTAAAATCAATACAACCCTAACATATGCTCTAATTTACTTTCCCGACAACAGGGGAGTGATTGGTGGTTTATCTCTAAACCCTCATCCTATTGCTGTTTCTCTCAGACACGCCAACACACACGTGGGCAGGGAGGTCATCTACTAGCCACGTGGGCAAACTAGCTACATTAACCCAGATAGGCAGTGACCCAGTTAAGATACTGTCTCTGCTAGGGGCTTCAGACTTCACTTTCAGGGAGGAAATCTCCGTATAAACATTATAATACTACCGAATGAATGAGTAATTGTTATTTACAGTTTGGATTTGTGTGTGTACAGGTACAGGTTGTATGGTTGGTGTTGTTCTTTGTTTGTTTACATCCACATTGTTTAACTGGTGGTCATAAATCAGGGGATTTGAGAATAGGGGGTTACTTTGTGGCAATGTTTCTGTGGGTAAAAGTGTGTGACTGTTGTCATGATTGTTTTGTGGGCAACTCAGCGTTAGGGCAGACTGTTTTAATTATTTCTTTGAACCTGAATAGAGACAGAAGGGTCTGGAAAAGGGGTAGTGAGGTTGGGGGTTAAAGGTTTATGTCGTCACTCCCCCAACCCCCAACCCCCCTCCCACACACACACACACACACACACACACACACACACACACACACACACACACACACACACACACACACACACACACACACACACACACACACACACACACACACACACACACACACACACACACACACACACACACACACACACACACACACACACACACACACACACACACACACACACACACACACACACACACACATCTAATCCTTCAGTAAGCCATGGAGCAGATGTCCTGTGGTCTCATCTGTCACGTCAGAGAAAGTCTCTTTCACACACTTCACAGGCCTTCCGCAGCTCACATACACCCCTCAATGTCCATGTACTGGAACTGCACGGATCAGAATGATGTAGGCCATGTTTTTATCCTTCCGGGAAAACACATTTCCACTCACACTAATCACATGGTTGGCTTAAACTGCTGGTGGAAGCACACAGACACACAAACCTATTTGTGAGTTTGTACTGGAGGCAATAGAGGGACCAAACAATGACCTGGTTGTGTATAAAACAGGCTTATTGATGACAGAATGAACTAAAACTAGAATTGTCCTAGGGCCATTGTATTGCATTATACATACAGCTCAATATTGTTGTTGTGTCCGGCCTTGGGCAAAACTATTTCAGAAATCCATAAATGAGGCTTCTTTATAAAAGCTTTGGTTTGTTTGTGATTAGCAATAGGGCTAATAATAGGGGAAAAATCCCACTTGTTGATAATCATGTGCTCTTGTTAATTCACATGATGTTGCTGTGGAACAGATATCTAGATATTTGTGTTATTACTGAAAATCTATACAAAATCAATATTGAATTGGCCTCAAAAAGGTGGCACAAGCATGCACACACAGAACTATAGTGCATGGTACGCAAGTAAGAACATAAGATTAATTATTGTAACAGCATTACACACACACAGTCACGCACGCACGCGCACACGCACACGCACACGCACACACACACACACACACACACACACACACACACACACACACACACACACACACACACACACACACACACACACACACACACACACACACACACACACACACACACACACACACACACACACACACACACACACACACACACACACACACACACACACACACACACACACACACACACACACACACACACACACCATCTTGTGTGGAGCAGTAGCACCCCTAATGGACGTTCACACAATAACAGAAAAGGACAAGAGAGGAGTAATAACAAATACAGAAACAAAAACCGAGAAAGGAAAAATACTGAGAAACAAATAAAGCATTCAAGCGGGTTGGATGCAGGATTTCTATATTCCTAATGTGTCAGGATCGTGCCCCTCTATCACAGTGGACTGGAGTGAGGCAAGTTACCCAGGCTTATCCCACCCAATAATCTGTTTTACCATGTGCTTTTCTCCTCTTCTCTTCTTACCCCCTTAACTAAGAGACAACAACACAGTCTAATCCTCAAGAGAGCATCTGCTGCCCTACTCTCCTCTTTTCTTCCCCCTCCCCCATGCTACTGCCTCACTTGCTCTCTGTGTAGAGCACGAGCATTCCTAGTGGCAGTTCCCATACCAGCAGAATCGCTGTGGGTGTGTCAACCACACATGCGCACACATCCTTTGCCACATACATAAAAGCTCACAGAATCTTTTACAGACAGTACTGACACCTAGCTGTGGAAATAAGAAAGAGTCAGTTGCTAAGTAGTCTGGCATGTTTCCAAAGATGAGTGTATGACAGCCAGGGATGGATTTTTCATTACAGTAGTAGTCAGTATTTATCAGATCAAATTAGAGCAAAGATCTTCCTTAAGGCACATTTAGTGAATGTGGACTTTTGAGTGTGGCAGTCTGGTACCTTGAATCCTGAACTTCCATGTATCATAGAGGCAAATAAAGCAAAGTAATAACACTTAATTATGAGATAATCTCATGATGAATTAAGTAGTAATCTACGAAGAATCTCAGAAGGACCAGTTATTCACAATAACTACTATCACATGCTTGGCACACATGCAAAGTGAGGCTCCACTGAGTGAGCGATCCTCTGTCTGAGTCACACTGAAATGACAAGGTCACATGCAAACACAGACTGACCTTCCAGAGTTTAACCAACAATTACGATACTATGTTTCCAAAGAGACAGACAGTGAGAAAGAGGAACATTCATGAGATAGTGAGGGTATGTGAGTAGATAGGTGGGGAATCGAAAGAAAAAAGGGAACAAGGTAAAGTGTAGCTGCTGAAAACAACCTTGATGATGGTTATAAACAAATACAGAACAAAGACCAGGTGTGTTTATGCTGAATTTGTGTGTGGTTAAATTTAAATGGGAGGGGGGGTATTGAATGACTCTGGGCTACAGGGGCAGTCAAATATGCCACCTGTATGTAAATGATCTCTAGGCCACTAGTTCACACACATCTTTGAAGCACTATTATGTTCCATTCGCACGTCTCTAGAGGCTGAACATGAAATTTGACTACCTTATTTCCACCACAAAATGTCTGTTCCACACTTTAAACACAGAGACAAAATATTCCAAGTGGAGCTTTGGTGCTTGCTGTGTTTTTAAGTGCCCTTTAAATGAAGACAGGGGGAGGGAAAGGAATAAAAAAGAGGGAGTAATGGAACAAAAAGCAAGCGAGAGGAGAAGCCAGCTGGAACATGGAGCTCCAAGAGAAAGGCCAGAGAGACTTTTTGTAAAAGAGGTTCACACACACACACACACATGCACACGCAGGCACGCACGCACGCACGCACACACGCGCACACACACACACACACACAAACCCCTTTTTTGGCCAAAACAAGGGTTATCCTACAAATGGGCAAAGCCCAACAGAAACATTCACAAGAAAAAAGAAATGCAACTCTGTAACACACACATACATACACATATACACAGAGTGCACTATGGCTGTAGAACATTTTGTAGGGTCCAGGAAAACTTGACTGGAGCCAGAGAGTAGAGGAATGTACTAAAACTAGGTCACAGCCTAAGAGAAGAGGAGAAAAAGTGCCTGTGCATAAATGTGTCTGCGAGGCAGGATTTGAGTGTTAACTGTGTGTATACAAGGATGAGCGAGTGAGAATGTGTGTGTGTTACACAGGACAATATGCTGCTAGCATTTTTTGAAGTCTTAAAGAATCCCATAGAAGACTAAAAATATGTTTTTGGTGATAAAGAGATTTAGGCGACCTCTTAGTTCTCTTTAAAGGAAGAAAATCCCCCGTTCGCCACAGGAGAAAAAAAGAGGTCATCCTCCTTGTCTTCACTTTCTGTGGAGCTTATTGTTACTTGCATACTTCAAAACACAGGTCATCAATATTAGATTAACTCTGGTCTATAAATACGGATGGGTTGTTTACACACACACACACACACACACACACACACACACACACACACACACGCACGCACGCACACACACAAATATTTCACAAAAGCGTGGACTCTGACTGCCCCCAGCTGGAATCTGAGGGAAATACAGAGTGTTTCTCTCTTTCACTTAAACACAGACAAAAAGGTAAGATCCAGTAGTAGTGACCTGCGTTGATGTCAAGGAGCTGGTTCTTCTTGAGTTTCTCCTCCTTCTCCTTCTCTGCCTTTTCCCTGGCCAGCTTGGCCCTCTTGATCTTCTCTTCAGCCTCCTTTCTCTTCTGATTCTCCTTCACTGCTTGCTGGTGGGGAAACAAATAGCAAAGGATATCAGACAGTGTATGTATGCACATTAAGTTTGTTATTTGTTATATGTTGTTTGTGTTTGATGTGAAAAAGTACAGGAGGGATTCTTAAAACACAATTCAACAAGGCGGATGTGTGATGAATCTGATGGTTGTCTGTGTGTGTAAACATAACTTCACAACCAGTGGATGGCAGTTATACACAGTAACTGGTAAAACAAGTTACCTCCAGCGGGCGCCATCCTTAACAGCACATTTACAGTTGATGTATCAACTCACAATATCATGGAGTCAATCTCGTTTATTGTTATGTGAAACAGGTGTTGAGCCTTTTTTCTCTTCCTGGTTGACATTTATCTTTCATCTACCTACTACTGACTCCATTTGTGTGTGTGCCTTTGTACTGTGCGGTTTGTGTAAGGGTTTGATTTGCAGGTAAGTTAGTTCATTCACATGTACAAAAACACACCTGGAACATGTTTTTAAAGGTGTTGAGGTCCCCGAAGAATTCCTCTATGGAGATTTTTTTCGGGTCAAAGACAAAGTACTCTCCAAGGTCGATATATTGCTTCTCCATATTCTTATGCAGCAGATCCAGCTTCTCATGCTGCTCATGGGCACTACCCACAAAGCTGTGGAAACGTGGTGTTAAGGAATATAGAATATGTATCGTTGCATTTAACAAGACATAAAACTAATAATATATGATGACAAGATCTTTGGCTTGAATTTAGTTTAAACAAAGTAATATTAAATATGTAACTGAATAAAGAGGATATGGACATCTTCTCAACAAACATGTCCTTGTCATTTTGTGGCGGAGGGAACGTTTCCAGATCTTTTTCCAGGTTCTTGATCTGACGACCCATCGAATCAAGGTTCTTCTGAAGTGTCTCTGCAGAAACTGCAGGGAAAACATTAATGAGCACCTACACACATGGCTAATAAATTATTGTTGACTTTCTCATATGACTATAGCAATGACAGCAAAGTAAATAAATTAGATGAATGAATGGTTGTCAGGGATGATACTTTTTAGTGATGGAGTATAGAAATCACATGTCCCAAGTACCTCTGCTGGCCTTTTCCACATGGATGAGCTCGTCCGTAAAGCTCATGACCTCATGATACTGCTCCTGGCACAGATCAGCGACGAAATGGAGCAGTGTCTGCTTCAGATCAGCTGTTTTGGTATCACGCAACTGGTTGGGAGAAGGATTGATTCAAAAACATTTAATTTCTGGATGTGCTGTCAGTGTTTACAGATATGTGCAAATGGCTGTAGTGTGCACCTAAGATTAGGGGCTTCTAAGCTCCAGCATTTATGCACTCACGTCCTGTTACCTATTCTTCATTATGAAAGATAAAAATACAGTAAAATGAACAGTGTAGACATCACTGTCTTAACACTAACTTGTTATATCATCACTGTACTGATGAAGGGGTTATGAGGCCATCTGTTAGTGTTTATATATGTATTATATGTACTAGATAACTAAAGCTAATATTGAAAAGGGTAAGGGGAAACCATCTGCATAATGTAAATGTGTTTTTATGTTGGTCAAGTGTATAAAAAGTGGAATAATAGGGCAGAGGAACAGATTTTGCTTATGTTGAGAGACTATAATTCAGTGTTGAATATAAGACCTGGACAGTAAATTGATTTTGTGTTTTCTGTCCCTGCGATTACGCTGCAGGTAGGGCACTGTTAAGGTGAACGCTTTACTCTTATGGGGCCCAGTTTTATGTAATTTACTATACGTCAGGGGTAAGCAAAGGTAAGATTAAAGGACTGTGTATACACCTCACTTTACCTTGCACAGGTATGAAATGGAGAAGCCGAATGCCTTTCCATTGCGGGAGCCAGAATTCATATAGTTCCCGACGAGGAGGATGATCTCTAGGAGCTTTGTGAAACTCTGGCTTTTAGTGAGCTCCTCACATGCTGCTGTCACAGACACCACATCTGGCTTTATGTTGTTCAGCTGCTCCTCAAACTGCAGCTTGAACAGGATGGCCTGAAGCCGTGGCAGCAGCCGCTTCACACCGGACATCTGGGGAGAAAAAACAAGGACCCATTCCTAGTATGATTGCTTCCACATAGATTGTGTGTGTGTGTGCGCGCGTGTGCGTGTGCGTGTGTGTGTGTGTGTGTGTGTGTGTGTGTGTGTGTGTGAAGGGGATTTTGTTCATTACTCACATCTTTCACAGTTCAACAAAGCAGTCTGTGTTTTACAGCATGACGATTTTCTGTGTCTAATATACTGACGGTAAGGATATCAATTCTAAGATTTTCTATGCCTCATTTGCCATTAAACTGATTTCCCCGCTATGTGTGTGGTTAGTCATGTCCAAGTCAGCTGGGAATTATACCAGACAATACACCGACAAAATATAAGGAAGTTGTTTTGTGTGTTTTCCTTTGTGTGTGTATACGTTTGCTCACCACTACTCCAAACTGCTCGGCCTCAGCCAAGTCATCGTATTCATCCTTCATCTCTCCGAGGACACTCAGCTGCTCCGTTGATGGCAGTAGTTTAATCAAGTTCTACGTGGTAATGAGAGCAAAACATACATCACTATCAGTATCTGGAGACACTTATGCTTACTATTCATGGCTGATAGTATACTGTGAGAGAAAACATGAATGGCAGCATGCACGCAGAACCTGGTATACCAGGCTAACATTAGGGTAAACCTAAGCTCTGTATAGTACCTGAACCATGGACTCTGTGATGACCTTCTCATTGACCTCCAAGATTGCGATCTTGATCTCCTCATAAGGAAGTCGGAATGATCCCAGGAAAATAGCTGTATGAGCAAAGACAGTGAACAGCATTTATTAAAAATACAATAAAGATTCAGTTGAACACGCTTTATTGTTGGCATTTCAATGAAGGTGTTCCCTGAATGCATTTAAAGAGCAGTGTCACTGGTGTGGGGGTATTAGGCTTTGAGATGGTAACAGACTTACAAAGATTCTGGGAACACTTAGGGTCAACAACCTTCAGCTCCTTCACCTTCTTCTTCTGCGTCTGCTTCTTTTCGTCTCCGCCATCTTGCTCCTTTTTGGCTGGAGAGGTTGATAGAGAGATGGGGAGGGAGGTGGAAATATTCAGAGAATGACAGAAGAAAGAAGATACTGTTAGAAAAAGCATTTCTTGGTAGCATTCTTAATGCGAGATGACTAGCATAGCTGGATATGAATGGAAATGATATTGGGAAGGAGGACAGTGGTAAATTCAGTGGGTTCCGTAAGAGAGAGAAGTGGATAAAAGGGATGGATAGAGGGCCTATTTGATGGCTATAAAAACTGACAGACTTGGCCTTCACTTTTTCCATTCCCTACCAACTGTATGGTGTCATGGAGGTGTTTGGATTATTGTATCAGTGGCCTTTGGTATGATGGAACTGCTATGAAGTAGCTGTAACACTGGGGGAAAGACATGCTTGGTGTGTAAGGGCCTGGTAAATACAGTCAGACGTTTGTCAGCTGTAAGGCATTTCAAGTTTGCAATCAGCTAACACACATGCTTACAGGGTATTCAGCATTCTATCCCACGCACGTAGAAACACTTCATGAAAACTTGTTCTGACAAGGTCAGGATTGAAACTGAGCATGTGTCAGTATGTGGGGGTGAACGTCTACTGGATGACAATTAGGAGTGAAAGATGAACAAGAATGGGTTTGACCACATGACAGCCCTCTGTGCACAGGCAGTTCAGGTCAGCAAAGTAATGGATGTCACAACTATTTCTGCCAATATTATACAACCACTGATACTCAACATTCATGTGAAAAGTGCTGAAATCATTAGTTGATCAGCAACAAAAATGTCACTGACAAAACTGATGTTTAACTGTTTAATCATTGAACAGGTAAGTATACCAAACATATACTGCTTGCAAATATAAGGTGTTTATTTTATTTATATTATAAAGGAAATGCCTTTTCAACTGTTTGACGTGTTTTTGAACATTTCAAAGACAAAATCTGAATATGTCAGTACCACAACTGTTTCCATTTACCCAGTTTCAAAAGAAAAGAAACAGTGGCCACAAGCATTTCTCACCCACCTAGCACTTTATATAGGCAATAGTTTGATAAACAGTTGAGGACCTATTTTGCCCACTTTTTTCCAGTTTGTCTTTAGGTTTTGTCTAATTCTCTATGTGGCCTTGTTTGAGTATTATCTTTGTAAAGACCAGACAGTCACAGGACGCAAGAACCACTGTCTGGAAAACATCCAGGGAGATTGTTGGTACAGCAGTTACAGTATAAGTATGCCTTGTCATTGTGACTGAAACACACAAACAAACAATACAAAACAAATTCAGCCGGTGTGCTGAGAAGCCCACCTGTTTCCACTGTCCGGCGATGTCCTTGTGTGATGACATAAAAAGCTAAGATTAAGTGTCTCACTTCAACAGACACAGTTATGTGAACTGAAACTACTGTAACCACTGTAAAATAAAGACTAGATGTTGTAGAGACAGACTTACTTACGGCTGCTTAATTACCTATATTCATTATCTATTGTAATTTAGGTTTACCTAGCCCCCAGCTGTACTGCATGTGGCCTTATTTATTCCCTTCCACACAGTCGTTCCAGCATATTCACACAATCTGTCCACGTTCAACAACAGTATGTCCCATTCAAACAGCAACACTGTAAGTATTCTCCACACAGACAGAGACAGCCACTACGGCATAACAACTCATTCATTCATCTGTCCATCCTCCCATATGTCCAGTCAAACAGTGCTTTGTCTCTATGTGAGAGGCCAATCAGTCGGATAGTCTGCTAACGAGTCCAGGCCTCTTAACGAGCTCACCATCTCTCCATTTAGAAGACACACGAACACACTCAACAATCAAACAGTCAGTGGACTGTGGCCTCAGTGAGTCCCATTGTTTTAATTTAATTTCACTAATAACTTATAATATACTGCACCCTTTTGTAAATATACATTTTAAACACTTTTAAAAGCATTTTGTTTTCACGCTATTTGCCAGCTGATGCCTCCTGACTTTGTGTTCCTGTTTCTATTTTGATTTTATTTATTGTTTTGATATGTGTATGGGAGAAGACATACACAATTATATTGTACTAAGTATAATGACAATAAAGAGAATTCTGATCTCTATGAAACTCCTCTGGAGAATCTACAATCACCTAAATCTATAGTTTGACTCAAACCGTAGGGCAATCTGATCTGTTGGAAGTCTTCTTCACACCAGTATAATCGGCTGTGTATATCACTACCGTGAATCAGTAATACTGTTGTGTGTCCAACACTCCAGCCAGCCTGAGAGCAGGAAACCACAGCAGGAAGCAAACTATTTCACACACACACACACACACACACGCACACACACACACACGGTAGGAACATCCATCACGACATTTGAGAGGAAACGACATAAATATCTTCACACAAACACAGCTGACAGTTTAGGAAGAGACTCAAAGGAAGCGACAAACATCTACAAATAAACACCTTAGGACAGTCAGAGACACAAACAGGGAGACTGATAATTACCATAAAGAATCCCCTTTTTAAAGAAAGTGGTAATGAGAAAATTAGGGAGCTAATACATCTAAAGATAACAGTGAGAGAAATAAAGAGATCAAAATATCAGTAAAGGCTCTACCTGGTTAAAACTGTGTACACATAAATGTGACAATACTGACTTGTACAAAGACAGACAAGTACACATACTACAGCACAGATGAACATCTCTTCTCAATAGTATATAATCTCAAGGATTTGGCAATCCAGTTAGTCCGGGACAAGACTAGCGACCTAGTGACAGCATTATGTCACTGGGTCAGTGTGTGCCTGTGTGTATCTCATAGAGATGGAGAGCCGGGGAGCGAGCATGTGTGTGCATCCTGCTATAATACAGTGCCAGCTGCGCTCCAGCCAATGGCATCAGGCGTAGCTATGTTGACATCATAGCTGATTCATAAAATGGGGTCTGGTGTGCAGATTGTAAAATGGCTGCTCTGTGGTTTTTCCACATGCACAGCCGGCTCACTTCATTTATAAGCCGATGGCACCTCTAGTGGTGGCTATGGAGCACTGCACCATGTTACACTTAGTCATTGTGGGGGAGGAAAGGAGATGACAGAAGCACAACACATGTGTGACTACACGCACAAAAACATACCAACACACTAGTGGAGCGCTGACATCTTAACATCCAAATGTTTTATTGTCCCAGCTGCCTTTTTGTTATACCATCACACAAAGAACACACACACACACACACACACACACACACACACACACACACACACACACACACACACACACACACACACACACACACACACACACACACACACACACACACACACACACACACACACACACACACACACACACACACACACACACACACACACACACACACACACACCATCATCATCATCATCATCATCATCAACCATCATCATCATCATCATCTCAGTGCCAAGCAGCTGTTGGTGAGATGAGGGGGGGTTGTTCCAGGAAAGTGTGTGTGTGTGTGTGTCATGAAAGAAAAACTAAATTCTTCCATTGCTGACTTCTGTTTTTAATTAAGTGGAAAGGGAGAAAAAAGCAGAAAAGTGGAGGGGGAGAGGAGGCGATAGAGGGGTTCACAGAATCATGAGAAGCCAAGTCATGCAGAGGTCTCTGTCAATATATAACCAAGTGTGTGCGTGCATGAGTGTATGTCTCTATCCACACAAAGAGGAGTCTGTTCATCAGTCAGCAGACCTGAGTGAGCCCCCCCCCCCCTTTCTATTCCCTTCCTCTGTCATTCCCTCACTCCTTAAAAGGAGAAAATGTGTGGTGGAGAAGGTGATGGGTAGCCAGGCTTGGAGAAAGAAATGAAAAACACAAAGACAGACAGACAAAACAGGAAAAACTGTTTAGCACACTCTCATCCCTGACCACTCTGAACTATATCCTCAACTCAAAGAATAGTTCCACGCCTCTCCCAGAAAGCTCTTTTCAATCTCTTCTCCTGTCTTTTCATGTGGTGTATTCATCTTCTCATCACCACTCCCTGCTTGTGGAGAGCTGCAGTTTATTTTTAACCCACTAAAAGCTTTCAGATGATGTGCTCTATTGTATATATGTGGCGCCAAATGTGTTTTTCATGGGCCCTCTGGTGGCAAGATAGGAGAAAAGCACAACATTAACTTTATATAACTTCAAACTAACTTTTTTCCATTCGGCATTCCAGGGCTGTAGATTGTCTAAACTGGAACAGAGGAGATGGTTTTAAGTTTCAACATCAATATCTCGGGGGTGAGCAGTTCTTTGGAAGGGGTTGCTGAGATTGCCCAATTGAAAGAACCACATAGAGACACAAACAAATCTTTTGCCAGCTTTTTAACATCAACATAGATCAAACACATTTCAGGGAAACTTGTGTTTTTGGTTTTAGAAGGTTTACTTTAATGCTAAAGTATAAGTGATACATGGGGATTGAGACAAAGAAAAAAAGAAAGGGAGGGGGGGCATTAAGTTCTTTGTCCAAACTAAACAGAAGGCCAAAACTGTGGCAGACAGAAGGACAGCTGTAGCCTTGGTCCCTTTAAACTTTAAATGTCCAACATTCTGTCACTCTCTATATAAGAGTGTGCGTGTGTGTTACAATGTAAGCAACTTTGACAGAAGAAGAATACGGGGGTTTCCACGGTAACCTCGGGACTGAATGAGCCCCTTCATCCTGTTTTTCACTGTGAAAGGAAATGAGGAGAAAAAAAATTTCCAGACTCTCTGTGTGTGTGTGTGTGTGTTTGGGGGGGTGATTGTGTGAAAAGAACCAGATGGCAGGGTGGGGCAGTGAGGAGGGGGGACGGGGGCAGGATGTGGGAGGGCCAGGCTTCAGAGGGAGGGCTTATGGGAGGGGCTAAGACTGTGCTCCCTTGCGCACCCCTGGTGCATGAACAGTGTAAGTGCAGCTTGGATTTACTGTATTGAACTAAGTTAGATAAAACACATTACATTTTCTTTGAAACATTAAATAATGCCAATATTTATAGCTAAAAAATATCTTAATCTGAGATTAAAAATAGAATGTTTAAAACAATTTTCTTAGTAAATGGTCTTAAATAATGTAGGTGTAAGTATAAAAGCTTGTACATATTTGTATTTGATTAAATTCAAAATTAACATGAAATAGCTCTAGGCCTTTTTCATTAAATGTCGGGAACATGGGATCTTGTATCAGGTCCAATCAGTAATGGTTTTTTATTATTATAAATTATAGGTATATTTGAGGATTTTGACTGTAAAATTGTTAGTTTTTAAGTGACTAAGTCAATTAATCTCATGGTGACAGCAGGTTGCAAACCGAGTCGCTGAATTGCGATTATTTTGATGGTTTCACAATATACTTTAAACTGGAAGAAGTCTATACTTACAATAATCTACCACAAACTTTAAACATTTGCTATATTAGCTTTGAATCTAAAAAAATCTATAAAAATCCCAATACGAGACATTTATTCTGCATGTAATTAAAAAGTATTATTGTAGTGTAGTGTAATATTAAGCAGCATGATTTTTTTTAATCTAAATATATTGACTACAGGAGGCACATAGTGTGAGTCCTTCAGTGAGGTTACTATTCATCTGTGGAGTCACAGTGCCCTCCACTGGAGAAATCTGTGTACTGCTTCTAGATGGCTGGCAAACCCAACACCTGGATACACTGTTTATTACCTTCACACTTCATCTTATTCACATCCAAGGGTGTTTGTGTGTGTGTGTGTGTGTGTGTGTGTGTGTGTGTGTGTGTGTGTGAAAAAATACAAAAGCTAAAAGAAAAACATACTGATTGTGTATGTGTATGAGTATGTGATAATTTAAAGGGTACAAACAGGGGACAGAGAGGTGGAAAGAGTATGTGGAAGAGGGGACAGAGGTCAGGCAACAGTGGGTCTGTGTGTGTGTGTGTGTGTGTGTGTGTGTGTCAGTGTTGTTCTCTCAGGGCCATTCTGACCTCTCTATGCTCTTCTGGCCATGAAGGTCTTCAGCGATGACGCACACACGGCACGTAACGGCATCGTTGATGAGACACACATACACACACTGAGTATGCTGCCTGCATTGCTGATAAGGTGCACTACAGTCGACGTACCGACACAGCACTACCTTGAACTCGAATTTGCACTTGCTGAAACCACACAAACAGCCCATAAATCCCCATAGCAAATAACAGAACACACACACACACACACACACACACACACACACACACACACACACACACACACACACACACACACACACACACACACACACACACACACACACACACACACACACACACACACACACACACACACACACACACACACACACACACATACGTGTCTTTATATAGTTGTGAGGACCCTGCTCCTGGATTACTTTGTGAGTGCCACCACTTCCACTATAGCTAGAATGGTGCAAAAAATATATCTAACACTAGGTGGGAGTGGGGAACCAGAATGTGACTTTAAATTTCAGAAAACACAAAGTAAAAAAAATATTTTACTTCTAGAGTTGTGAGGACCAAAGCCTGTTGCCGGGCAGATTTGCGTGTGTTTTTTGTTGTTATTTTAAGTGATCCTCACAGCTTCAAGTTTTCTCACCAAGCCAAAAGCATCAGCATTAAACAGATTTGTTTATCATGGTTTAAATTTACCAACAAGAATGTTCCAAGTTCTGTACATCAAACAATGCTAATAAAGCTATGTAACACACCTGAAGGTGACACCAATTGTGTTGTTCAGTCCAAAGCTTATGCTCACGATATAGCTTGACAATTTATTTTCACTTACCAGTCCGCCATCTAGAACTCCTATTCAGCTGGCCTGCTCTGCCTGCCTTCCCTCCCATCAAAAGGTGCCTTCATCTGCTCTTGTTAACCATCTGTTACAAACTGTCTGGCCTTCCTGGGTGAGGGATCCCTCCTCGGTTTCTCACCCTGAGCTTTCACCAATTATTTCCCTGTTAAAAGGGTTTCAATTAGTTTTTCCTTAGTGGATGTCAGGGTCTCAGGGCAGAGGATGTTGTTATGAAAGCCCTTTGAGACAAACTGTTTTTTAAAAATGGGCTATACAAATAAAACTACCTTGACTAGCCTTACGGAAAACATATTTTTCTGTGTACTGAATGAACCCAAGCTGCCATTTATTAATCTAGAGAAATGTCTCAAAGACATTAGGAAACTCATAAGGCTCAACTTCAACACAGTACTTTATTTAATGAAAGTACCTAGACTGCACACAAACTTGAACATTAAAACTTTCTGCAGTCAAAAAACAAACAGCTGCAGTGTATATATACACTTGTTTAAAACTTCCTCTTTTGGGAGGTGATTATGTTGTAAGCCTGGTTTTTTACGTCTTTCCATGAACGACTTCTAAGTGCCCGTTCAGCACCCAATGCTTTCATGCACTCTAATTTCCCAGGAACTCTTTGGAGGGTGATGAACTTTCCCAGCTGCCTCCATACAGCTTCTTTTTCCTCTCTACTCCAAGGCTTGCGTCGGAAGCCTTTTGGGAGATCTATAACAGAAATCAAACATGGCATTATTTATCAGAACTGCAAACTCTTGAGTAGTCAAATAAGTAGCAACATACAATCCTTAAACCCTCTTCATTCACTTCTACCCTGACTGAGATTAAAGAAAAGGTGACAGTAGCCAAAAGCCGACCAGCTTGCAGGTGTGATTTATGAATTCAATGGGTCATAATGTACAGGTCATTTATTTGTACTTAAACATTTTGGAAGACCCATGGAAACTATGCGTTTATACATTTCAGTCAGACAACTCTGAAATCTATGGAGCGGTGAGTAACGTTATTTATCATCCACCATGTTACCATGTGTATATTTGCATAGTCTTATCTGTCATAAACAAGAGATTAGGGGTGCATTACGTCTATGTGGCGGTGCCGCAGAGACAAGAGCTTGGACAATGGGTCTGAGTCTCTGATCCTACAAGGTTGGTTTTCAGCCCAGAGACGCTAGGTGGAAGGCAAATAGTCTCTATTCTACCTGGAACAAGTTACAATTCATTTATTTTCACAATTACTCTGAAGCTTTTTATTTACAGAAAAAAGCTACAAATCCTGCATAGTTCCTCTTTAAGTTACTCACTTCTTGAGTTGTCATTTTTGTTTATCCTCATACTTTTAATTTATCAAGTTATTTTGTGGACTACAATTTCTACTTGAGTTCTTTCACTAAGTAACAGTATTTTTACCAATCTCCCCTTTTTAAGTTAGTTGAGTACCTGACTCCTCTGTCCTTTTGAAAGGCCTTTGTGGTTCTCCTGCAAAAAAAAAACACGATGCCTTATTATCATTTACAAATCTTCATATTGACAGCAACTGTAACACACCTCCAATAAACTTCAGTTATGTCAGGGGTAGACAATAAATTTCCACGGTTCTCAATAGTAGGAAGAAAAAAAACATGCACTTCTTAGTTCAGTATGTTACTTTATTTAATAAATAAATAACTGCTTCAAATCAAACCTGTATTTAAAATTTAAAATGGTAAACATGCCTCAACACAAATGGAAAGTAATGTAGTCATTACTTTTATCTTTCAGTAGTTCAATTACATAATTGTTCTCCTCATTCGTTCACTTTTAGGCTGTTTCCACAGACTAGCGCAAAACTGACTCAGATGATTTTTTCAGCTCTATTTTATGTTTCCACACATTTGTTTTTTCTCTGCTCCAAACCATGGATGTATTATGGTCTAAACACGCGTTCACATAAACGGACTGCAAGCTTGACTCTGGCTGCACCGAGACCCATCGCGTGCTCTGGTCGTGTGTAACGTCCGCATTGGTCCCGTCAAGACTCGAAAAGATTCACTGAGGACAAAGTTTCACGGTACAGAAAAGAAGGATCTATCGGTTCTTGTGACAACTTAAGCAGCAGTGAGCGTTCAGCACGTGTTGCCCGGAAGCAAGCGAGTTGTGCACACTGCAGTTGTTTGCAGGTGGTTAGCTGACATCCCAGGGCATAGCGCTCACTGCGCACAAAAAGTAAATGTCCGTCTTTGATTGGGATCATGCAACGCTATGTGTATGCAGTAATTACCTTGACGATTTCACAGAAATCATATCAAACCACGGTGAATTTATGTGAGATTAGATTCATTGCTTTTTTTACACATCTTTTTTCAGGGCATTATTTTTTACTGGTCCGGTTGGAGCGTTCTGGTGGCCCTTACAGATTTAAAAGTACATCCGGGCCACTAGGCCATTTATATTGTCGACCCCTGCATGTTCTTACCATCTTGTCCGTCCTCTTTTTTGCACGTGCCTTGGTTTGGGAATGGACGGGCTTCTGGTTTCTTCTAAAGAGAAGGCGAAAACAAAGAAAAGTCCACGTAAACATTACTTACAACACATTGTATTTACAGACAAAACATTAAGAGCTCTAAAGTCATGTTCATACCGTCGGAATCTGAATCTTGAGCAGTCTGAAAACACACTGTCCTTTCTTTTTTGGAGGACCCTTCAAGAGAAGAACAGAGAGAGAGAAAATATATCACTTGAGTGGGAAACCTGTGAAATCTCCAATTTACAATGCTGCCCTTTCATCCCTTCAGGAGATTCAACAATCTAACCTCAAAGAACAACTGTTCACACATGGCCTCCTGTGACTCCAACCACTGTTGTTAAGACTCAACAGAGCACTAACCAAGTCCAGACCTACTTCCCACCAACGACTGTCACTCTAACGACGGTCGTTGGCTCTTGGAGCACAAAGGGTTTCAGTGACATCATCTGCCTGTGAGAGGTTAAATACCTGGATCACGGCAAATTAACTGATGAAGCCTCTTGGATGAGAGGTGAAACGTCTTCCTAGACAAATAACCAAGTCCAGTTGCCTTTGACTAAAATTCCTTTGGGGATCACTTCAGCGGACAATGTGGGTTTTTATGGTTATAAAACACACAATCTGCTACAGCTGTGCAGCCACATCTACTGTGCTCTTGCTCAGCTGATCGTGCTCAAGTGGAGGTTAGATCTTCACGTTGAACTCTTTTATACAAAGTTCAGCCAAACACTAAATGAAGGAGAGGAACAGCAGAGCTCCTGCTCGGTCAGCTGCATGTGAGTTACAGGTGAGTCAGCTAGAAAGGACAGTGCTGTCCTCTTTTCTTTCACACAGGTGACACATGCAGAGGTCTGACCTGTCTTCACAGGGACTGCCATGCTTAATTGGCACATAAAGGCAACTGTACACTCAGTCCTCCTGTGAATTTTTTTTTCTGCAAATTACGACTGAAGGCACTTGTAAGTATGCACATGTCAAGTTGCCCCAATGAAATGACCACATTAAGAGCTAATATATTTTTCTTTTTTAAAAAAAGAGACTCTACCTGGCGAAAAAAAAAAGACTTGAACATCCCTTGGATAAAGTTACTTTAGTAACGCTGGTATTGAGGATAAAGACCATGATTGGACAGTAGAAGGAGGAAATAGGTTTACCTTTCTGTCCTCTTTTCTGCACGTGCCTTGGTTTGGGAATGGACGGGCTTCTGGTTTCTTCTAAAGAGAAGGCGAAAACAAAGAAAAGTCCACGTAAACATTACTTACAACACATTGTATTTACAGACAACAAAACATTAAGAGATCTAAAGTCATGTTCATACCGTCGGAATCTGAATCTTGAGCAGTCTGAGAACCCACTGTCCTTTTTCTTTTGGAGGACCCTTCAAGAGAAGAACAGAGAGAGAATATATCACTTGAGAATGACACTAAGCGTATTACGTGGTTTATCTTAATTACTTGTATTGTATCAAAGACCATGGTCGGACAGCATGAGACAGTTATTACACAGGAGCATAAGAACCTAAAGATGAGGAAACAAGATGGATTTGTTTACCTCTCTTTCCTCTTTTTGCCTTAAATGATGGCCTTGGACCTTGAGTCAAAATGTCTGGCTCTACAAAAAAAGAAAGTCATGTCATACAATTCTTTGTTGATTCCTGCAAATCAGAAAACCAGCTAATTTACCCCGCTCCTAAAGCCCTCCCTGCTCATGAACCAGCCTGCCAACTAGTACTCCCATTAAGATAATGTGCTCTCCCTGTACATGGCCCAGGAATAAATCAAGTGCTGAAAAGAACAATAACCAATCAATTATTTGACAATGTATAAATTCATACCATCCATGTCCTCAGGTGGCTCTAAGGATTCCCCACTGGGAATTTCCACAATGCTTTCAGTGACTCCGGATCCTTGTATTGCTCTCCGTTTTGTAGACAAAGCCGCTGTTTTATTCGAAAAAAATATTTTGATTATTATTAAATCCACCAGACATTATTAAAAGGACCGGGAGTTCATGTCACGTAACGATAAATCATGATTCACTGTAACATCATTTTTACTCACTTTCTAAGTTTAAATCAATCTCATCAAGAGTTTTGCCTTTGTAGACATCAGCTCCAAGTTCTACTGCCATCAGCAGCTTGCTCATTTTAGCGAGCTGCAGCGTGTTCTCTGTCAGCCGATAATAATCGCGATGAACGCGAATATCGTGCCCCATGAATTTCGCCAGTTGATCCAACTCGTTGTCCTTCAGGTTCATTATCTGGCTGAGTGTGGCCACATGTTTCCTAAGCTGGGTCGAGGTGAGCGTTTCAGGCCTCTTTGCTCCACTTGCAGCTGCATACTTTCTCAAACAGTCTGAACCTCGAAGATGGGATTCAGAATTCTGTCTCGCAAAAACATACTTGTTGCTTTCTAGAATATCATTCTCTCCACCCCTTTTTCCAATGAGGAAGTCAAGTGAGGATGTCATCTCTTTTGTGAGAAGCAGGGGCACCTTACGGCCTCTCTTCCCCCTGACTACTAAACGAGTGAACTCATGACTCAGATCTTGTTCTAGCTTTGAGAGGCACTTCATGATGTCTTCATTTGGTTCCTCTGTGGCTCTGTCTCTGTATGTCACCAGAGGCATTTTTGCTGCCTCACCTTGGCGTCTTCTGTTGAAGAGGATGATTTGGGCAAGAAGGCACTCGCTGAGTGTCTTGTAAGCTGTTGGGTTTGGTCCATTCAGGAGCTTGTCTTTTGCCTCCTCCTCTGTGGACTTCAACATTTTATGAAGCTTCATTACATCCTCTGTGAGTGGAATCATTTCTCTTTTGTTCCATCTTTCTTCTTCTAGGTTTGTTCGTGCATGGCGTGACACATACAGGTCCCACACTGCAGCAACTAAGCCCAAAAAGTTCCTCACTCGGCTGGCAGCCGATTCATCTTCAGCCTTTACATGTTGTCCTATCACGATGTCACAAACTGCCTTCAGTGAGTGCCCCAATTTTAAAGCAAGAGATGGTGTGTTGTATCTATGCGCTGAGTTGGTGAAACCAGATGTTTTTTTGGCTGCTGCTACCGCTAAGGAAAACTTTGGTGGAACCAAAACATCTTGAAGGGATTTCACTTTTCTGTCCAGGGACTTGGCAACCAGTAGAAATCTACCCAAGTCCCTCATCTTTTGGCTCACATAGCGATCCCTTGTCCGAACATTTTCATGTTTTTCAAGCAGTCTATCACCAAATTCACAAATCAGAGGGTCATTTTTAACTTCACTTGAAATGACATCAATAACCATCCTGCTGAGAATTGCAGCGCATCTTTGTGACGTTTGTCCTCTATACGGGAGAAGGGATGATGCAGCACTTTGGACTCGTCTTTTTTTCTTGGACTCAGGTGACAAAGTCATTGTTTTCCGACACACTTTTTCATGTCTCCATAGCTCAGTTTTTAAGAAGAAACCATAACACATGTTGCAAGGCAAGTACTTTTCTACATCTGTATGTTCGGATGGTTGTCTGTAGGTGACAATTTCACCCTTCCCCTCTTGTAACACAGTAATGTTATGATAGAAATCACCCCTTCGGCAAAGTTGTTCTAACATTTGAGTCCGTTTCTTGGACTTTGCTGGAAGACATATCACCTGTGCCACTTCTTTTTCACTGCTATGTTTCCGGATTAGATGTCTTGCAATCTTGGATTGAGGTTTTTTGCAAAACATACAATAATGTTTCTTATCCCATTTTCTTTTGTTCCCTTTCATGGTGGTTTTCACAGTGATGCCATGTGACCTACACTCATCTCCATCCTTGTCATCCTCAGTGTCAGCACTGTAATCATCAATATTGTCTCCGTCTCTCTTGTCTCCATCACTCTCATCTCTCTGAATGGGTTCTTTAAGTGGATTTAAGTCTTTGGTGGCAGAACCCGCACGTTTTCCAGTTTTCCTCGGTCTTGTAAGTGTAGATTTTGTTTTACCTTTGGGTTCCTCTGCCTCCGAAGATGAAGAAGGTGATGGCACGTTACTGCTCTCCAGATCATGACTGGACTCGGATGCATCAGTTCCACAGAAATCCTGAAAGAATTTAACAGATCAAAAAGTTAATTTTATCCTCAAAAAGTCATATTCTAAGCGAAACACTAGAACACATTTTCAAAACAGCACAAGTTGTCCTCCAAAAGCAACATTTAGTCATAAAAACACAGACAGCTGATGGAGTTGCCAACTGATCAATTTACATTTTTCATTTTCACACACTTTATTGTATACATTTTTAATATCCTGTCAGGTTATTGTTGACCTCTCTTCATTAACTGTTATTTCATTTAATATGAATTAATATTGTTTTGCTTTTTATCTGAAAAGAAAAATTCCTAAATTGACCCATCTCAGAGCAGTTTACTGTTTACGAAAGAAGGGAAGTGACAGAATTTCTGCAGTAATGGATGAGACATCAAAAGTCCAAATTCATTTTCACAGGAAAAGAAAATACTCAAATTTAGCGACAAAAGTACTCAGACAATAACTTCATGGTAGAGATGCACCGATCAAGTTTTTTGCGATCCAATCCGATACCTGGGCTGAACGTATCCGTTGATGTCTAATGTCTGATACTGATCTGATACTACTACTATGAATCAAGCGTACACCTGTCCATTTGAGTGAAGGCATCAGGCTTCACATTAAGGTAACATTATTAAAGGTTACAAATTAACACATATATCAATGTGCCTAATATTAATTACCAGTTAACAAAGTGAACATTAGCAGCAAAACTACATAAATAACACTTCCATGTAAACCAATATTTTAAGATATAATATAAAACCCCAACCACTTTTGCAAACATAGAATTGAAGTGACTAGATCGCTGTAACTGTATTACTATTTGATATTAATAAAAAAGGAATGACTGGAAATTATTCAATATCAGAGCGGATATACGACCCAGGTATAGGATCGGTGCATCTCTACTTTATGGCATGAACCTGTCAAATACAAAAAACAGGAGGAAAAAGTGTGGACAAAGCATCAAATATAGTTTTCATTTTATAGTTTATGCAGGTCAAAAATAATACATACCCAGTCATCTTCTTCCTCCTCCTCTTTTTCTTCCTTTTTCTTCATCATCTGTGGCAAATGTAGGATATTAAATGTACCAGTAAACAAAGCTCAGACATAGAAAAACTCAAATTCAATGATGTTATCAAAGAGTTCAAATCAGAAAAAAATGCTTGACCACATGAGGTCAATTTTAACACACCTTGAATCAAAAAGCTGTCCACTACAAATATTTTATTTAGTAAGCACATCAGTAAATCACGATTAGTATATCTGCAAACACATTCCTTTGATTAAAGCAATTAAATAAGGCAAAACACTGTATTCTATTAATCAATAACATAATCTATATGGATTATCCTACAGAGGCTAAACATAAAAACGAGGGACAGGTTACCCTCAATCATTTGTTTATAATGGTTAAGACTGCATAAGCATACAAGCAACACACACACACATACATACTGTATATATATATATATATATATATATATAACATTATCCACGCTCCATGTATTGATTTTTCACCTGCGTCATTGCAAAATGCAGTAAAGTAACCTGAATTATAGTTCCTCTTTAATTTAACATGTCATGCAGGCGATATGATAAGTATATTAAATGTAAGTTTGTGCTGCAGTGAAACTTGTGACAGTCACCCATGTACAAGAAAAACATACTGGGGAATGTTCAATTACGGACGATATCTGTGGATTTAAAAAAAATAAATTCAAATAACTTTAGGTGTAATGGCTATGCATTCAGTATTGGTGACCACGCAAATGCAAGCACTCATACGCTGCTTGTTTATGGAAAAATGAAGTATCCATGCATCCCTAACATTAACTTTGAACTTAACGTGACACGAGGTCGACGGACAAGGAAAGCTAAGTTAATGCTAAAGCTAGCTACAAAGCTTCTACACGGAGACAGACAGAAAGGATCAGTCAGAACATGAGTGGCTGGTTAAAAAAGTCTTACCTGTAAAAGTTGTTGTGTTTGCTCTTGCTCTTCTTTGTTTTTGACTTTAATTTGCTCTTCGTAGCGTCGCTCGCTGTCCTCGTGCCGCTGTCTGAGTCTCTCCAGCCGACGCAGCTTGCGCTGATGAGCCTTGATTTCAGTGATGCATTCACAGACGTCGGGAAAGTGCAGAATCTTTTTTTGAAACTTCATATTACATTTTTCTTTTTCTTTTGTGGTCTCCAAAGGAGTCGTACTCATTATATTATCTTGAAATGTTCATAATATCTACGGTGGTTCAGCAGTCCAAGACATTAAATTAAATATTTCCAGAGAAATTCTATTACTCAGCAACTTGTAGGTGAAATAGTACAAATCCCCATTTCTCATGAATGCAGCTGCCAGGTGTGCACAGCTCTGTGTGTGGGGTGGGGGAGGGGTAATGTTGCATGAGTTCAGCTTGAGTTAAGAGAAAGATCCCTGCAGAGCTTTGCTCTCTAATTTATGCTGTTTGTTTTGAACCAAGGGTATTACATTATTTCTATTAAACACATATCTTACAGTTATATATTTAGTGATATTTCCCAAAAGATATTTTAGATTTATTGTATGTATATTTATATATTTTTTAAATTTCTTTAATTATATTTATATAAAATAAAAATCTATTATAGGATGTTTTATCATATTTTTTCATTTTTAAAATAAAAACGAGAACAGCTTAAGTTTCATCCACTCTCCTAACTTAAGTCCTCTACTCAGGGCGCCCTCCCACTGTGCCTCCGTACCGTGCCCCAGCACGTGTCACGGCTAAAGTCTGGTTCCTTTGACCAGTGTGAGTGCAACCGTACCACGTCTAGGAGCGGCACGCTTGCCGTCCACGGCCCGTTTGGGAGAGGTGGGCTTTAGTAAAGCACGTTTGCACATGTACGAGCACGAGCATGCGCACGTGTACGAGCACGAGGCCTACGGCGGTTCTGAGGTTATTTCCTGTGCGCCTGTTGGGACATATGCCAATAGGGAGGGGGGACAAGTACCCTAAAGCCTGGGTCGCGGTGCGGAAGGACAGTGTGACTGCGCCCTCAGATTTCCCACTGATCGGTGACCTTTGACACTTGTGAAGGTTGCACGGGTGTGAAACTGCACATAGTGGATGGGGCCCTTGCCCCCTGATAAACATATCAAACTGTCAGCCTGATAGGCCAAAGTGTGTGGAGGTTATTAAACACTAAGGCTTCCAATTGTAGGCTTCAGAGGCCTGAAGCGACCCTGGACAGTCAATTGTGATCCTTCTGAAAGTCTGACAGGTCTAAAATTCTAGATATGCAATGTCCCTCATGCTCTGTACAATATATCCACATCTCAGCTCCCCATCTCAAAGCCTTGGTGATTTATTCAAGGAAATGGGGTCAAAAGGGTCAGATTTCATACTGATCAGTATTCTTTGACACTTTCAAACTTTCAGCCTGATAGGCCAAAGCTTGTGGAGGTTATTAAATAAATGCTATTAAAATAGATGTTCTATGAAGTCAGAAACACGAGCATTGCTTTTTGCCCATTTTTTTTACAGGGAAACGTGACCTCTGTGAAGGTTGCACAGGTCTGAAAGTTTGCACAGCGTATGCCCCTGATGGTCTGATGAAGATACTGTAACATAGCCTCCCAGCCCAAAGCATTGGCCTGTTATTCATAAAGAACAGCTGAACAGTATGACCCTAGGTGTTGCTTTGACACTTCTGAAGGTCGCACAGGTCTGAGAGTTTGCACCATGTATGATCCTGGTGCCCTGATACACATACTGTAATTTCAGCCCTCTTGGTCAAAGCCTTGGTCAGTTATTGAAGAAATTGTATTTTCCCCATGGTTTAAAGGATAAAGTGTCTTTTTGGCTGCTGCTCAGTGACCTTTGACTCCACGGACCCCAAAGTCGGAGTAGAAGACCCTCAGAGGTCACTGAATAATAATCCAGTGGGAAAAAAACCCAAATCCCAGCGGTTTTCTTAATTGGCTGTTTGAAATCTTAAAAATCAGGAGCTGTCAGACCATTACATCTTTACACCCTCTGAGCTGGCTGGCCATTTTGGAGAAAGTCTTTTTCTAAAAGTCGTGCAGGTCTGAAATTGTAATATGTGGTTTGGGGGCCTGGGACAAGCGCGTACACGTTTGTTCAGTGCCGATCGGACGTGTACTTAAGGAAAGGCGGGGCTTTGAACATTTGCATTCCCACACCCGCCATCTCCACAAAGATGGACCAAATCACTTGAAACTTGGCCTGTAGACTTGTGACAAGATGCAAATGAATCCCCCCAAGACCCACCTCTGTAGGCCCTTTGGAAAGCCAAGTAGCTCCACGGGGGTCCAATCGCAACAGGACCAGAAGTTTCCGATAGGAGGCCATCCGACATGCAACATACTAAAATTTTATGTCCCTTTATCAAAACCTATGAATTATTTAAGAAAATAAGCTTAAAGGTCAGATTTCACACAGATTGTTGACCTTTGACACTAATGAAGGTTGCACAGGTGTGAAACTTTTCACAGTGTATGCCCATAGTGGTCTGATGAACATAATGTAGTTTCAGCCCTCTTGGTCAAAGCGTTTGCAAGTTATTAAAGAAATTGTATTTTTTTTGCATGGTGTTTTGAATAAAGTGTCTTTTTGGCTGCTGCTCAGTGACCTTTCACTCCACGGACCCCAAAGTCGGAGTAGAAGACCCTCAGAGGTCACTGAATAATAATCCAGTGGGAAAGAAAAACAAATCCCAGCGGTTTTCTTAATTGGCTGTTTGAAATCTTAAAAACATGGAGCTGTCAGACCTTTACATCTTTACACCCTTTAAGTCTTCTTCTAAAAGTGGTGCAGGTCTGAAATTGTTAAATGTGGTTCAGGGGCCTGAGATGGGCACGTACATGTCCGTGGTGGTCTGATGAACATACTGTAATTTCAGCCTTCCAGCCCAAAGTGTTAGCATGTTATTAAAAAAGGGCAGTTGTAAGATGTCTGATTTGACCCTAAATGGTGACCTTTGACACTTCTGAAGGTCGCACAGGTCTGAAAGTTTGACAGTGGATGATCCTGATGCCCTGATACACATACTGTAATTTCAGCTTTCTTGGTCAAAGTGTTGGCGAGTTATAAAAAAAAACAGCAGTTGTTAGAGGTCAATATCCAGAAAAGGATGACTACCCCAACCCTTTGTTATTGATGCTGCAGCTGAAGAGAGTTGTAAGGTCCGTGTTGTCATAAGGTTGTTATTGTCTTTATCATGAGGTTGTCATAGAATGGATCTGTTTCCTATTGTGGCCTTCAGTGGTAGCTTACTGAGCTCTTCGCTGCTCCCTCCCTGTTTGCTCATTTGCTCTGATCTTGGTTTTGCTAGCTTATGACCATTATTTTATTAGTTTCATTAAGGCTTGTGTGATTGCTACAATGCATGGATCCCTGACGAACAGATAAGTAACAAGAGAAAGGACTGTAGTTTTCTTGGTGTGTAGCTTTTCTATTAAACAGTGGTGAGCCACCATAGTTGAGTGAAAATGTTTCTCAAACCACTAAAAGAGTCAAAAGCATGCTCCTTTAAACAAAACAGAGCAAGTTCAGTGATACTATTGACAAATTCAATTTTAATCACCTGCTTTTAGTGAAGTGGTCAAAATTCCCATTTCCCTGAATGCAGCTTAGCTGCCGAGAGAACTGCAGGTGCAAACTGGTGCCGCCCCTCCCCCACCCTCACAGCTCTGTCTGCTCGTCTGACCTGACTTGACCCTGCAGGGACCACACAATATTGCATGAATTCAGCTTGAGTTGAGAGAAAGATCCCTGCAGATCTTTGCTCTTTAATCTATGCTGTTTGTTTTTAACTGAGAGTTTTACATGTTTTATATCACATTCACATCTTACAATCATGTTTTTTTGTGATTTGAGAAAATTGTATTTTATATTTAATGTATAATTATAATTTATCTTTGAGTTCATGATACTGTAATTAAAAATTAGATCTGCCACCTCACTTTGAAAGTGAAAACCTGACTTTGGAGTTAATTTGAAAAAACTCAACAGCTACCCCAGCTTTAGAGCTCTCCTTGGCTGTGAACTCTTAAAACAGACACTGGTGCTGATTCACTGTTTGAGGTCTAAAAACAGACAAAAGACAATGCACACAGACAGGTCAACTATCAGGGCTCATAGTTAAATTAGGCTTTATAGATCTTGGGAGCAGGTTAGCGAGCAGTAGACAAAGTAGGTGATGGGTAAAGGTACAAATACTGAGAAACAGGCAAAGTGGCTGATATTTTAGGGATTACAAGTGTTTTTCAAGAATAGCCCATATTTGATAGAAGAACCCTAAGGATGAGAAACAGAGGAGTGATCCCTTGCCCAACAGGGAGACATGCAAAATACAATATGTTGTATGAAGAAAAGAAAACAATTTACAGCATGGAATATGGAGGGACATGAAAATGGGACAGTGCAGGCAAGAAGAGCTGATGAAGGCAGCTCATGTTGGGCAGACTGGGTCACATTCAGGGAAAGCAGGGTGAGCTGGCCATCTTAATGGGGATGATGGTGAGCAGGTGAGTTTATGGTTCATAAGCAGGGAGGGAGGGAGGGCAGGCTGCTTTAGAAGCAGGGAGGGAGGGAGGGCAGGCTGGTTTAGAAGCAGGGAGAAGGATGTGATGCAGGCAACAGTTGGTGAAAGAGCAGCAGATAATGGCAAGATAAAATATGTGTAAGAAGAGAAGAAAGGAAAGGTGGCTACAGTTGAAAGTGGTAATCAAAGGCATCAGGTTGTCATCATATTAAGAATCACTATTAAAATCAACCAAAACTCTAAATGAATAAGTTAAGTTGCTGCAACTAGTGGTGAATGTGGCTTTACTCTAAATGCGCCAGTTCAGTGTGCCTGCTGTATTAGATGTAAAGTTAATTAGTTGTTAACATGTCATTAGAGACTACAGTATTAGTTATTATTTCTAATTATCAAATATGATTTATTATTATTATTATTATTATTATTATTATTATTTATTAGTATTAATTGTATCAGTGATTATGGACTACTTTAAAATTAGAATCATTTTTTTAAAGCCCTCTATTTGTGTCATTTATTTTTAAATACATGTATATATATATATATATATATATATATATATATATATATATATATATATATATGCACACACATACAGTCATATATATATATATGTTTAAAAAAATATATATATGTGTTTAAAAAAAAATATATGTATATATATGATGTCTTATTCCATTTAAATCCCCTAACAGCCTTATACTCTTGTGTCTGACTCCTGTTCATGTGCATGCACACATACACCCTGTCACAAGACCGCCAACAGCCAATCACAAAAATCCCCTGCATCAGCCAATCAGAAAATCATATGCCTGTCGAGCGTCATAGTAAAATTGTACCTGCAGTAGCAGTGTGTGTCCATAGGGGGAGCTGTGTTTAACACAGATTTCAGGGTTTACTATGTCTCTGAGGACATTTGCTGAAACTTACACAGATAAGTCATTAGGGTCAAAGGAGGCTATTACTGCATTTTCTTTGTGAGGACCGGGCAAAATGTCCTCACAACTACAAATGTCCTCACAATGTTGGTGTCTTGTCAGGGGTTGGTCCTCACAACTTAATAAAGACAAACACACACACACACACACACACACACACACACACACACACAGAGGTGAGCTGCCGGTGTGCTTATTAAATCAGTCCTATATCAGCCAGTCTCCTTGGGACAGCAGAAAAGATTTACTACAGCAATTACACTGGCTAATTACAAGGAGAGAGAAAGAGGGAGTGCTACAGAGTGTAAAGGAGAGAAGGAAATCAAATCAAAAGGAGCGAGAGCAAATAAAGGTGTGAAACCTGAAACGACGAGAGACCAAATAAAGAGGAGAGAGATTTAAAGGACAAAGATGACGAGGATGTGACCTTGGAGCCAGCCACAACACTTGAGCCTTGAATAGGCTACATGGACAAAACACAGAAACACAAAGGTTCAGTGTTCAAATTCACAAACAAGCTGCCGATGTGTGCCTGACTGCCAAATTGATTGACACACTGAGTATGTAAGTAGTTTTACTGTTGTACTCTGGTCATGTGTGTGGCGCTTCGGTGTTTGTTATTCACAGTGTGAATGTCCTTGAGGCTGCACTGGCCTTCACAGCACAGTGCTCCCTCTACGGGGAGGAGAGTGTATTACTTACTTTAGCAGGCTTGCTTACTGTTGTGCTGGGTATCAATCAACCCTGCTCTGTGTTCCTAGTGCTGTAGATGACGTGCAGTGACATCTGCAGACGCTTACATACTTTATGTGTGTCTATGAGACTGACTGATGAGATGAGAGTTCTTACAGACAGCTATCTGTGGAGGTCTGACAATCTCTCATATTTGAATATAGCCTCAGAGAGAAGCAATTAAGAACAGCCAATAACTTGATACTTCATCATTCCCATTAGGGAAAGACGAGTTGGAATCCCCACGTAACCTTCACTAAACAGGGGCGGGGTTGAACTCAGGTCGTGCAGTTGAATGTGATGCTCTATATACAGTCCAAGCCGCTGCCAAATGTACTGACATTTCTCTGCTTGTCAAGTATACTGTCCATTCTGACCCCTTCTATGACATTTACAACCATGTAGAAAGTGTCATTTACATGAGCACAGAGGTGGGAATGAAAACTTATAAATTGGGTTTCTATCTCAATTAAAAAGTTGGATGAACTGTAACACACATGGACCCCATGAGGCCCATTTTGCCCTGGGCAAAAAGGATTACGTGCTGTGCTACTGTCAGCCTTCAAATATTCATTATTACCTTAAGGAAAGATAGCAGACAGAGAGCGAGTGGGAGCAAGAAGGAACTAGAAAAAGGGAGAGTGCAAAAAAAAAAAAGAGCATGAGCAAGTGATAGAGAGGCACTTTATGAATACAAGCAGTTCTGACTTATGTAAAGCAAAATAGATGAAAGGAGGACAGAGAAAAATAGAGGTCTACACGGTGTCATGCCATGGAGGACAGTTAAAAGCTTGTTGCAGGGCTGGAGCACACACTCATCCTCTGTTAATCCCTTGGTTTCTGTCCTCTCGTCTCCAACCATCCATCCCTTCACTCGTCTTTATCTCTGCTTCAGTGATGAGGACAAAGGAAAGCACTCACTCATTTGCCCCCCTTCTCCTTTTCTTGGTCTCTTTGGGCAACGCTCGCAGGCCTGATTAGTAATTGTGACTTGACCGCATGGTGGAAAGATTGGCACGGATGCACAAACACACACAAGCATACACGCACACGCGCACACACACACACACACACACACACACACACACACACACATACATACATATATGGACACACATACACGCATATGTGGCAAGAGGAGGACAAGGGCCAGTTTTGCTAGGTCTAATTACGCCTTCAGCAAAGCCCAAGGAAAATGAGGGGACTGGAGAAGAGGAGGGAGTTTTGCCTTTTCTAATGTCAACCATTGCTAGCAGGAGATACACACTAACAGACACTTGAGAAAGTGTGTCTGACTGGAGGCAAAAGGATTGGGCTGTTTTCTGGTGCTTGTCACTATGGGTTTTTTCAGCCAACATGGTAATATGACCAACCAAGGAAACGAGAGAAGAGAGGAAGAAATAAAAAGAAAAGGGGAAAAGATATGTGGAGAGCATTGCTGGGGGAGAGATAAACAGGAAGAATAACTAAGTGGAGAAATTGTAAAGGGAGGCAGTATTGTGAAGGAGAGGCCATGGAGCAAAGGAAAAGTCAAAGGTGAAGAGAAAGACAGTGTGATGCGGTCAATAGAGTATGAAGAAAGAGGGTTTGAGAACCCAGTTTCAGAAAGAGTTTGCCTCAGTTATGACGATTAACAACACACTAGTCATCTCCATTTAGATGCAATACCCAAAGCTCCTCCTTTGAACTAGAATTTAGGGTATATTATTTACAGCTTTGAATCATTGAAAACCGTAAAATATACAGATCCTGCAATGCACTCTGCTGAGAACACAGTGAACGCTTCTTTGCATTTGTATATGTGAACCTTTCTCTTTGTTGCAAAAGCTTTGGGAAAACTACTGCTGGTGTTTGATATACATCAATAACACTGGATCATAGTGAAACTACGTAGCTGGAGGGGGATGACAACCATGATCTGGCAACCTGCACTTCCGTGTGGGAACCTGGGGAAAAGTCCCTCTCATCAAAGATCCATTGGGGTGCTGCAGGGTTTCCAATTTGTGAAATCAGTTTTACCCCATCCAAAAAAAAAAGAGAACCCCCCCCAATAAACTAAACTAGAGATATTTAAACAGAGACAGACAAGCAAATCCTTTCCTGGAACATCTGTCTGCTGGCCTCTCTCAGGAATTGGCTGTAGTTGGGGCTGGACAAAAAGACACACATGCATGCACAAACACACACAAACAAAAAAACCCCACATACACAAAATTACACACCTAATCCCACCATGTGCTTAGTGCGCCATCAGGGGACGTGTTGCCAATCAGACGGCTATGTGAGGCTGGGCGAATGAAAACAATCAAGGAGCAACACACAATATGGCTAAGAGACTGGCACGTGTTTGTGCGAGTGACAGTGTGTGAGTGTGTGTGTGTGTGTGTGTGTGTGTGTGTGTGTGTGTGTGTGTGTGTGTGTATGTGTGTCCGTGTTTTTGCGATTGAGTTGACGGATTCAAACAGACATAATGCTGACCAGATTCTGTGCTCACCCAATACATTCCTAGAGGGACTGCGTGTGTAGAGATTTTCTGGGTCTTCTGTAACTAAAAACTATGCAGGGTAAGAGTGGAATTTTCAGTAAATGATGATCCAAAACCATTCTTTCCTCCCCAGTACCTTGGCTTAATGTTTTGGCTGATACCAAGTACCGATCAGATACCATTGACAAACAGTATGTGTTAGTATCAATGTTTTATGGCCTGTCTCAGGTTAAACCATTTGTAAAACATGAACAAATACATACGAAGAATAAATGCCATAGAACTTTATTTTATTATCTAGTTTAACAGCCAGTCATAACTGAAAAAGAACAAATACATCTAGCAATAAACAGCAATTCCTCTAAAAACTGTTAAGGTGCTGGCACAACTTATTGAAATAAAATACATGTACTTTTCTAAATAATACCAAACTAATCTTAAACAGTACCGAAATGGAAACAGTAGTGTCAATCCTCCAAACTGGAGCCTTATACCTATACTACTATTACTTACTTACGACTTATATTATACTCTCCACTGATAGACCAAACTGAAAATCCAGTTTTCTTCTTTGCTCTAAAAACACAAATTGCAAGTGGCAGCACAGCGCAACTTGCTGTGTGGGCTACTGTTTTAGGGAGGTGAAGAAGAACTGATTTCCAGGCCATTCAGTTTGAAACTACTAAATAGAGTTTTTGGGGGGCTAAATTATGTGGTACTGGAATGGTGCATAGACTTGCATACTTGTCAATACCAAATCCAGCATTTTAGGCAGTATAAGATGCATTTCCGATACTGGTAACGAAACAACTCTAGTTTAAGGATTCACTGCAGCTGTTAGATCTTTGGACAAAGCATCAAAATTAATGTAATTTTATCTTTGCACTGCAGAGCTACTTCCACAATCAACATGCAGGCTGACCTAGATGTGATTTGTTTTTGTTTTATTATTACTCTGCTTAGCCTTCTGCCCCAGTGCCCCCTGCTCCGGATGAGTGAGTGAGTGAGTGAGTGAGTGAGTGAGTGAGTGGTTGGATGGATGGATGGATGGATTTAGGGCTGCGCCACATGCCCAACATCTTCTAGCGGGATATACAGTAGATCATTTTATATCTTGATAATGCTAAATATCACGATATGGTCGCTAGTTATTCAATAAATAGTCTATATAAAATAATCTGTCCATAAGTCCTGTGTGAAAGTGTAATTTAAAAACAAAATCACAATATTCAAACGATTTTCCCTCAAAATATTTCAAGCCAGTATGTGGCAGTTATTATCAAATAAGATGATGTCATTGTGTATCACACTATCTAAATATATGATTTCATCATGAGTACAATGAAAGACAAATGATCATATTATAGCACAGGCCTATATGGATTATTGTTATTACACATTAGGGCAGTGGATCACTTCTATCCACAATCTTTACAGTAGAAACAGTGAGTGCACTGTTATGCTTTAAATATAGTGGTAGTAATAATATGACAAAAAGACAAGTAGCCTGAATACCAGAATTTCCCTTTAAGCTTTGACAGTAAGTCAACAGAATGCTCCCCAAAGACTGTGTAGTATTTTCTTTATTCTACCTGTTGTTTGTGCTGAGGACTTGTTAGCTAGCATGTGTGTGCATGTGTGTAGCGATTGCTCTCTCTGTCTTGTCTTTTCTCACGGCTCAGTGAGTGTGTCAGGCTGCATTGGCCTTCTTACAGAAGCTAGTCAGAGATGGCAGCACCATTAAAATTTAACCCACTATCTCACCACTCACCACACACTGACAAGAGAGGGGCAGACAATGGCAGAGATAGATAGGCAGGCATACAAGGATGTACAGGCATGTATCTAACCACAGATATGGACACACACACACATGCACACACATCTCAAGGATTGTGCGAGATGTGAGATGAGGAGCGACGGAGCGAAAGATCCTATACAGATGGAAAGTAAAGAATAAGATGGAAGAGATTACCGCTTGAAAACCCCACACGTACACACACATCTGATGCATAAATGGCGTTGGAAATGAGTGACATCAATTCAGAAGGGGAAATGGAGAATGTGTATTGGTCTTGTGTCCTATCAGTCTATACTATCCCTCTCTCTCTAAATCCACATTTCCACATGTTCTATTACTTTCTCCCGCATCAGCTCTGGCTTCTCACTCCTTCACAGGCAATCCCCCTTTTAGTTTGCCTCCCTCTGCTTTCTAAATCTATCACTCTTTCTGTTCAATATATTTTGACACAGAGCTTTTTCATTTTTATGTCCTCTCTCTCCGTCTCCAGTTTTTCTACCGCGCTCTCTCTCTCACTCTCTCTCTCTCCCTCATTCTGTTCCTGTCCTTTTCTGCCCCAGTGGAGTGTGGGATAGCAGGCAGTGCTGGGAGGCCTACAGTCTCTTAATTAAGAAGCAAGGCGGAACGAGGCCACAGTTAACAAGGACACCCGCACACACACAAACGTTTGCATTGCTTTATTTTTAAGGACCCACATGCCTGACCTAAACCCATACCCTCTAACACTGATGTTGACCTGATTCAAATCTTAAATCCAAAATGTCCTCACTTTGCAATCCTGTCTTCACTCGTAAGGTCAAAAATTAAAATTCTGCCTCACAAAGATAGAAGCACAAGCATAGACACACTTGATAGCAAGCACTCAGTACAAGCTTACAAGGAAGAGCAAAATTCCACTGTTAAAAACCATTGTGCTCAGGTCACACACACCTACACAATTTCCTCTTTCAAACATCACAACACCTAATCAGAGGCTGAGAACCTGGGTTGAAATCTGCAGGGCTAGGACTCAATCAGCTAGTGCAATCAGAAACAGGACACACACGTACGCATTAAGCCCTGAGCTGACGGACGAAGAGTAAAGCCATTACATTATTCAGTCCCCACACACACACACACACACACACACACACACACACACACACACACACACACACACACACACACACACACACACACACACACACACACACACACACACACACACACACACACACACACACACACACACACACACACACACACACACACACACACACACACACACACACACACACACACACACACACACGGCGGGATAGAAGTAGCTATTTTGAGAGCGCGTGCGTCCGTTCTCTGCGAAGGTGACTTTGGGCTGGCTGGAGTGGTAATTGGGTACACATACAAATGCCTTTTTCTTTCTCTTCCCCACGTTCGCTTCGAAGTCTCTCTTTTCCCCCCTACATGATCCCCCTCTTCCCCTCACCGCAGCCCCCGAACGTGATTACATTTCCGACATGAGTGAGGGGTGAAGAGAGAGAGCAGTGGAATGAAGAAAAAGTGAGAGAGATGATTGACTTGGAAAAACAAAGAGAGGGTGGAAAGCAGCCCTTGCACTAGATGGAAGAATACAACAACAAATGCAGAGACACACGTACATACATACATACATACATAAGCATTTGCCCCTGCATACAAAAACTCACACCTATACATACATATCATTTACTCTGCAGGGGAGCAAGTAAAAGCGGAGGGAAAATACACAAAATGTCACTCAGACTGTCATCCTGATCTTTTCTGTTGAGACGCACACAGACACTAACACACAGACACACAGTGCAATGGCCATCTCCTCAGACAAGTGACATTAGAGGAGTGATATTTTCTCTCTCTCTCTCTCTCTCTCTCTCTCTTTCCTTCTGCACTCCGTCGCTGTGGTGATAAAATTAGCATTCTTTTCTCTCCTCTGCTTCTCTCTCCCTTGACGGCTGGACAAGAGGTGAGGACCACAGGGATGGAAGAAAGGAGAGAAAAAGAAACATGGGAACAAAAGAAGACATTAAAAGAAAGAAGGAAAAAATCCTGGGAGACATGTAGACAAAGAAAAACAGAAAGCAGAGTGTGACAGGCAAAGAAAGACAATGGATAGAAGACAATGACAGAAAGACGGAATGAGAGAGAGCAAGAGAGAAAAAGAAAAATACAGCAAGTGCACAGGATGCAGACTTGTGGAGAGAATGAGGAGGGGAAATATACCCTCAAGGGATTCTTATCACCATGACAACCCTCTCCTCTCTCCTTTACTGTCCAGTTGCATGATGAACTCCTGTTACTTTAGTAGACTTCAGCACGGACGCAATATCCACTCACTATCGCAGCCCGATAATCAACCTGCGGTGAAATAATTAGCGGCAATATGTTCCAACATACTTTTAATAATTGACTTTGAACTATGTGTGTATGAAGGAAGAACAGCAACAGCAGGACAATCACGGTTGAGCTTACTTTGTTTACTTTGCACAAATCTGCTCCACGTCTGTGCATATGGGAGGGTGCATAAAACCTGCATGTGTTCATGTTTCTACAGGGACAGGGTAGAGGGCCCACAGAGTATAATTAAAAGCCAGAGACACAGAGTCCTTGGGAACTTTATGGGGAGATGGGAAATAAAGGAGAAGGGAGAAACAGAAAAAAAGGAAAAGAAAAACTGACCTTTAAACACACAGAGATGGAGAGAAGCGGTGAGACATGAAAGGTGTAATGGAAGATGGAATAGTGTGGGGACTTGGACTGAATTAGATTATGCCGAATTCAATGCGGCAAAGAGACAGAAAAAAAGTGAGAGAACAAGCAGGAAAGGAAATATTATTGGACCGAGTTGTTTTGGGGGAGGGCCAGACAAAGAAGAGACAGACAAATAGAGGGACCAAGACCGAAAGAGAGAGACAAGAGAATCCTAATCAGAAACCTGAAGAACAAAATAATAAGGCTGCCTGACAGCAAATGTCAGCTCAGGGAGGGTAGCAGATGGAGGGAGGGAGGGAGGGGGAGGGAGAGAGAGAGAGAGAGAGAGAGAGAGAGAGAGAGAGAGAGAGAGAGAGAGAGAGAGAGAGAGAGAGAGAGAGAGATAGAGAGGGAGAGAGAGAGAGAGAGAGAGAGAGAGAGAGAGAGAGAGAGAGAGAGATGCATGAAGAAGTGAGGAGAGAGGAGAGAAAAAGAGGAGAAACAAAACATTCAGAAGGAGACAGGTGGGGTTGGAGTGAAGGAGACACCTCCCTATCATTGCTCCCTCCAGGAGGAAGGAATACAATCTTTCTGATGCTAAGCAGCAAAACATCACCAGGAAAGATATTCCCTATCTCCCACTGGAGGGAAACCGAGCTGCCAGGTCAGGCGGGTGAATCCTCATATGATGGTGTATACGTGTGTGCTTAAATGTGTGGGCTTGTACACTAACACATTCACTGCTTGGCTTGGAAATGTTGCCCTTGAGTCAACCTTGACGGCAGATTCACTCTTAACTAAGCTCTGCTTTAATTCCCAAGTCAAAAGTCATCCCTTTCTCTTGCCCATGTTATTTTGTCATGACCTGACGGTCTCTCACAATGCTCTTTTCCCCTTTGGCTGTTCAGAACTAGTACATATCCCCATGGAGCTGCAGAGCACATCCACTGATGTATCTAATATCCCCAATTAAAGGGAAGATTCCCTCTAAAATGCAATTCCCCCCAAATCATAGCCAGTTGGATAAATCTGACAACAAAACCAAAAGAGCACTAATAACATATGCATTCTGTTTATTTAAGACAACAACAGTTGTGCCAGGAGTAAACACATGACTGCAATGGAAAAGCAATAATATAGTTTTAAGAACCATTATATTAAATAACCATTCATCTTGGGAAAAATATGTAGAAAACGTCTGTTTCTAATCTACAATTCTATTCTGTTATTTAAGTACTGAACTTTGGCCCCAGTCTTTAAAATTTAAACACTCAACAGTGTCAAAAAGCCAGGCAAAAGTCAGTGGTGAATTAGATGATATATGCATTCTGTTGAACATGAGCAATGTGAATCCTAAAAGGAAACCAAACTTAAACGAGTTAAAGAGTTATTTAACGTTAGAGGTAGAGCCAGGGTTATTCACAAGCAAAACTCAAGACTCCAATATAGTGGAGCACATATTGCACAACATGACATGAGTCTCAATGGACAAATATGTGTTGTATCTGTTGCTATTATCATAAAGCAGACCTAGCCATGTATTATCAATTGCTATGCCAACTCCTCTATAGATAGATATGTCATTTGTAGATAGCAGCCATTAAGGTAATAGTCAAGTGCAAATAACCAACAGGTGTCAGTAAAACTTTTAAGCATATCACATCAATGTAACTAAGATCCTCCAGGATTCAGAGCTGTGAAGCAGCTTGTCATGTCAGACTACGAAACTAATAGCTCAATCTGTTATGGTTTAGATCTGTCAATATTGTGTACTGGCTGTTATTAATCATTCCAAGTACTTATCGGTAATTTGTCACAATCGAGGGAGAGCATATGTAGCTGTCACAAATTAACTTTTGAATGTCATGAAGATATTTGCACTTTGAAGTTAAGTTCAATTATCCAACTGGTGTATACTGGTTAAATAACTTGATAATTACCACTATACAGAAACTTTACAGTCGTATAGCTAAGTTTAAAATGAAGTTGGGTGTGGTCCGAGCAAAGGCACCTGGAGTAGAGGGGTAGGAAGTAGGGAAGGGGCCATTGCCGACCAATAATAGGCCCCTGGCTCAATTTGGCATCACAGCTGGTGTGATCCCATCACAAGAGGGTTTCTTGTGTTGCCTTTATGATGAACAATGTATTCCAATATGAATAATGAAGTATGTTAATACGTTGCACATGAAATGTTGTTACCAAAAATAAAGAAACACATTTCGGAATCAAAAGAAAAATGTTGTAATAACGGAAATGTGTGTTTGTATAACTGCCCAATAAACATTAAGTTAAAAAAAAACATTTTGGAACTTTTCACAGAAAGCATAGGGAAAAGAAAAATCAGGAGTTACACAGATATCTGTAAATACTTTAAAATCTGCTGGGGAATCTGGAATAAACACAACTGTATTAGATGATCGGCTAAATGGATATTATTTGGCTCCACATACTAATGCTGGGGAAACAAAAGATTATGCGTAAATGTTGAGTTTGGTAACTAGTTTGGTGGTAATCCTTTTAAAAGAAAAAAGCTTTGACTAAGGTCACTGATATCTTCAGAAAGTCTGCTATTTCAAACAGTGTAAACTATCACAATTTATGTGAGAAAGTGAAAACAACACTTGCATGACATTACATCACCATTATAAAAATGAAAGGTGTGAAGAACCATAGCACTCACATTTCCCTTGTAACTTTATGAACATATTATAAAACCTTCTTGGACATAAAATCAAGGAGTGTAAGTATGAGAAATATCTAGCTATCTTAATCCAAATATATTAATGATATAATACATGTTCACATTTGGATTTTACTTTAAGGATCAAATGTGCATGGGCATTGAAAATTTCAACTAGGGAAGGAAATCTTGACAATTATCTCAACTTCCCCTGGGATAATAGCAGACATTCATCCCTGAGCAATATCTCTATAAGAAGGTCAAAAAGAGACAGAGGTTATCAACTACTTAAAAAGTTGTCCCTGCGTTTCCCCATAAACCACGGTTTCACCATTACACCTAAACCGTCCTCCTCAGTAAGGACATCTTTCCAATCACTTGCTCTCTCGTTCTCTCCTTCTCCTCATCTCTCTCTTGCTATACCCAGTGAGTAATGGCTGAAGCAAAGGATAGTGGCAGAGAGCTATAAAAGTGTAATTTGCTCCATTTTCCTTGGGAAACCAAATTCACTTTCTGTCCTGCGTTACAATCTGTTAACATTCAGATGGCCAGCATCGCAGACAGCACATTACCCGCCTACACTCGCTACTAATGACCCTCACACAGAGTGCACACATACACACACAAACTCACGAGAAGAGCAAGGACACACAAGCTACTATATGAGTGTATAAAAAATACAAGGTGTATACATGTACACTTTCATGTGCACACGGCAACACACAAAGACCCAATTTCTGGGGAGGGAGAAGGGAAAGAGAAAGGGATTATAAAGAGAAAAGGTAGATACACAGGTTCATTCGAACTAAGTTTATCTGAATTAAATTAAATAACTTGCTCAAGCTCACTTTTTGCGAGAGAAGAAAAAAGAGCTCTCTGCAGCCCCACAAGCCTTTTTCCCTCTTCTAATCTGTTCTCCTAATTCTCTCCAAGTCTTGTTCACATGTTCTTTCTCTAGCTTTTCCTTCCCTTCTTTCTCCTCCTCTGTGTAAATCTCTCAAATTCTGCTTCTCTAACTCCATCTCTTTGTCTCCTTGTTCACTTCTTCCACGTCTGTCTCTCTCCTTCCCTTACTTGTTCGCCAATTCACTCTCACACTCTCATCTCATCATCCCACCCTCACAGCAATCCTTTCTCTATCCCTCTCCTCCATTTCCACCACTCCTCTCTCAGGGAGCTAATAGCCTCCTCCTTTGTTCTTGGAGAACAGCGGGGAACAATGGCGGAGTGGGGCTTGTCGTTGTGGCAACAGGCATGAGACAAGAGAGAGGGAGGGAGGGAGACAAAGAAGAAAGGCAGAGAGAGAAAGAGCAAGCACAGAGGGGATGCTGGTTGTTAGCCGGGCGGCAGGGAAGCGAGCGCTGGCTAATTACACTCGTTTCTATGCACACCGCAATTAAACCCTGATGCACACACACACACGCCGCCCGCGCTCAGAATACCCATCGCCACGCACACGCACACGCACACACACACACACACACACACACACACACACACACACACACACACACACACACACACACACACACACACACACACACACACACACACACACACACACACACACACACACACACACACACACACACACACACACACACACACACACACACACACACACACACACGCAAGCAAGAGAGGAGATGGCAGAGAGGCAGAGAGGGGGAGTCTGGGAAGGAAAAGAAAAGACATGACAAGAAAAGACTGAGGCTATTTTAAATCAATGCCACGGTTTTCTCAAGCAGCACAGTAAAAGTTCATTAAACTTCTAGCTAACAATCAGCGTCATCAAATCTATTTACATACTGTAAGTTCACAGTAATATATGAGGTTGCTCTTTGACCTCTTCACACTGACACATTATCTACCTTCTTTATATCTAATATTCACACGCTATAGTACACCGATAGCCTCAGTTTCAATACTGATACTGTATATTAATTCCCCCCTCTCTTTTATATCAGTTGTATTCATCCCACTCTGCATCTAACATCAGATATTCAGCTCATCTGGCTCCATCTCTTCACATGATGATCTCCCTCTCTCCAGAGATGAAGAGCTTTAACTTAACACAAATTAACAAAGCAGGAATAGTGGAGGGAGTGAAGGGGAGGTTGGTATAAATGTGAGAGAGTAAGAGAGGTTGGAAATGGGGAGATGTTTCCACTGCATCGTACTGCTCTACTCAACTCACTCTTTTTTTTTTGGTTTTCTATCAGCAAAAGTTGAAGATAGTACCTGGTACTTTTTTGTTATCACTTTAGTTCAGAAAGCTTAGCTGATACTAGGTGGTGGAGTTAAAACACTGCAGACCAATGCCTACTGTCACCAGCACAATTTTTTATTCACTTGCCCCAGCTGTTAAACGATGGCAGCCCCACAAAACTATGCCTGCAATTGATGAAGTGCAGACGTTCTTCTTTTTGGTTGCTGTTGAAAGGATTCGGGCAGTGTCACGTTAAAGATGATATTGCGGCAGTTTAACATGGCAACATATTGCAGACCAGCTGAGAATGCTGTGGGTACTACACACAGTGGAAAACGAAATAGAGAAGAAGACCTGGCACCAAAAGTGTTAGAGTCAGGCAGGGCTGTACCACGTAGTGAAAAACAAGGCATTACATCCAGGTCACACGAGCCTGTAGGGTAGAACCTATCCTGTCTCATAAACATCCCTTCCCAGCTTCATTCATCCTTCTATCCATGCCTAACACTCTTTTCCATTAAGACACGTCTCAGAGAAACATGTGTTCCACGCCGTCTGCCTGTCTATTCTATTATTCATGCAGTTTAATGCTTACCGAAAGTGCATGCATGTGTGCGTTAAGAGTGCTGGTTAGAGAGCAGGAACGTGTCACTACATTTCTGAAGGCCAGCTGATGTGTTGGTCACATTGAGCTTTCAGTGTTAATGGCAAAAAAAGCTGTGAAAGAATATGGATGTGTGTGTGAACATGCATACCAATGTGCACAAAAAAAGCACAACTTCACACAGCAGCATGAACGCACACAAACTCTTGCACACACACACACACACACACGCAGGGTGCCAATGAGGCAGATGAGGAGTGAAAGGAGTCACATTAAACAGCCGAACTTGTCCTGTTTCGCTTTCATAGCCTGAGTCCATTTTCATAATGCATTAAAACCACCGCTGAGAAGAGAGGGAGACATGGAAAAGAGAGGAGAAATGATGTGAGGGGGTAGAAGGGGATTGGAGACACAGAGAGAGAAATGGAAAAAAAGGGACAAGAAACATTCTCAAAGTAATCTAAAGCTAGTGGATGTATGAGAGTACGAGGAAACAAGATAAGGATGAAGGGAATGAAGGAGTAGGAAAAGAGAGCTTGTCTCAGAGGCACGATATGGGAATAGAAAGTGTCTGATAGAGGCACAGACAGATTAGGGAGGTGGATAAAAGAAGATGGGATGGACTGATAAAACCAAGTAAGGATGATGGCGAGAGATGGGGAAGATGATTTAGTCACAAACTTTGATTGTGGTGTTATGAATGCACGTGAGTTTCTTTATGTGTGCATGTATTTGTAGTGCTTTATGATGTGTGTGCGTGGGTGCGTGTGGTTGTTTAGTTGCAAGGGGCAGAGGGTTCTCTGTTTCAGCACCGGCAGGCTGATGAGAGTTTGGGGCCAAACAGCCTGGAGGCAGAGATGGCCTTGTTACTCTCTCTCTCTCTCTCTCTCTCTTTCTCTTTTTTACACAAACACACAATCTCAGATTTAACACAGCTACAGCCACTGTAACAAGCTAGGCATTTTAAACAATGAATCTAAGATCATATTGATTTTGCTAACCGTGAAAACAGAGGTTAAAATATTTACAACAAATATCCACTTGTTTTTATGTAGTGCTGGACTAATATGGGATTTTTGAGACTGATACTGATTTTTTTACCTGTATGGAGGCTGATATAGGACATTTTTGAGCTGGAAAGAAAATGTACCTTTTCTATGTGGATTGTGCACTGACATGACTATGCAAAGGTACTCAAAAGTCTGCTTTCCTAAACAAAAAACTTTATTAAAGAATATTTATCAATTAAACCAATTGCCAGACAATATCGGCCTTTCTGGCTATAATTTCATAGTCCCATATATGTGGGTTTTCATGTTTTAGCAAGTTAAAGCTCCAATGCACAATAGTTTTAAAATTAATATTCAGTGTTTTCCCTACCATTGCCTGAAAGAAACAAAATATTTTATGCTTCTTTTGCACTTGTTTTATTTCAGCTCACTGTGAGTCTTTTTTGCATTTTGCTATCATTTAGAGGCACACGTTTCTCTCCTCTCCTTCGATTTTGGTGTTTCCCTGAGGACGGGGTTTCACACACACAAAGTCACCTAAACTATGCATATAAGTCTAAGTTCTTGTACCTACACATCCATGACATATAAACATTTTAATCCATGCACACACACAGTCTCACAACTTGTTGCACTCACTAGCAATATTACTCTGTTTCAAGAATGTTCAGCTGAAAGAAACATGAAATTCAACTCTAGTGCTCTGTCGGGAGATGCAGTGACTTAAACCAATAAGAGAAGAAAAACTATAAGTAACGTAAAGAAAAGTCAGCTAGCTGCTCGGCTAATGTTAATTTATGCAGTTTAAAATTCCATAGCTAATGGGGTTACCAGGAGGAAAACCTCACACCAGGCAATGGTATGTTATCTGGTCATCACAGAATATTGGGGGGTGGGGAATAAATGAGAGACTGACCAAAGTCAAATATCTTAAAAAAACATAATATGTTTGCTCTACGAATCTGATAAGCTGACAGTATGCCAAGGTTTGCCTTTTGTTGCAGAGTTGGTTTTGGAAAGTTTTTCTGATTCAATACAGGATGAGCGCCAACTTGCTAAAACTAGCTTGAGGTACATAATCCATCACAGCTAACTCTATACCTGCTTTTTCCCTCTTCGACAAAGTTACTTTATTGTCATCAGTGAAACTGCCATGAAACAGCAAGTTTGTTTACGACCTGAAGATAAGCTATCTAACTCGCATTAACTCAAATAATACTTACATTATGCTTATCCTTTTGTTGTGTCCAAGCTTTGATTTTCTGACAACCTCTGATATGTCCTGAATATATCAATGCGTAGTAGCCGACTCTCAAACCACCTTTCACTAACACTATACAGAGATAACTTTGAAAAGTTCATGAAGATAACTGATGGATTACTTATCTAAACCAACTTTAAAAATCTTTACACACTGACGTCTATACCATGCTGAGGTGAGCAGAAATAGATGCCTAGAGGGTAAGAAAAAAGTAATCAAACATAAAAAACAGCACTGAAAATGGATGGTGGCAATTCATTGTGCATAATTTACAATGGGCTAAAACACGCAGTGCACCCAGTAGGCTCTTTTAAATGTCTAATAACCTTCAATCAAATCTACAGAGTGACAAGAGCGAGTGATTTGTTCTTATCCGGTGGGAAGGGAAGAGTTAAGGAACAAGTCAAATAGGGGCTGGGGCATCCAAAAGCCCATCTTCTTCAAGTCAATGGCGTGAAGGCTATCTCACACACACCTGACAGAGACAGAGTGCTGCCAATAGTGCCAGAGGGAACAAGAGAAAGGGAGGGTGGCAGACACAGAGAAAGAAAAGGAGGAAGGAGGAAGCACAATGGAGCTAAAGAAAGGAGACAAAGAGCATAAACCAGAGGCATGAAAAGAGAGATAGATAAATAGTGGTGAGCACAATGGTCAGATGATGACTATTGTTTGTTTTGAATGCTTGTTGCTCATTATAGGTAAAACTAACAGAAGTTAGCGAGGCATCATTTTGTATGTGTGTGTTGAGAGGGCTGACGACTGACAGAGGCGTAGTGTTATAAAAGCACTAAAAGCTCCAGCAGCCACACACTAAAACTTTAATCAAGCATTAATAAAAACAATATCATTACTGCCTGCATGAGGAAGTATCAACACACACACCCCACTGAATCTAACAGGAAAACCCATACACAGAAAATTACAGTTCAGGAAACATGGAGACATAAAAAGCCTCATCACTCATTGCACTTTTCCTGTTTTTACACCGTCTCCATTCCCCTACTCATAATCCTCCTGCTTTTTTATTGCCTTTCATATATCAATCCACCTTTAAAATGTAAGATAAAGCAAACACAAAGTATGGGCACACAAGTGCACACATATCCACAAATGAGCATCTAGATGGGTGGGGGAGAGAAAAAGAAGAAACACTGAAAGCGCCGTCTCAAGGACAAAGGTAAGCCACTCAACTCGTGTCTGAAAGCAGAGCTTCATACAGCAAATGGGCTGAGACTTGAGTCAAGCAATTTTAGGTAGTGCGTCTTCCCAGTCGCACTATTCACCACAGAAATAAAGAAACTATGAAAAATGGAAAGCCAGACACAAAATGGACATTCAGAGATGCACACCTGAATGCTGTTGCCTTCTTGAAAGAGTAGCAGAGCTATAGAAATCTCTCTCACATTCTTTTTCTCTTTGACACATCTAGACTGGAAGGATGAAAGCACAGAATGAAAGCCTACATTGGACCTTAAGGGACAGGATAACGGTGACACAGAAAGCATAAAAGAGTAGCAGAAAACAAGGGCGGGTAGAAGACTGAAAAAGCCATTTTATGGATGTATTTAGAACATATGATCGGAAGGAAGTTAAAGGAAAAAGAGTGAGGATGGAGACAGTCAGAGAAGGAAGGAGAGAGAGTAGAGAGAAAGTGAGAAAAACTGAAGGAAAAAGTAAGGGAAATCATAAAAAAAATTACTTTACTTTTCTTTCTTAGTTCTGAATGATCCATGCCCTATATACACACTCAAACAGAATGAGATATATGTATGTGCACGGGTGTGCGCATGTGAATGGATCACGCACCGATAACATTACACTCCTTAATTCCTAATTAATCCTTCTAAACTGGATTATGGCGCAGAGCATGACAAGCCCAGGATTCCACCCTTCACCCTGATGAGTGTGTGTGTGTGTGTGTAATGTCACTTGGCTGTTTTTCAGCTTGAGGTCTCATGAGGCCGGCCTGTCCTTGGCTATATGATGTCAGGACGAGAAGCAGACAGTGCACACGCACACGCACACAAGGAGGTCCCTAGGCTACAGGTCTTGAAACACTTATGAATTATTGTGGTGAGTGGCAAGAACTTGTAGCATTACTTTACTTACACATTTAAAGTGAGGACTCTTGGGGGATATGTGCTTACTCACATAACAGATACAGGTCCCCTGACACACAGACTTGTCCTGGTTTAAAAGCTGCCACACAAACTGTCCCATGTGATGTATTCTGCATTACACGGCAGTCTGAAGAAAAACCAGGGGGGTTTTACAGACGCCAGTACTTATTAATGAATTTCATGTTCAATTGTACTTAATAGATGAGCTGCGAAGAGTGTTTTATGGCAAAAAGCTTACATTTCTGTTCAGTCCTGTCATTTTTTGGTACAGACTCATCGTGATTGCAGCATGATGTACAATTATGGGGTTCTTATGCTAGGGTATAACACATACACAACGTATGTCATGACACGTGACATTGTTGAGCTTGAATCTGGCCTAGGTGCTTTGTCACACACCACCCCCCCTCTCTCTCCCCACACTTTTGCTCTCTACATCCAACTATGGACTATCATTTGGGTTAAATAAGAAATACACTGTTTTCGTGTACTGTACCTATTCAATTATGTCATGTCATCATAAGCTAAAACAATAAGCTCAGCACAGTGAGCCTGTTGTAAACAAACTACTATAATCATCCAAGCATTTGATATTACTGTGCACTTTTTACAGGATTTTCACATTAGCAGAGGTAACCATGATGAGGCATGATATGAAACTGACCGCTATAAAATGCACAGAATTACCAAGATGCCAATGATTTTAACTTAAATAATGCTCTATCCTTTGCACCAAAAAGGTAACTACATTTATCTGCATGTGGTCACTGATGAAATGTCATTACAAAAAATCAAGAAAAATCTCAAGAAAGAAATAGCTACATTTGGAAAACAATATTGGTTAGTATTGCATTTTACTGTGTGTACAGTGTTGAGTTCTCTATGCACATTAAGCAATGCTGGCTGCGGAAAAGATGCAAGTAGTATGATGGATAGATGGAGGGAGGGGTCACAAAGGGATAGATGACGTGAGTTGTGGGGAATTAGCATGCTTTCATGCATTCTACACCTCAGTGGAGCACCATGGGGCTTGTTGATGCCTCTAAGTGCTATGCAGTATTAAGCAGACAATCCCCAAGGAAGCCTGGTGGTATTGTGCGTGTGTGTGTGTGTGTGTGTGTGTGTGTGTGTGTGTGTGTGTGTGTGTGTGTGTGTGTGTGTGTGTGTGTGTGTGTGTGTGTGTGTGTGTGTGTGTGTGTGTGTGTGTGTGTGTGTGTGACTGACCGCTAACTGTGTACAGTTAAGTACTAAGCCGTAAATAACCTATTTGGAGAGCAGACAGAGGGAAGGGAAGTGGAGCGATTCAGTGGGGAGCCAAACATTGTCAGAAGAGCGAGGTATTAAAATGCTTGCTCCGACATGTTCCACTACTCAGTGAGGAAAAGCATAGAGAAAAAGAGGCACAGAGGAGAAGAGAAATATTTAAAAAGGCAGAGAAAGGTGTCTGTCCATCCCATCTGTTCTCTGACATAGTGTATGCTGACAGAGGAAAAGGCATGCAGGGCCCACATGTTGATCAAGTCACCTTAACGTTAATAGCAGCGGTCACATCTGTCCTGCAGCTATCACAGCAGCCTGCAATGCAGTACGTCACTATTACCAACCTAAACACCTTAAGGGCAGAAACATGGTCCATGCAAGTACACAAACGCAGGTGGTTTGAGCTACGCCAGATCGATTTCATGCATCACTGTGTTCTTGAAAGTGTCACATGAAAATCGTTACGCAGAGCAAGCATGAGTTGCAGTCAAGTGTTTCTGATAGGCACGCTATTACAAGAAGAAACAAGAGAAAGCTGAGTCCTTCTGTTTGGATTCACTACTGCTCAAAATAACCATTGGCTGACCAATATACAGTATTTATTATGACACTAGGTCACCTCTTCATTCAGACACACATTCCATCTTATGGGTTTTTTTTCTTCTGTGCAGAGAGCACAAGAATACACATTCCGCCTTAGACACCATATTTGTTTACTACTGTGGTCATGGAAACTCTCTGATTAGCTCTATGGTTCCCCCTTGAGGACTGATGTTAACTTCCTTTACCGGTGGCTAACCAGAGACGCACATTTGTGCCAGCTGGGCCAAGTGTTCGCGTACTTGTGTGGACCATGTTTCTGCGCAGCTCTCTCATTTCCCCTTTTCTCACTCATATGCTCTCAAAGCTAACTTAACTCGGTTTCCTCATTTTACCTCACTTCAATCTCCATCTCCTCAATCACTCTCGCCGCTTCATGTCTCTCCACCTTTTGATCGTTTGTCATTCCTTCATTCTCTCCCTCAGTGCTCTCTTCAGTCATACACAGTTCACTCCTGCCTCCATTCGTCCTTCCCCGAGCTCCATGCATTCTGTGCCTCTCTTTCACTCTATCCTCAATAACGCCATCCGTCTTCGTGCTGCTGAAGCAAGATTAGTCTCCATCCATCTGCATCTTTGACAGTAATCTCTCCTACTTTTTTCTAAATAGCACCTGCAGGTTTCAAAAGTCATGTTGATTCTATGTAGAAAAAACTTCAGAGTAAATTAACAAATAAAAAGAATAAAAGAGCTGAAAACCTTGTTATTAAACCTTACTATTGACAAATACTGATCTATTGGGTCGTCATAGTCTTGAGTTTCAGAATTCAAGTTAAGACCTGCTACTCTCATCCTCCACTGTATGTTAATTTTATGGTGTTTTTTTCTTTTGGCAAACAATGCAGTGGCCTTCATGTTTGTTTCCTTCAACTGGCTTCAATCAAGTAGCATACTTGTTATCATCAATCCAGCTCCCAAAAATTTGCACTTCCACATAGTGGCGGCAAGCTTTTATCTTTCCTGGGTTAGCCAACTACTTTGTGAGCCAACAAACAACGTTTTAAGTAACTTCCTCCCATAAAAGCTGCAGTGCTACCCGCATTTTTCAGAGTCTGGAAGAAAGGGAAAGCAGCATGTTTGTAGTTCTACACAGATAGCTTTACAGCCTTGAATATCCTTAAACGTTAACTGCCAATAATACTGTGTAATTTTGGATTTTTATTGAAATAAAAATTAAAAAGAAACCTGTATTTCAAACAGAGAACGCATCAGTTTAATGATTTCTTTTCAAAATCTGCCGATACTGACTTGATTTATGTCTATTTTATAATTAGTAGTATTATTTGCAATGCTGTTGTGGTCTGTTGCTCTTGCCGTTTTAAACAAAGAAACCAGAGTGAAGGCAAAGCTTCCGAGCACAAAATCAACATGAAACTTTGAAAGCACAAAACTCTAGGTTCTTCAAAAACTTTCCAAAGCAGACTTAAAAAAAACATTCTTGGAGAGATCTTTAGAAGTCTCCGGCGTACCACTCCATTCACCCAAACAGACAGGGGTTGCTGCTGATGCCATGTGCATGCACAACAAGTCCTGAAAGGTTCACTCTGTTTGCTGCACATCTACAGCGCGAGCAGTCAAAGCACTTCTAAGTACAATATGTACAAAACAAAAGACAGACAGTACACATGCAAAACATGTGACTCGCATTAAATATAGGTAGCGTACATCTCGTATTCTGTAGCTTGTTATGGGTGGTGTAATTTAATCTCAGTTTAAATGGCACTATTTTAAGTCCTACCTCTGACTATTTTCTAGCAGCACTGGACATCAAGGTTGTGCAGTCTGCACTAATATTGCAAATTCTTGCCTCAATAAAACACAAACAGGCAGATTTGGGTGTAGGCAGGGATGGTTTTGTGTCTGAAAGTGGTCAAAAACAGTCAGAAAAACGATTAAATAAGGCAATGGAGTTTTAGTCACTCCACAGGCTTTGTTCAAGCTCAGACAGAACTTTTGGTGAAGTCTGACTCCAATTTTAAGGCCCAGTCAAGCTCTACGGCCCCTCTGAAATGATACAACTTCAAAGCCCACTCACTCAGATCAATACTTAAAGTAGTAACTCCATTCACACAATGACAAATTACTCATCTGCTTGCTCTCTCTTTCTTATACTGTTAGTCCCTGATGCCCTGCTACCACCACCCTGCTGTACCAGTCTCAGTTTCACCCTGTAGTTAATCTGCTGGGTGGAGTGATGAGCGCTTGGGGAGCCAACAAGAGGAAGATGAAGGAGATGAAGAAAGAAGGGAATGAGAGGAGGGGGGAGGGGGAAGGGGACGGGGAGTGAGCGATGGTCATGCATTATTGAGCATACAGAGTGGAGTTTTTAGGGGATAAATGTGAAAGCATGTTTAGGGACAACCTTTTCCCTTCTGCCTCCTCCCTTCCTACATTTCTTGCCCTCCCTCCAACTTTCCTTTCCCCATGAGGACGGCCACATCTCTTATTCAGTGGGGAGGTTAAAAATTCAAAGCTTGGAGGAAGGTGGTGCAGGGAGGAAAGAGAGTACCTGAAAATGGTCAAAACGAAGGAATGTCTTTAGGGAGTTTTCTCAAGTGCTAATCTAGAGAGCTCCTCGCTTTGATTAGGTGCACGCGTGTGTGGTGAGGGGTGGGTGGTGGTTGTGGTTGGAGAATATGAGGACGGGGGAGGTAGATGAATAGAGAGAAAGAGAAAGCAGGAGAGGGTGTAGACATACACTTTCATGCAGTACAGTGTAGCACACAGCATGGTGAAAAATTAAGGTGCCTGCAGGGCGAAGCAGAACCCACGTCTCACAGAACACGACACATGCAGATACTGAGTAATGGAGCAGGGGTTTCAGCACGCAAACACACACATAAACAGGCATCTATGAGCACAGTTACATAGGAACAAACCAACTGTAATTGACCAAACTATGCATATAAGTCTAAGTTCTTGTGCCGACACATCCATGACATATAAACATTTTAACACACACACACTCCACGCACGCACGCACGTAGAAAATTAAGGTCAGAAAGTAGAGCATGGCCTGGTCCACCAATCCTTGTAAATACCATTGGTGTCGAGTGTAAATGCCATTGGGTTATCCATATTATACACAGCTTCCACAGCTAGAGACCAGCGGGGCCATGTAACACCACCGGCAATAAAAGCTGGGCAGGTTACAACACAGAGCTCACATGCACCCAAGTCAAACACAACGTGTGTGCGCACAGAAATAAACAACATAATGTGTTGGTAAAGAAAGTTGGTACAAGTGTGTGCAAAGTTTGGGAGAAATTGATAGTTTTAATATGTGTAAGAACCCTGAAGACATGGTCTGAGCCATCAGCATAATGGGGAAGATAGTCTAATAGCACCTTAATAACTCACTAACACCACATCAGTAGAAGCTTAAGGCTGCTGTTAAACAATTCGAATGAGATAGGGCCTTTGGACTTTAAATGACACTTTCAAACGCCTCTGTTGCTGCCATCGATCTTGCCTTTTCTCATTTTACAACTTGCTTTATCTTCAACCCCCACCAGTCTTCCGTCATTTTTTTGGTTTCATCCCTCGTTCGTTGTCTCTTTTCATAAGAGCCTCTTTATCAGGCAGAGATAAGAGAAAAGAGATGAGAAAATCAGGAGAGAGAAGAGGAAGAGGAAAAGGAGGAAGGGAGAAGGGGGTTAATGCTCCTATCTTGTCAACTCCATCTTTGAAGTTGTAGCTTTTTACCGCTCCTTTTTTTATGCATGCTATCAGTGACATCAAAGTGGGCTAAGTCTCCTGCGTATGTCTATTTGTGCGTGTGTCACTGCCCTCAGGGATAGGTAGCTAATACTGCAAAAAATAAACAGAGAGGGACTCGCTGAGGCGGGGAAGCGCAGGCATCCACAGTCAATCTGCACTTTTAGCTGCACCACACTTTGACTCACTTTTCCTCTCTTTGTCTGTCCCCTTTCTCATGATTAACATGCTTTCTAATCATAGATACAGCCTCTGTGTGACTTCTCTTCCTCCTCAAACCATCAATATGAAAATTAAAGCACCTCCACCTTCACGATCACTTTGATATTTCAGACACGTAGACACGCACACATCCAAGTATGCACATATACACACACAAACAGAAAGCATTCATATATAAGAAATACAGGAGGGGGAAGGAAAAAAAGAGTATGCTGCTATTACCAAGCGGAGCAAAACAAGAAGAAAGAGTGGGTAGAAGGAGTGTAGGTGTGCATACATATATCCCTTCATCCCCACATCCTTCCATCTCTGTTCATGTCTGTTTTCCCTCTTGGCCTAGGTGAAAAGAGAAAGAATCACAAAGACTGGGCATACTTAGCATCTGTAAAAAGCTTTGAGTTTATCAGCCAATCCCTCAATTAAACACACACACACACACACACACACACACACACACACACACACACGTACAGAGGTTCTCTCAGTCCGGGCACAGCTGTCATATCACTAGGAACATTTAAATAGTAATGGTTTTGGGATGAGACATCGGTACACTGGCTGGCTGGCTGACCGACTGGCTGGCTGGTTGGGAGAGGAGCCGAGTGAAGCGAAGAAAGCCTATTTCGTTTAAAAACAGGATAATCTCCAGGAAAGAGAAAAGGCAGCAAGGAGATTAGGCACACACAGCGGTAATGCTCCGGCATGAGTACACTTAGCTCATTTGCATGTAAAACAGAGGAGAGAGATATAACGAGGGAGGGATGGAGTGAGGGATAGAATGAAGAGAATCAGTGGGACAAAAGCGAGTGTGTGTGTGTGTGTGAGTGCACTTACATGTGTATGCATATGTGTACGCTTCTGCCTCTGCATGTGAGTGAGCTGTTTTTTGGCATTGAGAGCCAATGTGAGCACACACAGATGTGTTTGAACCTGATAAGGCCTGATGAATGAGCGGTGTTTTGCGGCTGTTCCTAAACCATAAAGAGATGGAGAATAAGGAAACGCTTGCTATTGCCGCACTGAGAATACACACAAGGCTTAGAGAGGAGCAGAGCTAACCTAATGCATCGCTACGTTGAGGGCTTAAGAGGTATAGTTCAGATTTCAACTTAAGCACTGGTACACATAAATGTATATACAACACAACCTATAAACATCAAATATTTAATTTAATAGTTTTACCCACATATTCAAAATCTAGTCTATTATGGCCTATAGGTGCTTTGGATTTATGTCTTTCAGACACCACTATGCACAAATCCATAGTGATCCAATCGAGTGGTCATTCGTTGTCAGATAAAAAGGTGGAGGAGGGGATATAAGTAGAGAAATGGCTGCATCCAGAAATGGAATGAATAAGAGAGAATAGAAGGAAAGAATAGTGTTTTTTTCCCCCAGCTTTTTCAACAGCATTAGTGACCCTTGCATTAACCTGAGTCTCTTTCTGCAGCCCCAGCCTGAACACTGCATGATTTATTAACAAGGTCCAATTCTGTGCGCTACACAAGTACAAACATACACACAGAGAGATACACACACTCACAGAGAACTTAAAACACATTACGCACAAGTTTTTCAAAGCTAGTACTAATTTAGCACAATCAGAAACAAATACTCTTATGGCTTAATAAAGTGTGCCCATTCCTCATTTAGTCATCTAAGTGCTTTTATTAGTACATATTCAAACAGTCTCAAGAGACTGCAGCTCTGAGTCTACACATTATCTAAAACTCTCTAATTATACACAAACATGCACACAAATGTGTACACATAAGGTTTCTTGGCTGTGACCTAGAGGGGATCTAACAGTGACAAAACAAGCATCTTCTACAAGTGGGTTGTGTGGGAATTATGAAACTAGGATGGAAGAAGGGGAGGAGATGAAGGGAGGGAAGAAAGGAGACCATTAAAGTAAAACGTGGTTTTCACCATTCTCACCTGTGGTCATTTTCAACAAATTCTTGCAAGTAAGTCATCAGGCCTGTCAACTGTGAATCAGTGACCACCAGGTATAGAATCAGAAGAGAACTAAACTGCTTTATTTTCACACGATGTATTGCAGGTCTATGAACTAGGGATGGGCATGAGTATTTAATTTGAAGATGTGGGATTGCATCCATTCCTCGAGGCCCAATCGAGTACTTGTTTTTCCAAATCTATTTTTAAAATGCAACACATCTCCCTGAATAATAGCCCCGAACGTTACCTCTTTCCCCCTCCATGTTGTCTGGGCCTTGCACAGTAACCCCCTCATGTAGTTCATACAACTTTTCTCGGATGGTGAGGCGAAGAGCCAGTTCCAAAAATCAAAAGGTGTTTGTGTCTAGGGTCAAGCGCGCACAAAAAAAAAATACCAATATAGAGTTAATTTGAAACGGGGACTACTTGAGGAACACACACACACACACACACACACACACACACACACACACACACACACACACACACACACACACACACACACACACACACACACACACACACACACACACACACACACACACACACACACACACACACACACACACACACACACACACACACACACACACACACACACACACACACACACACACACACACACACACACACACACACACACACACACACACACACACACACACACACACACACAGAGAGAGATCAAAAGGCTTATTATAATTGGTTTGTAAATGTGGTTGAGCTCACCCACCCACTCTCTCCTGCACATACACCAGCATACAGGCACCTTGAACTGACAAACATGCATTCATCTGCAATAAACTTGTCTGTATTTTATAGAATGTGTTTTATAGAATGGTACAGGAAGGTGCTGTTGCATGTGTAGGTGTGTTATGTAGCACTATACAGTGGATGACATCACAAAGTGACGCCTTGGGATGAGGGTGGGGATCTCCACCAGGAAAACAAAAAAACAGACCCCAGAAACACAGCAATAGAAACTGAGATACCAAACTGAGATACCGAAGAGGGAAGGGTGTTAAGGCTGGAGAAGTGGGATATGAAAATGATCCTCACATTATGAGGATTAATAATCATATATGCTCCTGGCCCTTTTCTCTCCTTTCCTCTGCCGAATCAAATTAATCACCAACGTTTCCCCCTAGCTCAGCCTTCCCTCTGCTCACTCTTTTTTATTCAACCACCTCTTCCCTCTCTCTCGCTCTTCCTCCCTTCATTCTTTTGCTAATTGGGCCATCTGAGGTGCCAACTTCAAAAGGCACCTGCTATCAAACACATTCTGAAAAAGTGAGAAAAGGACAGTTCAGGATATCTATACCCATATTAGATGAACAGTGTATGAATTATAGCCTTGTTCTGTACCTTCCAATAAATGGCCAACCAGCATTAAGAACAACCTGTGTTTGGATTCTGTTCACCCCTTATTGATATTGTTAAAATAAAGGGAGAAGAAAACAAATAGCAAAAAGTAGAAAATAAACACAAGCACTTCAATATGAGGAATTGAGAACCAGTGGCTTAAGAGAGAATGTGGGGATAAGTCTGCCATCTGAAACCTTACAGTAACTGCCTGACAGCCACACATACTTGCTCAGCCAAATATCTTTGCTGTTTACAAGTTTAAATAGTCCTATCAGGTTTCTGATTATAAGCCTACACTCACAAAGCACAGCAAATAAACAGCAAAAAATAGCAGCAGTCTTTTCCACACGTTTACAGGAAGAAGTGGCAGTGGTGGTTTCTCCACTTCACATATTGCAGTGGGATTTGGTTAGTTATGTCATAATCAATTCTGGTGAAAACCAAGCTGAATCACTGCCATCGAGCTGTACAGATGTACAGTGTAAAAAGTCTGGAAGAATATGCCTAAACAGCACAACAGTGGTGCACTTTCTGAAAACCTTGACTGTTTGCATCCTTAACAAGCCAAACCAAACCTATTGTAATGAGAAGTATGCATTACTACATAATGCATACTTCTCATTTCCCATGTTGACATCTTAAATATGTATTTCCATCCTGGTAAATAAGATGTTGAGCAGTGTACAACTAATGGTGGCCTTGGCTGAAATGGTTGTTCGCACGGCAAGCTAAGTAGTTTGAGAGGAGAAAAAGGTGAACAGTCTTGAGTTAAAGGAGGCTCAACTCAAATAAATGAAGGTGAAGCTTTTCTAGTCTGGACATTTTATATTCTTGCCTGACTTCAGAACCAATGTTGGAAAAGATCAGGCCGACTAGGGTCAAAGCTGATACAGCTGAATATAATTTTATCAAGCAGAAGGAGGTCTGCGAGTGTATGTGAAATTAAAAGCAGCTTAATTCGATCAGATGCATTATAAAAAAGGAAGAAAAAACCGAATTGAGGAAAAATTTAGGAAATGTTTGATTGTTACTGTAAATGCTCATAGATTCATTACGCATGTAAAAACAGCTTCAGTGGCTTATGCCTACGATAATTATGATTTCACATAATCAACTCTTGTTAGGGAGAAATACACCGGAACATAACACAACTTAGCTATAACTTCAACTAATATAAAGAATAAAGTTTTCAAAGATTTTTTTTGCAGTTTCCCAGGATTTGTTTAGTTACATTCTGACATGCTCAGCAGACAGAGGAAGACAGGAGGATGAAGGATAACTGGCCTGAGCTGAATTTGACCCTTTTTTCACTGAGAGAGAGAACAGATCGAGATACATAGCTAGAGATTTACAAAATGGAAATAACTAGATAGATAAAGAGCTAAATATAGAATATATGTAAATATATACGTGTGTGTGTGTCTGTGTGTGTGTGTGTGTGTGTGTGTGTGTGTGTGTGTGTGTGAAATTGTGTCCATGGGAGCTATGTGCAGCCACAGGGCGTGTCTCCCACCATCAGCTCTCTGCTCTTCCACCAAGCCTCAGAGGTCAACACCCCTGACCCTGCCCTGAGCATTCTATCCCCACCCTGCATGTCTGTTTTCTGTGTGGGTGTGTGCGTGCAACTCCCGACGGCGATGCTGGGCAGCTGATGGAGAGGAGGAAGAAAGGTCAGGGAGGGTCAGCGGTGGCTCTGTGTGGTGTCTGTCCGTTTGCTGGGTAACGAGGAAAGGGAGGCGCAAGAGGAGGAGGAACAGGATGATGAGGAAGAGTGAAGCTGGGCTTCCAGAGGTGAGGGATTAGGAGAAGGATAGGGAGGTCAGGAGAAATGCATTATGCTTTGAGCGGTGTGTTTAAGCAAGAGAAGGAAGGACAAGAGGTGAGGGGTCAATGTGCATAACCAGAGCGGGTTGATTATTGGGCGTGTACGCATGCGCAGCCACAGTCATACAGACATGTATACACAGTGTGGAATAAACCACACATGTGTACTCACAAAATCATAAGAAGCTTACACAACAGCTCAATTAAATCCCAATTCTGTTTTGAAGAATTTATTATTCCTAACTACCAAACAGATTTAAACACAGGAAATCAACATATATACAGAGCAATAAACACACTGTGCCAGAGGACTGTACTACAAAGCAAGTTTAAACCAGGACGTCTCTTTGTTATCTGGCTTCATTAACCCCAACAACTGCAGGCACACAACGGTGATTACCAACTCGATAAGTCAACCCGATCTAGCCATGATTGTGTTCAGATAAAGTTGGCGGTGTTTGCATCATATGACCAAATACAAACATGGACAAGTTTACAGGCAGCAGAGTAACATATTTTAGAAATGAAGAGCCAACTTTGATATTATTACAAAAAAGTTAAACACACCATTCAGGCAAAAAGCAACACAGTTGCAGCAGCCAAATGCACGAAGAACCGCTATCAAAAACTTGCTAACTGCGTGAATTTGAAAATTAATAGGCTTACAATATAATTGTATAATGGAAAGTTGCAGCAGGTACAGCCCCAAATCGAACAGTGCATCGGGTGCACAGCAGTGGTATTATAAAAGAAACATATGTGGTATGTGTGTATGAAACGGACTTAGGCGCAAATAAAAATAAATACAAAAACATAATTCAAAGCGGTAAGAAGGCTTACTTTCATATCTTTTAAGTCAAGTATAAGCTTTAGTTCAACAATCAGTCTCTGTTGTAGGATGATATCTGTTAACAAAATAACAATGAAATGGCCTTTAAATGCACACAGACTGTGGAACTCCGACATGTTACACTGGCAACATACAGCTCAAGAAGCTCACACATCAGGATGAAAATCTATTTAATTTATTCTCTCTTCTCTCACAATCTTCTATGAATCTTGATGCTTTTTTCCAAGAGAATTGATTGGCAGTGGGTACTATATTTATACGCCTTGATCTGTTATTTCAAACATAACATACTCTGAAGCAGGTTAGGTGCAAAGCCTAAGTTATTATGACGAAATACCCCGGTAAACACAGAAAACTCAGGGTTAAACCTAAACTAGCTAACCTCAAATCTCCTCCTGACACACACACACACACACACACACACACACACACACACACACACACACACACACACACACACACACACACACACACACACACACACACACACACACACACACACACACACACACACACACACACACACACACACACACACACACACACACACACACACACACACACACACACACACACACACACACACACACACACACACACACACACACACACACACACACACACACACACACACACACACACACACACACACACACACACACACACACACACACACACACACACACACACACACACACAGCTATGAAAAGGCCACGGTGTCTTTAGAGTCAGCTCTCAGAAAAGGTTATTAGACATCAACCGGAACAGACGGCTGTCTCCGCCAATAAAAAGTGGAGGCGTGGGAGCATGGGCTGGGGGGGTGGGGGGTGGGGTCAAATCAAGGAGTGACAGGCGGTCTTTCGGACTTGTTATACAGGTGAATGCAGATGGGACAGCTGCCAACATTGACATTTAACTGACATCAACAGCTAGCATCAGCCATGTGTGCATGCACACTGTTTATGTATTTGACATGAGCAAGAGTCACTGTGTGTATGCTGAGACTAAATCTGAAGGTCACATAGAATTATATACACACCCACACACAGTGTCTGTCTGTGATTTCTTGGTATCCTGGTTATGATATGAATATGGAGGAGTTAGAGCAGAAGGCCTAGTGACACCGGGACAAGGTGATAGGAGTGGACAGGTGTGCGTGTGTGAGTGTATACCCGTGTGTCAGCGCTTTGTGCCAGGACAGCAGGTGGCTAGTCAAAGGACATCAGTGACCTTCTCCTTATCCCTCCCTATACCCTCCTCTCCTTGTCCATCTCTCTCTCTGTCCCAAAGTCCCAACTCATCTCACATGGCGCTCCGTCTCCACGCAACACGTCACAGGCATGTTGTGAAGGTGAGGATACACAAACACAGGTGTGGGTGGTTTATTCATGAACTTGTGTGAGATGCTGTTTTGACACAATGTTGCTGAATAATGTAAATGTGCAGTGTGTCCTTCAAGGAGAGGAAGAGAAGGGTGAGAATGTGTGGAAAAAAGAACTAAATGGAAGTGTGTGCGTGATATTCTTACCTTTAGTGGCTGATGGAAGCAGAGCAGGAGGATTGAAATAGACATGGAGGGATGTGGGAGAGGTGAGAGAAAGAGAGAGACTGCTCATTACTGTGAAACACAACATGATTACAGCAGAAGGGCTATGTATTCACAAAAATCTGGCAAAATGATATCCATCATGATACAGGGGTTACGATTCAATGTTTTGTGGGATAAACTGCAATACTGTATTGCGTTTTTTGTTAATGGTCTCTTAAAGACAGCAATAGGGATAGGACAGTAGTCATGTTTATCACGGACTGTGTAAAAGAAATACTCACAATAAATTAATCATGGTTTCTATTATCAGAATGATAATGAATATGGCCAAATACTGGTAAAATATACAAGTGACTGGTAGATTTGCTTCACTCAAAACAGTGAACATTCACTAGCCATCTGACCAATAGACAATAGAGTTATTTTGCAACCTGCCTCCCATACTATGACTTTCTTAATGACATTTTTAATGATGATTTATGACTACCTTATTTGGGATTGTTTGAATTTCACCAAAAAGTTGTATCTTATCTGTGCAATAAAACAATAAAACATTTTTTCCCAAAAAGTGATTTCAGTGTGTTTTCATGCAGTTCTAAGAGTTCAATCATTTTGTCCAGGATAATTCTGACATGAAATTTTCATATCGTCCGATACCTACAGTAATGTAGTTTCAGAGGGTTACTAAAAATATATATAGTGTTTTACCAGACAACACATAATCACAATAGCAAAAGTCTAATGTATTAATCTTTTCTTACACCTTTAAACTGCAGTGGTAAAAACACACAAGCCACACACTCACTCTTTGTCTGTGAGGAGAAGGCCAAGGTGAGTTTGGCAAAGAGCTCATTGTTTTCAAATTGCCCCTCTTTTGCCTTGATCCAGAAACTCTTGTCAGAGAGCTCCTCGGGTCCGATCTAAGAGAGAGAAACAGCATTATGTACAGAGAGAGAAAGAAGAAGACTGAGGGAGATAAAATGAAGAAGAGAGATGTATAGTCTCTGTTAGATAACCATATCATCAAATTGACTAAATTTTCCCAATGTGCATCTGGCAGATAATGAGATGAGCAGATAAAGAAGTCGGAAAAACTAAATAAATGGCTGGGTGGTTAAAGGAAGAGGCAGGGGTACGATAGAGGGAGTAGAGAAGGGTGAAGGAAGGCACAACGAGGAAAGAAACAGAAGGAAACAGGTAGTTATTTACTCTAATCTACGCACTGTATCTCTACCCCAAAGCATCTCGAGCTTCAAAGCTTATACCCGCATGCAAAGAAATACAGAGGGTTATCCTTTTTTCCTCCCCCCCTTTCTTTCTCTCTTCACCTTTACTGCTCTCTCACTTAGTGTACGATACCTGCCTAAAATATCTTGATACCAATACTGAAACGATACCACAGACTGCCTTGTGCAGCTCTGATAGTGCCCGCATGTCTGTCAGCTAGATGTTTCACTAAGTTGGAGGTGTTGGCTCCCTTGGTCTGTATCGATTTAAAGCATCGTTTACAGACAGGCTTTGTGGTGTCCGTAGGCCTGCCTTCACTGTCGGCTACATAATACTTCCGTGTGTCTGCATATACACAAGCCTAGGATGATCAGCAGGAGGCAGGAGCACTCATGCCACTTTCAGCCATGTCTGTCTCGCTCTGTGACTGTCTGTCACAATGAAACCACACCCACTCTGGCTGCAGGCAGTAATGAAGCAGAGAGAAGCTGCATACAGACTGTCGCACAAAGTTCATAAAATGCCACTACTAATAAAACATTAAAATGGTATTGTTTTTAACGTCAGGGTACCGCAGAACCTTTCTAGTATCGGTTTACCGTGCAACACTACTTCCTTTGTCTTGGTGTTGCGCTCTCTCTCTGTATTCTGGTCACAAGTCACAATTAACTTTGTATATTTCCCCTTCACTTTCTGAGTGTTCTCATTAAAGCAAAAGAAAAAGAGAGAAAGTGAAACAGAGAGAACAAGAGAGAAAGCAGTGGTAGTAAATTTACAGATATCAGTCCTTTCATTATGGACAAAGCCTCAGGGATGGGGGCGTAGGACGGAAAAGACAGAGAGTGGGGGAAAGGAAATGTGATATGGGGATGAGCTGAAGGAGCAAGAAAGAAAAGCAAGAGAGCACGCAAAAAGGAGGATGAGACCAAGCCACAAAAAAAGTTAATTTAAATTACAAAAGAATACTGTCCTTTCTAGCAGCAATTTAATTATCTTTCAGTGGTGCAGTTAAAAGAAGGCGGCTTATTAAAAAGCAATTTCTGTGACATCCTTGTCAAACACTCTCACCAACCCGAGAGAGAGAGAGAGAGAGAGAGAGAAGCTAAATACTGATGAAGTCTACTGAAGCCATTAAACAGTAGCTTTAGGCTAAAGAAAGAAAGGGCTGTTTTGATGTTTTAACCATCACAGATGAGAGGGTTGAGAAGAACATGAAGCACATAGTCATGAGATACATGTATGCATGTAAGTCACTTTAGGTCAGAATCTCACTTTTAAAGCACTAGCTCATATTTCTCTCACACTGTTGCACATACTAAACAAGACCCTGAGCTCTTTCAAACTTCATTGTTAAATTGAGCACGGTAAGATGCAAAAATAAATACAAACTTAATTAAATTAGAATTATTTACAATATGGCTATAATACTTTTCCATACTCATGTGCTGGCTCAACTCAGCATGTGAGCCCAGCATGGCGGAGATTTGCGTTTCCATTACAACAGGGCTACTCGCTTTATGGTGGGTCTTCAGTGGCATGACTTTTTGCTGTTTTTGTAGTTATACAGTACGTTAGTATTTTGAAAGTATTTCTCTCGTCACAGAATTGTGTGTTTTGGATGTTATTAGCATATTGTCGGTGATGGGTCGATGATTTTGTTCCGGTGCTGTATACAGGTCTGACAAAAAGGTGGGTTGTCACAGGTTGGCCGTGGTGGTGATACGGTACCGCTGCAGGCGTGGCGGGCAGGCAGGCTTTGGCCCTACTCAGAGAAGGCACACCCCAGGCACGGCTCCGTGCATTAAAACTAGTTAAGGAAATGTAAGTCAGTGTGGCCGCTGCATTGTTTGGTGGGGCGAAAAGTGCAATGGAAAAACCACACAAAACAGGAGATGAACAGAAACGTCTGTTAAAGGAAATATCCACCAAAAATGACTTGCATACGGGCTTTCTACGGGCATAAATGTGAATAAGCAAAGCAAGAGAACTGCACTTTTCTTTTTTCCACAATATTTTTACACCACCATATAAATAACTGACAATTTTACAATCACTCTTTGAAAATTGATTATATGTTGAACCATCCATCTTAGGACTGACCTTGCTCCAGTTTGCTCTCTTTAGCTGGACCTCAGGCTTGTACTCCTTCTTAGGCTCGAGTCCATAAGGCAGTGAGGGTGGTGCAGGGGCCCCCCAGCCTCCCATGCCAAATGGTGGAGGTGGAGGCATGCCTGGGCCCGGTGGGGGAGGAGGCATACCAGGAAACCCAGGCGGTGGTGGTGGTGGTGGAGGTCCCATCCCTGGTAAGGGTGGAGGGGGTGGTGGTCCTGCCATTCCAGGGAGGGGCGGGGGTGGTGGAGGGCCTGGCATGCCTGGTAAAGGAGGTGGGGGAGGAGGAGGAGGAATACCGGCATTACCCGGTAAAGGAGGAGGGGGCGGGGGAACAGGCATGCCTGCATGTCCTGGTAGAGGTGGGGGTGGAGGTGGAGGGGGAATACCTGCATTCTGGCCAGGGAGAGGAGGGGCAGGTGGTGGAGGGGGCAAACCTGGTGTTGGCACAGGAACAGTAACTGTGACAACTTTTGTCTTGGCCTCTTCCAGCTCTTTAGACAGCTTTTCAATCTGCAGGGAAGTAAAGATACAGTATGTTATCATAAATATTGATTACAATCCTACAGGACATACTGCTGGATATTGTTTGTTGTTTACTCCTTGAATTGATATTTATTTTGTATAGCTTTGGCATTTTCAACCATTTCCAATGAATAGGCATGCCAACACAGCGATTAGATTTGAGAGGGAAAAAACGCAGAACAAAAGAGGGGAAAGAGCGACATAGAAAAGGATTAAAGCCTGGGCACGATTGAGTTTTGGGAGAGACGGGGAGAGAATGGAGGACAAGGCGCAGATAGAAAAACATAACGGGGGGAATTAAGTCCACAGAGGAATTCAAAAGAAAAAGTTTTAAAGAGAGAACAAACTTCTAAATTAGTAGTGAGGGTGAAATCAATTTTTTATTTCAACAGTGACATTCTAATCTCAGTATTTACATCAGCGAGGCTACAATTCTTGAGAAAGCTGCCCAAGTCATTAAAGTCAGCCAGCTAATACTGCCGATGAGAGAGGACTGGTATTTTGAATAGGAATAATCTATATGTGACTTAAAGCATACAAGTATAGAAGTTTTTTACTCTGTGTGTACTTGTAGATGTGTAAATTGTAAAGTGTGTATAGGAAAAGAGTGTCTGTATGCAGCGTAACTAATTGTTTGTGTCGTTTTTCTCTGACTTTGAAAAGAAGACATTAACAGACATAAAGGCCCTCCGAGGAAAGCTTTCTTAGTGAGGCAGCAGATGAAGAGTTGGGCACAACATCACACGGAGGGACAGTGAGAGATCTCTACATGTGAAGAAATCTTCAATGGGCAGTGCCTCAAACACAGAGAAAGTGAGCCATCTTAGTATGAGAAGCTTGTCTGATGCCTGGCTGGTGATGCTGGTGATGCTGTTGATTGCGTTGGACAACTGTGTGTGCATATGCGTGTGTTTAGGGCTTTTGCACGGAGAGACGATGACTCTGCTGCCATCAGCCACTTTGGATGAAGTGTATTTTGGAAGGTGTGTAATTCTCTTACTGACAGATACACACATACAAACACACAGAGCAACATCTTAATGTGGCTGTGAGCACACATGCACAGAGGCAGGCTGTTCTGGGTCACTCGGAATGTTTGTGAGTTTTGGTGTCACTGTGAGGCAGAGTCCAGCTGGTGTGGCAGCAGGACACTGACAGCTAAACAATCCTCATCTTTGCCTCCCTACTGCACACACACACACACACACACACACACACACACACACACACACACACACACACACACACACACACACACACACACACACACACACACACACACACACACACACACACACACACACACACACACACACACACACACACACACACACACACACACACACACACACACACACACACACACACACACACACACACACACACACACACACACACACACACACACACACACACACACACACACACACAACAAAGACACAATCTTGTATTTTGGCCTTAAAAATTCTGTTTGTCTCATCTCCATCCTTTCTGTTTCTTCTTCTTTTTTCTCCCTTTAGTCACTCTTTATTCTCCCATTCCCCCACTCTCCACGTTTTTTATTGAGTTTCTTAATCTCTAAAGGATTTGGCTTCTTCTCACGATATCCTTTAAGTTTTTTTTCCCTCTTTTCATGCCATGCTAGCAGTTGGCTAAATCATTTAAGGCCAGGGGCTTCTGTGTTTGTGTGGGTGTACATAGATGTTGAACAACTTTTTTTGGTGCTTAGACTTCTGCAATATTGTATTTCTCTAAGCCTCAAAGTATTTTACTTCTTGCCACTTTAGAAGTTTCTGATTTGTTTGTTTCCGTTTCCTTAAACAAGACTGATTCAATCATCTGACTCCATTTTTATTGATTCCCGCATGTTCTGATTATATTATATTGACAATGGCATCAAGTAATGATTGAGGTACTGTATGAGGTCTATTAGAGCTGGTCAACTTTGTCAAAGTGTCATACTACAGTAGGTCAAACTAATTTTTAATTAAGTGAATTCAGGCATTTTCTCTAGGATACAAACTAAAATGCTTCTATCTATCGAGCCCCACATAGAGAGGTGGGTGGGTGTATACGTTTGTGTGTACCTGCTGCTGCAGACTGCTTAGCTGTTGTTCAAGTCCCTGGTTCTCCTTTTCTCGCTCCAGCTTAGAAGTGGCAAGCTGTTCCTTCTCTTGGCTCAAGTCCTGCAGCTTCTGCTCATAGTCACCCTCCAGTTTCTTCAGCTCCACCTGCAACTCGTGGCGTGCTGTCAACTCTGCATCCAGCTAATACACATATAAAGGGTCATTGAGAGGGACACACTTAAATGCAGTATCTTAAAAGTGCTATGTAGAGCTTTTTGTGACTTTGCAGTTTTCGTGTAGTGGTCAACTTCAAGCTGCATCATCTTGAGGGTAATGTAATGCCTCATTGGTACCAGGATTCCTCAGATACTGTGTCACTGTTGTGAAAATAGTGTATGTATAGTACCAACAATGACAGAAACATTCACCTGGCAAACAAATCTCTTCCCCTGGATATGAGGCACAGACTGAGACAGCAAATAAAATGTTCCATGTGTAATTGCAGTAATACATTAGTTTTGTATGAGAAAAAATATTTTTGAGTACCCTAAAAATATAATAAATATTATCAAGCATTGTTTTTATAAAATGAGCAAAGAACAGATAAGGTGTTGCTTCAATTTAGAAGGGGCACTACCACAGGATTAGGTTGGGCAAGAAGTCTTCAAAGGCCAAATAATCTTCAGACAATTTTATTTAAACGATGGTTGAAGAGCATAAAACAAAATTGTTGAAATAAGCCAAATAAACATCCACCCGAAGCTACCAAAACACCAGGGTTCTCCACTGAAATGCCGGGACAGTGTTTGCCTGCATAAGCTTTTAGCCTCCCTCTTGAAGCTGCAGCAGTTTCCGAATCTCAAAGACCGGTAGAAGCCATTTCCTGCAGTCTAGTGCTTTCAGTTTCATTATATAATTTACACTGCAAATTAGTGTCAATTACTGAGTTAGGATGCTTCAGTGCACTTGTATGAACTCACTTCTCACTTCCATTTTAAAGCCTTCACAGCCATAAAGATAAAATACAAAAAATAGAGAAAGATTTTATCCCCAATTTTAATTTTCATACGTTTTCAAGGATATTTCTTCTAGGACACTTGAAAAACATTCAAGAGTATTTAAACAGATGACTACATGAACACATAGACACACATGGCTGTTTAACAGCAGATCCATTACTCTCTCTCGCTGTCAGCGTCCTGACAGCCTCATCCCTAATTCCTGCCAAAGAGACTGCCTGCAATTACCCCATCATAGACAACTAGCACTGGTGTGGGTGTGCGTGTGTGTGTGTGTGTGTGTGTGTGTGTGTGTGTGTGTGTGTGTGTGTGTGTGTGTGTGTGTGTGTGTGTGTGTCAACAAAAAGGTTCATGTAATGTGTGCTTGTGTGGATGAGCCTGTGCCCAATGGATATGATCCCATATGACTGTGTGTTTTTATGCGTGTCTGAATGAGGGCTAGTTTCAGCTCCCTCTTTGCAATTATCCTGTCACTAGGACAGAAATACTAGGGCAGCAGCACACCGTAATCAAGGCATTTACCACCTTGCGATTGCGTGTGTGTGTGTGTGTGTGTGTGCGTGTCCGTGTGTGTGTGTATTGCACCTGTAAGAATATGCTCACATCCTAGTCATCCCTCCCTTTTTCACATTTGTCATCCCATGTCAGACAAACACTGGTCATATAGAATGTTGATGTGTGAGGGAGAAATGGTAGCTTTCAAGATGTATGATTTTCTTTTGTGTCTAAATGACTGAAATAGCTTGTATGCTTCCAGGATGACTTATGTCTATGAGTAATGTATGCTGTCATTATGTGAATTAATTTATGTGTATTTCACCTTCTTCTCCAGCTCAGCTGCCTTTGCCTCGCTGGTTTCCACCTTGGTCTGGTCCACCATGTTTTCTGTGGACAAACAGAGAGGACAGAAGCAAGGAAATGAGAATGGATAAGGGTTTCCGACAACACACCTGCACACGCCTGGGTGTAAAGACATCGCACCCTTCAGTCTGGCACATGCTGTGCGCCCACATACATTCACAAACAGATGCATACACAGAGAAAGCATCCTATCTGTCTCCCTATTTCTCCTTTATTGCACTACTCTCATCTCATTACAACAGGATGCCATCTGTTGCATGCAACATCATTACCTTTTATGTCGCCAATACATACACATTTTGTGTTTGTTTATGTGTGAAAAAGGTGGGAGCACATTGATTTCCCTCTATATGAAATACATCTCACACCAGTTAATATAATTTTTTTATATTCAAGAAGGAAGGACCATGTAATATGCTGGAAGTAACCTGTTGTTGAGGTTCTGCTTGGCAGAGGACAAGGTGAGAAGGACACAGGTTGACCATCAGGGTACTTTGACAGAATAATTGCAGGGCCTACAGGTGGTTCAGTGCCCAAGGGCTTACCCAGCATGTGCCATAAAAGAACTAATTAGCATGAAGATGAATGCCACAAAGTCACTGGATCAAAGACAGCTAATCATGATGCCCAGGAGAGGGATCAAAAAGATAGATAGCAGAGATAGAAGGGCTGCGAAAAGCTAAAATAGAAAGTGAATTATACAGATTGTGACGCGATAAAGTTTGAGTCTTCAGTTGCAATGGAAATGTGGCTTGTGAAAAAAAGGAGGTGAAACTATGCAAGATCTAGATAAGCTAGTAAGCAAGGCAGAGCAAAATTCAGAAATCTATTTTGTGAAAGAGAAGATTTTGCCGGATGAAAGAACGTCACAATATGCCAGCCCACATACAATTTCAGAGCGTGCATTTGGGTATGAGTTTACATGGTTATTGGATGTGTAATGGAAAGGGGGGTGGGGGTTCCTTCTGTCATGGTGGCTAGGCTAAATGGGACAAACTTCGAATAGTGAGCACTGAGGGAGCTAGAATGTAGGGGGGAAACTGTGCTGAATTTCAGAGTTCAAAGAAAAACACTAAATAATGCATGCAGGGCAGAATTGGGCTGCTTTCCACCGATAATAACTCTGGCAGCCTTTAAGGAGGCCAGCCAGCGTGTGTGTGTGTGTGTGTGTGTGTGTGTGTGTGTGTGTGTGTGTGTGTACGCAGTTAGAAGCAGTGCAATTAGAGCCTCCTGCGGAGAGCAGCGGAGACCTGCCATAAAGGACTATTGAACTCTTGAGACATAGGCATGCACCTCCATTATGCTCTGGTCTAGTTTACTCTAGTCAGTAGGTGTTTCCTGGTCAACATTTAGTGCTGTCACTCAAGTCTTCAATTCCACATGCACATATACCAGTGTGCACCACTTTTCACCGAAAGCATTCCATGTGAGTATATGATAGTGTGACAGGAAATGACAAGGATGAGTGGCCCTCATGTGACTTTCTTGATCTCCCCCAAGTAACCCCTGTAGCTTTTAGGTATTCTGTGTCTTGCTCATGTGCACTTAGACAATAGGTGCACAATTTTTTAAACACTCTTTTTCATACTCTCCATTAAAAGACCATTTCCTAATGTGCTTTAAATGTAAAAATACAGTCTTCGTTCTGTGCAAAAAATGTGTTACAAAGTGTATCTGAAGCCAATGTGAGGCTTCAGCAATCTGAGTTAATCAAGTCTTTTTAGAATGACCTTTTTCTGTTTCTCCTGATACAGTCGGTGAGCTGCATTAGATGCTTTTTAACACAAAGAGGGAACTGTACTGAAAAGAGTTGATTTGATGAACTGAAACTGCTGAAGCCTCATAAGCACTGGATAAACTTTGGGATGCATTTCTGCACAGAATGAGGACTGAATATTTAGTTCCTCATCACTCCCACTGGAAGCGCATTAGGATATGATCTTTTAATGGTCGGTATGAAAAAGAAGAACAATCACAGAAGTAAAATCTGTGTCAGTGTTATTTAATATGGACACCTGACTATTGTTTTAAGACAGACTTGAAAAAATTGTGAACCTATCCTTTAAACAAAGGGGACGCTTGCAGACACATGCACCTGAGCACTGCTGACTTGAATAAAATTAATACATTTCTAACCAGTGACTGAGCGTTACCATTTATCTATCATTGTGTGTCAGGGATCAAACATTAGAGGAGGACTAAGACATTTCCGCCACTATATTGTGAAATCAGACTGTAGGTTTGCTTAGTTTAGGACAAAGCTTTTATCCTCTTGATAAAGTTCTATGATACCTATACCACCAATATGACTGTAAGACCTGTAGCACAATTCAGCCTACACTCCCTCTGGCTCCACCCTGTGGTGTTTCTGGGACACGACACATTTGACAAACATGGTTCCAAATTGTATTATACATATTATGACCAAATTAAATCACATCAAGCAGGTACAATGACATTGACAGCAACACAAATTGTGTCAGTTATTAGAGTGGGTTAGGCCAAAAGTAAAATATGGTTGAAGGTTTTAAATAGCACTGCACCACAATGTTTGATTTTTCTGGTCTTTGTTTATTTGGTTTTTAATACATTTGAAAGTGAGTGTAGCTCAAATTTTTAAGTATTGATCGGCAAGAAGGCCCCATGTACAGAGAAAGAGAAAAAGGAGACTTTATTAAAATGTTTTTTGATTGAACAACTCACCTATCAAGCCTTCAATGTTGAGGCTGAGGTTACGACACTTGAAGTCGGGGTCCGCTCCATTTCTGTGAAGCACGATCTGAGCGATACACTCGTCTATCAACTTGTAGTACTGAGGCCTGTGACAGATTTATAGAGAGATGGATTAAGAGATGGAGAGAAAGAAGTGGAGAGACACAGGGGAAGATAAGAAGTGAAGGATGGAAGGAGGGTGACAATGGAGAGGAGAGTTATTATGTGAATGTGTCACTCTCAACAACACATTTTGTATGTTATCTCCACAACGACAATTATAGCATATGCATGTATTGTACAATACCGGTGTGGACGGCATTAACAAGAAATCAGGCACATCATGTGAGCAGAGGATGGCACTGGAAAAGAGCAAGTAGGTTCATTTGTTCAGACAAATGTGTGCAACTGAGATTGGCTGTCTGTGTGCATGACAGTTTGAGTTTCTTGTCACAAAGATTGATTGTGTTCGTGAGAGTGTGTTTGTGTATGTCCAGCGCTCCGTGTCTGATCAAGCCAGCTTCACACAGACACTCAATTTTGGAGGTGTCTTATTCCCTGACCCCATTAGATGCTGCCACAGTCACAAACTCAATACTTTTATTTATTCTGCCTCCCTCCCTCCCCTCCCTCCCCTGTCTCTCTGAGTCACTCTGCCTTTGTCTAACACTTATTCCACTCCTTCAATATACTTCAAGGTTCTGTTTTGTTTTTTTTCTTTCTAAAGCTTAGATTTATCCGTGGAGCGAGAGAGACATCTAGTGTCATTCTGAAAAACTGAGTCAAAGTGAAATAGATTTGTATTTGGGTTCATCCTAAATCTGGCATTCTTCATGAGCCTTAAAACATTAAATTTAGATTAGGTTATTAGGTATATTATGAAAACGGTAAGAATGTATATATTTGGCTAAATACAAATGTCATTGCATATCTAAACTACATCTATTAAGCCTTGTACAGTCTGTGCATTCACGTCAGTTCATTTGTGTATTCTAGTAAATTCTCAGGCCTCTACTTGAGTTTAAAACATGGTAAAACCGAGTATGAAAAAGTAGCAAAGCAGCAGGTACTCTTACATTCATTTCCACACAAATGCAAAACCTTCTATCACTTGTACATTCCTACCCAGCAATTTACCTCAACGCTCAATTTCTTCTTCATTATTGTCTCGCCCTCCACCTCCCTTCTCTTTTCATCTCTGTAATTATTGAGCTGTATTTTCTGCCACTCTACAGCTCTCCCTCCCACCCTCACTTCCTCTCTCCCTGTGGAGTCCATTACAGACCGCCTCTATTGTGTTCCGCTGGACCACCTGGATGGAAAAAGCAGGATCGGAAACAGTGAGGTAAAAATACCTCAGCTTGGACCATTTGTTTGGGCAACCTAAGTTTTCCATCCCCAACTGTGGTAAAAAATAAACCACAATTTCCTGCCTGCCTGATACCATCAAGGCAACACCGATCAACAACACATCTAACTCAAATGTGTGCATTCCTGCACATGTTGTGTATTTTCTGTGATATTAAGTAAAGCAAACTGTTCCTGTCTTTTGATAGTATGAAAGTGGACATGCATGTGTAAATGTGCATACACTATGCCGTACAACTCTTGACTTGTCCTTAACATTATTTTACCCCTGGTTTGTCATTCAATTATTCACTCTTCCTTTCTCCTCTGTTTCCGTAGCTAAACCCCCAAGGGCTTTGGAAGACACAGGGAGAGACATTAGCATATTTCTGGCGATAAGAGGTGATGGCGTTCATTTCTATTAAAATGGAATTGGACTTTGCATGTATTAATTTCTCAGCCTTTGAACGGTGCTCTAGAAAAACAAACAGCAAATGGAGGACTGGGCTGAGGAGGATGAAGAAAGGATCGGAGAAAAGGAAGAAACTACTTCTTAAGTTTTACTTGATGGTGACTTTAGCTTATTTAAAATACATATCATTGACTGCATTGGTACTGCAAAATAAATTGTACTTTCCTGTATATTTATGATATTGCTGTATGATTCTGCAATAAGATTTCTGCCTCCTACTTCTACTAGAGTACTCTGAATTTGCCTTGTGCTACATGCAGCTTTTTTCTGTGCCTAATCATTCAGAACATTTCAACAATTAGCATTATTCTAGGTTTATCATATCCATGAATGACTCAGGGTTTGACAATGACAGTTGACACATTTCCATTGGAAACCATTTTTGAGAAATTGGCAACCACCTTTTTAACATATAAAAGAGCAATGATAAGATGACTAAAAATTAAAACCTACTTTCAGTTTCGGCAACCATAAGCTGATGCCTGGTTACAAGCCTGGCAGCACTTTTAAAAGTTAGTGTTAAGCCCTGTGACTATGTGAATCCCTCATGATACAGTTTGTGCTGCCTTGTCACGTAACAATATCATATTAGCTCTAATATATGAGCATATCTGTGAGCAGGCGCATGTGTTAGAGTATCGAGTATGTATGAGTGTGTATATGTTCATGTGCTACCTGGCCAAATAGTCATTACGGATGAGCAGCAAGTGCTGCATCAGGGAGAGGAAGTGGGTTTCGCCCTTGGAGTCCTTTACAGTGTTGACTAGTATATCAAACACTTCCCTCACATCACTGAAGCAAATGCAGTTAAGGCTTAATCAACACAATAAATGAAAGAGTTTAACACAAAAATAAAAACTACATTCAAAAGTTCACATCTTCAGCAATCTGCAAAATTCTGAATAGTCTCACACCAACTTTTGCTGCATATATTAATTATACAAGTCCTGTAAAAAAACAACTGAACACGGTCATTGGTGCACTTCAGAATTAAAGTTAAATACATGTCAAACAGAGACCAGACTTGTAGTCTATCAAATAATCTTTGTTGATTATATCTTTTACAACTACCACAATCAGTTCTATCACACAAGTATGTTTTTACGTGTTCATTCAGTGTTGCAGTGAGGAAGGCAGATTATGTTTACACTGTATTGGTTATCCCTGGGAGACACCTGGTGCTGAAAATTATAACTGCAGATCATGAGCAGCAAGGAGAATTACTGCTGTTGGTGAAATTTCTTTTTAAGCCGTCTTTAAAAAGAAAAAAAAAATTACAGTCAGGGTGACTTTCATTTATCAAAGATCCGAAAACATAATTATTTGTGTTGGAACGATGTTAACTGTATCGTCCCATTTAAATAAAAAAGTGCATTTAGTGATAATGATAAGACATGGTACTTTGCATCCTTTCCTGTTATTATGTATCTTTGTCAAATCAGGTGAAAATCATTATATAATAAAAAGCTAATTCTGAGGAAACAAATGCATATAATTCTATATCACATCTATGTAAATTGCACAAATTATTTCATTATAAAAACCTTATGAAGGTTATTAATTTGCTTATCAAACCAGCAAAGTAACAAACTCGAAACTACAAGCATGAAGAGTTGTAACCAGGTATATAGATTTTGAAGGTCAAAAAGTTGAACCTGACAGTTTCTACAGAGGGACAATTTTGCCCAGTGGAAGGATATTCCATCTCAATCCGGATGTCATCAAGACGTGCTTTGAGGTCCTCAGAGTCATCTTCAGCCTGCTCATCAAACACCGTGAGTTGCACCCTCAGCTCTTCGTTTTCTATCGACCGCACCTCCTGCAGGGAGAGCAATGAGATGTAGGCAGAGAGGAAGGATGACAGAAGAATGTGACAAACATTGAGTTTGGGACAGTTTAGAGAACATTTTTACAGCATATGAACGTGTGTCAGCAAGACAGAGGCACCAAGGGTGAGAGATTCATGAAGAGTAAGGATTTGCAAGTGTGTGTGTGTGTGTGTGTGTGTGTGTTTGTGTGTGTGTGTGTGTGTGTGTGTTGTTAGAGAGTCACTTTGAGAGAACATCAAAAGAGAATGTTTTCTGTACCGTCAGCAGGTCTCTGAGTCCCAATCTCAGCAGTTCAGAGCGAATATGGATCCTGAAGTCCAACTCTTCTCCCCGGCTTATCAAAGCGTTGATTAGCTGCATGCAGCCACCCTGTATAAAACACACTGGAAAGTCAGCTTTACAGTTTAGACTCACTGGATAGATGATACTACTATAATACAAAATACAATACTTGTCAGCTGAGTCTGTTACACTGCAGAGTGCTCTAAGTAGTGCTGTCTATCAAATGCTACTGGGTTGGTGTCATTTGTCAACAAAAACAAACATGGGCATTTATGAGTAAGTATAAGTATATGTGTGCATGTGCACCTTAAGAGCAATGTTGTGATTTTTCATGCCAGTAAGGAGAGGCTGAAACCTCTCAATGTCCCGTCTCTCTGCCTCCTCCGTAATGGCCTCCAAAACACGCTCGTGACTGCAAAAAGCACAGTTATGCACATCATATAAAATGCTGTTACATGTTGTTACATAAAATAACAATACAAATACACACAACAAGCAATAAAAAAAGGTATGAAGAATTAAAAAGTATATTCTGTTGCTTTATTTGAAAGCTATTAGTGAAACTTGACCTACAAAGATATGATATGCAATTGTTCAATGTTAATGCTAGGTTGCTAGTTGTTGCCAATAGAGCAGTTAAAGACTGTAACTTATATAATACTATAATACTCATGACTTCAAGAAGTGGTTGCCTAGGGCCATCATTTCTGTTCAACATATTAAATGCCATGGTGTAAGCCTTTAGCTAATGCTTACAGGTTCTCAGGATGTTCCAATATCGAGATTGCAGAGAGCAGCTTGACAGCATCCACCATCATATGAGGCACCCGAGGGTTGATGGCTTTGACCAGCAGAGGAATTCCCTCAACTGACTCCAGCATGGATTTTAGACCGTACTAAAATGGAGAGAAAGGAAGCAGATGAGAGAAAGCTAAATTAGGTAAAATCCTTTAAGGTTGATTTCTGCAGCAAGACAAAGACCACACTTTCATGGTTCAAATGATAGTGTTTACATCAGAGGAATCAGAATCAATTGGTCTCTGGCAGGCACCACATCATTGATGATTAATGTGATGGATTGTAAAGAGATGCAAACTAATTGCCTAGTGTTAGACGCATTACCACCCTGAAAACTCAAAGCACTCTCAAAAGGTAATCAGTGACTGTATTTATTGTAATGAACTGACCAAAGTTGGTCAAGTTGACTTCATCATGCCCTCTAGAGGAAGAATTGCTACACTACAATAAAGACACAAAATGGAATAAAAATGATTCTAACATTGTACTTATTCTATTACTTACAGCTACATAAAACAACTACGTGCATTCATACCAAAGAAATACTTTGGTATTCTGATGTAGGTAAAGAGTCAATTTCCTTACCTTGTTGTTCATAAAGGCTTTTAAACAGCGAATGATCTCGTGTTGACATTTCACTCCCATCATTCTAGTTGGTGGGATGAGAGAGACGACAGATACTGAATGACATTGCAACAACATTGCTAAAGAGGATAATTGTTTATTCTGTGGTTTAAGTGTCTTACGGGTACTCGTCCTTGTCCTCCTGTAGTTTTCTAAGCAGGTTCAACAGCAGAGCCAGCCCCTCATCTCCAAAGTTCTGCACCCAACTGAAGTGACGAGACGACATGATTAGTACACTGTTTGACATGTTCCGATTGACATTTTCTGGGAATATATTTTGTTCACAACATAATTTTCCTATTACAGTTTAAAGATTGTCTTTTGTGTTGCTGGTTTGACTTTTAACCTAATGAATAAGAGATATGTTGACAATGGCCACAAAGGAAATACTGCCTACAATCGTACTTACAAGTTGGGTTTGATAGCCATGTTTTATTACTAGACTAGCATGACCTACATTAATTTCACAATTTCACAATGTTGGAATCTTTATTTGCCTTAAAAAAAAGAAAGATGGAACATTGACTCCTGTGGGGGTTGTTGGCTCTAATCATTTTACAACAGCAAAATTATCTTGGTTTCCCCTGGTACATTCATCTCTGCTCGCGCAGCTGAACTTTCCTCTCTCTGTCTGATTCAGTTTCATACACACGCAGACAGCGATGGCGAGAGTCTGTCTGTGTCTGAAGTTACTTAACTGTAATGTTGTGAACTTAATGCAGTGTTTGTACAGTGTATCTGTCAGTGCAACAAGTCCTCAAGACCCAATGCCAAGACTTGTGCTTGCTTTGAGGTGAGGGGTTAACCTTTGAGGTGGACCAGCTATTCTCATATTAGTGACAAGCCGCTCGTCCGAGTTTAGCTCAACCCCACCCCCTGAGTAAAACTGAATGGAATAGAATTGAGTCAGTATTGGAAGCTTCTTTAGAAGCGTATGTGAATAGGTCTGTATCACCTTTGCTTATCTGTCAAGATCAGTCAAGTTTCAATTGGATTAAGGTCTGGACTCGAATCACACCTCGATGATACAATTATTGTATTTATCTGGTTTGAGGTTTTATTTTCATAGACACTGTATGAATCTATATATATATATATATGTGTGTGTTTTACCTGACAGGGTTGTTATTAAGAGAGACTCGCAGAGATTCCAGACAGCTCAGCAGCTGTGTGTCTCGGTAGTCTGACTTTAACTCCTGGATGTACATCATGGCTGATTTGGAACTCTCCTTCTGGTTTTGACCCTAATCAAAAATCACAAAAAACAAAATCACTTCGTTTATATTTGTTTTCTTACAGGTTATAATTGGGGCAATTTCCACAAGAAAGCAAAACAGCAGGCCACAAAGGGCAACAGTCAAGCCTAATTTGATATTTTGATTTGCAGAACTAAAAGGGTGTGTAGGATTTTATCTTAAAAGGCTTATTGCACAGTTAAAAGAACTGTGCAAGCAACTTTCTGTTTGGTTATGTAGGTCCTGTGAGCTACTGGCTTTCACCAGATTTGATCATATTAAATAAATTTTCAATTCAAGACGATTCTCGATTCAATATAAATTTTTGGCCATTTCCAAAATAAAATTGTACAAATGTAACACTGCAAAATCGTTTGTAGTTTTTAATACAATATATCTTAGTGTAAAGTATATTTTGAAAGACTTTTATCCGGAAATTCCCCGGTTAAAAGTTCTGTGAATATTATGCAATTAATCTTATTCCCATATTTATTTGGTATTTGGGCCTGGTTGTGTAACACTTTATTCTGAAAATTGAAAACTCGACATGGACACAACAAAAATATTTTTGACAATTTGAAGACTAGTATTTCACATAGTGTTCTCGTGTAAAGTTAATACTTCCTCTCCTCTCTGCAGGTTAGAGTTTTATACTGCAGAGTGAGACAAAATGACAGTAAAGTATATATCCTTCATTTCAGCTCGCTCTGAGCAGTTTCAATGCATTTACCATTGATGTCAGAATACCGGCGAAATACAAATATAGGACCGGCTGGTTTGACTACGGAGAAGTGTATGACGGCTCACTTGACTGCAGTGGGCGTTCGTAGTATTGCCGAAGTACATGACTTTCATTTTGCAAACCTTGCATATTGAATGAGTCGTGTTCAGCTTCTCCTTCCCTGGAGCTTGTCAAATCCAAAGTGTGCCCAAACAATTGCCTTCAATGACATTGACTGACTAGCCAGTAGCTTCCTGCAACGGTGTTCTACGGAAGCCACGAAGTACGCACCGTGAGACAGAAAAAGAGTTTTTGGATTGTTTTTTAATTTGTCGAATTTTGGAAGCTGTGAATTGATTATGAATCTTAGAAGGTAGGAATCGCAATTTTTACATGAATCGTGTTTTTTGTCCAGCCCTAATTAAAAACATTTATTTTGGTACTGACAGCTTTGGACGTGTGGAGGTACTGCGAGACCATCTCTCGTTTGATCATAATATCTTTTTCCCTTAGAGGCTGCTGCTTCTCCCCATTCAGGTTCATATCCACCTGCAGAAAGACAGGAGGAAGGAGGGAAAAAAATAATAATTAAAAAAGAAGGAAGTATGATGGTGGGATAAACAAAAAGTATTTTAAGACAAGGAAATAGCATGAGTCTGTAGACTCAAGAAATTAATAAACAGGAAATGCATACTAAAATGGAAGTCAAATTTTATTTATAAAAAAGAAGAATTACATTTACATATTTCAGCTAGTCTCTCCTAAATCGAAAGCAAGGCATATAAAGTGAGGTGATGATAAAAGGTGAAGATGAACACAGACTGAGACTGTCCTTCTCACCAGCATCTGTTCGAAGAGTTCCAGGACGTATTCATCAGAATGATCATGCAGCATAGCGCCCTGAGCGTTGATCTCATAGCTGGCAGCTGAAGAGTGTCGCTGACCTGGGACATGGCCAGGCTTCTCCTTGTCCTTGTCCTTTTTCATCCTAATGCTGGTGAAACGCTCCAACTGGATTAGCAGACAATATGACACAGGTTAGAGGAAAGAGGTCAGAGAAAAAAATGCCAAAGTGTAACCATCACTGTAAGGCCATAAAACAATCCCTAATCATCACAGTCTGAAGACAGGTGTACGCTCTTAATATAATATGTTAAACTATAATGAAAGACATTAGGGCTATTTTCCCTTAGTTTTAGGAGGTTTTTTCTACAACCGTAGAAACCTTTTCACAATGTGAGACGCTGATTAGGAATTAGAGACGTCAAAGGTTTCTGCCAACAAAGATTGCCACACAAAGTCAACATGCAGTAAACACTGGCAGGCGTAGAAGATAATACTCAATTTTTAATAAACACTAGGGGATTTCTTTCCCTCTGGTTTTAATGACGTTGTGGTATTGTGCAAAAACCTGTTTATATCATTTCTTGCCAAATAAAAAACACACTGAAGAACATCAACTTTTTTGGACATGCAATCTTGGCACAAATTAAAAAAAAGTGACCCTTAATAAGCAATCATGAATATTAATATGTCAATATGATTCCGCCATCCTCCTGTGGCAGGTACATGAGAGCATCACTAGTATATGTGCCAATATTTCATGCCGTCGGTGTGCATCTTCAAAGCATGCACATCCAATGTGAGTACAGCACAGGACAAGACACAGATACTTAACAACGTGTGTTATGGTGGATTAGGTTTGTGTGACAGTGACATGACATTAAATGGGGAGTGGTGAGTTGGTTTATCAAGCTGACAATGACAGATGGACGAGTCAAGCACGCAGGTGATGGTTGAAGGCAGTAACAAACCTACCTCATCAGGAATCAGGCGTTTGAGTTTCTGTCATAGAGAAATGGATAAAAGGGAGAGAAATGGAACGGAAGGGTAGGAAAAAATCAAAGGGAGGGAGAGAAACGTAAAGAATCGATTAGGCAGAAATCATTTATTACAGGAAATTAATCCAGGAAATCGTCTACAGAGATTATGGGGGATCCGCAGCAGGACAGAGGGAAACTGTAAATAAATTACTGTTACAACTAAAGGAAGTTATTGATACACATGTTATTGAACGAACACTTTTAAATTAGAGTCTAAGTCCAGATAATCAGGACACCTGAAAGGCAGTAATTACATGTGTGACCAATTAGAAGTAGATCAGCAGTGAGCACTCAAACTGTCAAAGGAAGAGAGACATCAATACATTTTTAAAGAGGGGAGATCAGCGCCAATATGAAATGCACTTGCATGTCTTGGCCACTAAGTGTCAGGCTAGATCTAACAATAAGCCCCAATGGAGCCCCATTGTTGGCAGTACCACTTTCAAAGTGGACAAACACATTCCCGGACCAAGTCCATGCAGAGCAAATAACATTCAAATCTCTTATTTTAAATAGACAGAACTAATAGTAGTATCAAAAGGAGATGAGAAATAACAGAAGTGAAAAACATTGCTTTCAAGAATCTGACCACAGTTAAAGTAGAACAATATCAACATGTCAGTCCTGATTGCAACTTTACCTAGAATTCAAATATAAAGTTGAGCTTTTTTCCATGTATTTTATAAGGAGGAAAGCAAAAGTCACAGCGAACCTCTGAGTGCTAAGCACCCTACAAGACATCAAATAGAATGTGACCTCTGGGGTTGGTCGCAGTTGCAGGGGTCTGAGGGCCAAATGGTCACAATACAAATGTACAAACACAGTACAGTGTCTTCCCTTTTATGACCACACAAAAACAGATGTTTCCCTTCTCCTGCATGCTAAGGCCTACATAGAGAGGTGCACTAGCCTCACTGTGTTTGGCTCAGGTTGTAAATAAAATATAAACTCACACAATTCAGTCTCAGGATATTCAGCAGTCCATATGACAAAATATTAGCAAATCTAGCATATTAAGTGACTGATTTATGGGTTACAAGTTAAAGTTAAATGTTGAAACATGAAAGAGTGAAAAACTGGCTGTTCCTGGATTGCTGCTGCTTCATTACATTTTTTTTATGTCTAAGTAAATACTAAATTAATTGTGGAAACAAATAAGTACCTGACTGCTATCTAACTTTTCCGATCCTAGATCAAAGGGTTCAATTTATTGGTGAATTATAGGGACCAGGATTGTGAAAAAAACTGTTTTACAGCAGCATAACGTGACATCATCTACTCAGCAATATATCTGTTGACCCCAGCACATCTTTTGTAACTTGGCTTTTCAATTCTGTGTTTGTAATTCTTGTGAAAGATCCACTTATTTTTGGCTGCGACAGTAAAACTCTTTATTTTTTCTTTTATCTTTGACCTCTGGATGTTGCTCATTGCCTCTAAGCTCTGAATCAAAATATGTCTTAATTGATTTACCATTAATGAAAAATACTTAAGAGCAAAATAACAATGGGACAAATACATTTCTATTGCAATTCATTGTGATATGTTTTTGTTGATTGTGCTGGTGTTTATGTACCTCTTCCCTACTACAGTAGGTGTCAGGCTAAACACAATAATGTCCCCCTAGGAAATCCAGCAGAGACTCTTACAACTGTCATAGAAAAAAACTTTACACATGCTCTAAAAGGTTCTACAGGGAGCACATACAGTACTGGATTGTAGTATTTCGCCTAATGTGTTACCAGTGATGCTGATAGGTATGTCTCCTGCATCTCATTAAACTCACTATCCACCCTATTTTTTAATAACTGCGATGTGAAAAAGAAATCTGTGCTGAAATCATACAAGTAAAATACAGAAAGATCAAAACAAACATTTTGCTCTTATTAAACCGCCTTGACCACAATTACTGTACTGCACTCTGATTATGGGGAGTGCCATCAAGAAAAGGGTGTTTCCGCTTACACAGGTGCCATTAAATAACAGAGCCTCAACCCATGCACACAGATGGGTAGAAAAACACACACACACACACACGCACACACGCACGCACGCACGCACGCACGCACGCACGCACGCACGCACACACGCACACACGCACACGCTGCTAAAAGAACAGAAATATACATCTGACAGTAGGAACAGTGGGTCGTAGGTAATCGCACAGGAAACTGAAATCAAGTGTGTCAGGAAGACAGCAAGAGAGATAGATTGGGAGGAAGAGACAAAAAACCATTTGTGAATTCAACAAACTGTAAGTGTCAAGTTCCCCTTTTCAATCCATGAGTACAGCTGACAATATTTTGCACTCGTAGACAAATATAACCAGTGTTTGAACTAGGATGGTCTTTAAGGGAGTCAAATGGGTCTATGAGTATTTTCTCCCTGTCTGAGGGGAACCTTAAAGGAAACAATGAATCGCTTCAGAACTACTTTCAGTACTACCAAGGCATCTGTTAAATTAATGTGAGCCAATGCCAGCTATTACCCAAGTTGGTTATTAATATGTCTGGGTGATATAGCAGAATTTAATAACACATTAAAATCAGAAATATTTTTCAGATAGCGTATCACAATATGACAATGAATGCTAAATTATGTATCAAATCAAACTGCTGTTGCAATGAACTGTTTTTCATGGTTAAGCACTACATAAGAGAAAATTCTTTACTGTAAAACAAAAGCGTCATTGACTTAGTGTTAGTTTTTAACTACAACCAACTTGCAATCATTACATTGAACAACGGTTTTGTAAAATGATGACATGACATGATCATATAATCCATTGACAGTCCATACAAAATACTACTAAATTATTCCCCAGCCCCAGTTATTCATGCTTTTCTCAAAATATAATACCAACACAAAAATCTGCATGAATGTGTGTGTCAGCTACATTGATCCTTGACACTTAATATTGCACTCTGTCTTTGGTACAAAAGGGTACGCCGCAACGAACTGATGCTTTTAAAAATTGACAAAAATAACTAGTTGCCTTTGTAGCAGCATACCAGCATACTACATACATACGTGAATGATAAGGGGAAAACCAGGCATAAAAGTAGAACAAAAGTACACAATCTAAGAGTAACACTAATGTTTAGCAGTGAATCTACACACCACCATGTTTGTCACATTGAAAGTGGTTGGCCTAACCCTAACCCTCAAGTTTGCCCTAATACTAAAAATGAATAGTCAATTAATCGAATAGTGACTGGTGATGGACAAAATAAGAATTATTACAACAATCGAAGACTATTTTGATAATGAATTAAATCTGTCCGTGTGCTATTTCCAGCTTTTCACATTTGAAGATTGGCTGCTATTGAACGTCATCATAGTTGAATAGTTTTGGGTTTGGGAGTGTTTGTTAGACGAAACAAGTGATTCAAAAACATCCTCAAGATATGCAAAATTATGATGTGGCAATTTTCACAATTTTGTGACATCTAAGAGACTAGCTGATTTGATTTTTTTGTTGTAAGAGTAACTGACGGATAAATAAATAATTAGAGCTCCCTCAATTTGGACTGAGAAGGTTTTTCGCAGACTTTGACTTAATCTAAGACCCAAAAAACTATTATAATTCATAAAAAAATGCAGAAGGCTTCACAAGAACAGGCAGTCATCTGAACAAGACAATTTATTTAATCAAACACAATGAGCAGATTAGATGAATGTGATAAATGTTGCATGTGAAAGGCTCCCTGTTACTACAGTTTATGTTAACATCAAGCGACCAGCACATCACCAGGGTAAGTAACTTTTACCTAGTGCCCAAAGGTGGGTTTAGAGCTGTGAAAACATTATTTAGGTTTTTTTTTTTTTATTCAATGTTATGGTATTATTTTTCATGATAGACATGTTCAACTGTAGTGTATTGTCTATGGACTCCTCCAGGTTTTACCCCAGTACATTTGTACTCGGGTTTTAACAATTATCTAAGTTGTCTGTGTTAAAGCCCCACAAAAAGCTGCAACAACGTTTCCAAGATTCAGTTGTTTAAGTTATGATGTGAATGATCGTTTTAATAAGGGCTAGGTTGAAGAAAGTTAACCTAAGAAATGTAACGTGTATTAGTCTCAGGACAGTTGTTAACGGAAATTAAAATACACCTTTGCAAGTGAGGGGCTATTTACAAAAGTAAGAAATCAAGAGTGGTGCACTGATGCTGCTTTGTAATTTTCTGTGCAAGGCAAAGCCCCTCCAGTGCGACACAATTCCCTTTAAAAAAAAAAAAAAAAGCCCACAATCACATAGCCCCAGCAACATATATGTGTTCCAAAGGAAACATTATTACCTGGCCTTGAAGGCAGAGACAAATATAAGGAGGATAGGGAATGGGTTCTTTCTGTCTTGTGTGTCTGTCTTTGCAGCCAGACAGCGTAGTGAGAGCAAAAATCAGCAGATGCATGTGGCTTGTGACAGTGATTTAATGAGACAGTCACACTGTTGCTGATGCGTCTGTGTGCGTGCGTTCCTGCACCTGTCTGTGTATACATATTTAAATACTAGGTCCTGAGGGTGGTGAGGGACATTATGTAAATCCGAGGAAGAACGAAAACTAAGTAAATTCAGACTGGCAGAAAGCAGAGTGGCCACTTTTATAGGCAAATGAGTGAAGCACCGGGAGTTGTACCAGATGATCATTGATTGATGCACACTAAGGTGATGGATGGCTGCGCAGTGGGGGGGGGGGCATTTTTTTTTTTTTGATGAGGATGTGAAATATTTTGCATTTGTCTTAGGGCTAAATTTACAAATTAAGTGAATAACATCACATCGTTATTGTGTTGTGTCAATCTCAGGGTTTCTGACAGTCTCTCTGCAAGTCTGCTGGGCCCAATATGAAGGGTCTAGGCAACAGCATTAAAAAAAAAACATTTTAAGATGTTTTTTAAACTAAAATGCGTTATACAAGTAGCAAACTCTTTGAAGGAATAACTGCGCAGGTTGTGAGAGTGCGTTTGATGAGAGTATGACGTGAGCAGCAGCGTTTAAGAGCTCAACAGTAGGTGTGGGACAGAATATTGATAAGGCAATGCATCGTATTACCTCCTCTTGTGATACATTATCGATATATTGGCTCAAATCTATATTATGATGGAGAAATTTGTTTTTGGTTTATATCCAAGTAATGTTACATAGGAACGATGGAAGGTTGACATGGACAGACCGCAGTCTGTGCGTGTGTATGTCTTGAAGAGATACTAAGCTAAGAATATACACATTTTGTTGTACATTGTTTAATCTCAGTTGTCAAATTCTGTGAAACTGACACCATGTTTTTAGGCCTATTTTTTCCTTCTTAAGTTACACAGATATTGTGATGTATCATCGCTGTATCGTGATACCACACCCCTATGTATAGTGAGTTGCTCTGTGATTCTCTACCCTACTCAACTGTGAGGTTCAAGAAGTAAAAATCCCATTGATATCCTGAATGAGGATTTTGATTATTAACCATGTCTTAACCATCAAAGGAAGACTTTACATGAGCTTTGATATTTTGAAATGACGGTTTATTCTCCTCTAGAAGCCAAAAGTCTGTTTGATATAAACCTTGTTTTAAGAAAACACTACCCACAATCTTAAGCGTAACAGCGATGTCCCTGACTGCTGGAGCTCGCCATTACCATCGAAATGTTCTAACCAATGAACTGTACAATTGTTATGTACCCTTGCCATTTCTTCTGATTTCCAGATGTTTCCTTCATTTTTGAACTTTGGAAAAAAGTCAACATCAAGCCATGCTGTATCTGTTTTGAAGAAAGTTGGGTGTGATATCTAAATTGTATATATGAAAACCTCAACTGACCACTGAACATTTAAAGTTGTGGAGTCACAGAGGAGTGCGTGTCTGTGTCATAATATTACTTACAATGTTGCCATGACTACACAAAGTGTAGTCATGATATCGCAGAGGGGGAAGCAGCACTTTAGTAGGCACGCCCAGATGTAGCTGAAAAGTTTCCTATGAATAGGCCCACAGCCTAAGCAGGAAATAACCAACAACCCTTACGTATTGCACACAAAGCTGTTTGGTTAACAGAGTTTTTACGTAAAACTCTTCCCTCCCACTGTTAAGAGTCAACTTTGACCTAACCTTAAAAGCAAGACGTTCTGAAAACATGAGATAACCACTTTTGATCCATCACAGATTCTTGTTAGAGCTGATAGTGAGATAATATTGTAGTCACTTTTTCAGAGGAGCTCTACCCGTTGACACATGCCAGCTTAGTTGGTACCTGTGACAAGGAAAAACACTCACAAACAGAGCGAGAGAGAGAGAGAGAGAGAGAGAGAGAGAGAGAGAGAGAGAGAGAGAGAGAGAGAGAGAGAGAGAGAGAGAGAGAGAGAGAGAGAGAGAGAGAGAGAGAGAGAGAGAGAGAGAGAGAGAGAGAGAGAAGAGAGAGAGAGAGAGAGGGGCAAAGATGAAGAATCCTCAAAAGAGGTAAGAGGTAAGCGTCTCTTCTCTAGTTCACCACGCTGAATTGGACGTCTTCCAAGTTTTTCACATCTGATCTTTGAAATGCTGCACTTTTTAGCACTGCTACATACCTCACTGACTTGAGGTGCATTTAAGTGCACTAAATGTCTATTTGTGGGAGACATTATGGTTCTATGTCAGTACAAGGGGGGCATGTTTGCTGCATGACTGCTCTTTGTCCTTATTCTACTGTTGTTAATGGAGACACAAAACCCAGCAATCGCCACCCACCTCTACTTACAACAAGAGAGGCCACTGTTGCCATGTCTCCCTTTTTGCATGTCCTCAATAATTCCTTAAGATTAAATAAGGTTGAATAAATGAATAAACTCATTGTTGTTTGTCCACAATAGTTTGTTTTCATTTAGAATACTGATTGAACTGAACAAACCTCTCATGCTTGTACTAATTATGTGATGCTTTGACAGAAGTTCTCAAATACACTGTACCTTTTTGCCGCCAGTGCTATATAACATGCTGTATTCATAGTGTGATATTTTATGATGCAGTCATATGCATTCTACTGTGCCATATAAGGACACTTGTCCTGTTTAATTTGTTTATGGTGAATTTAATCAGTAATTATTCATGAATAAATTCAGCCATCAATAAAGAGTTGTAAAGCAATTATTCATTTCAGTGCTTGCGGTGTCCTCATCGACAATTTGCCACCGAAAAAACTCACTGCGTATAGCAATGCATAATGTTCTTTAGAAAAAGTGCATTGTATGCAATTGACGTTCATGCAGCTAGCCTTTAACCTGATAAAACCACTTCCTTATTAGATTCCCAAACATATCACTGGGGGTTGTACAGCATATCTCTTTCTATGTATTTTATCATAAGTTACAGTGCTGTGTTGTTCCAAATTGAGCACCTTTAAAAATCTAAATACAAACATTAGGTCTTTGCATTCATCTTCACTTTCACATCTGCAAAAGCGGCTGACTTGTATTGTATATCACCTTTGCTGAGAGACAGACCATTCTTTATTACCTGTTACCCTAATGACCAGCACCATGACAACAGATGGGATGTGGATTCATGTGTTTACTGAATGGCAACAGGTCCTGAACCAATAACCTGCAAGGGTTCCCAGTATCTAACCAGAGCTTCAGTGGTTGTTGCTATGACAGAGAAACCAGCTGAAGCTTTAGCCAATTCAGAAAACGTCTCCATTTATTGAAAAGACAGAACCAAATGCTTCATTGTAGTGGGTTAATTTTAACTGTGGTATGTATTTACAGAGTTCTAAAAAGTATAATATTTTTGCTTCACCCCAGTATCAGCCATGCATGCAACTTATTTTTAAGCTTGTTTTGTTTTTTGCCTAAAATACTTTTTTATTCCTACCCATGGCTTAGAAGTGATCCCCCCAGCTTGTCGCAAAATGTTTTGCATGAACAAAATGAAAAAGATGGTTCTCTGGAACTAACCATCTAATAAGTCAGGTTAGCTTTCTCCAGCACACGCGGGAAATTCATGTTTTTTTTCTACTGGCCAGAGTGGCAGGTGGTCTCCAAAAATAGCTTGCCAAAGATTAAATTTGGTGAATAAACTAAGATTAAGTGCTTGTGGGAGACCCAAACAAAACAAACAACAAAGACAAAACATCACACACACCAACAACCGCACATAGCAGTGTGTAGAAAATAAAAGGGGGAGGCAGATTCTAAATCTAAACCTATAATTTAGAGAAGAGCACGATTTTAAGGAAGGGTTTTCCACAACACACTTAAAAAGGAAGCAGATCTGAATCACATATACCAACAATACACAATTCCACCATGCCCACAGGAGGCATGAGAGAGCAGGTTAGGGGGTTGTCTATGTTCATGTCGGTCAGGAAAAACAAAAGCAGCGCTAAAATATTACAGTCAACCCACAGACCTCAGCTTGCTTTGTATTTCTGACAGTCATGCCAAAACAGATTAAGAAAAAAAACACTGGTAGAGGGGGTATTTGGTCTTAAGAGTCATTTCAATAACGGCTGTATCCTGAAGCCTAAAGTCTAGGGAAGTTATAAGGCTGTCACACAGTACATTCAAACTTTTCCAACTACACAAATCATCTGCTCACAGGCGGAGTGGAGCATCCATCAGCGCACTTTGCAGTAACACCCCTCACACACAAACAAAAGCTCACTTATTGTAAACCAATCTCAAACTTTCACCTCAACATCACAGCAAGAACTGATAAGTGTCTCCCACATACACAAATTCTCACTACCTCCCTCGTACCCTCACATACTCAGTCCACTGTAACAGAACACAGAGCCTTGGCTGATATCCATGCATCATTGACTGCTCCTACGGATGACTGCAGCCTTCTCAATCAACAGAGACAGAGGCAGGGTTTGTTCCTATGGTGGTTTAGAGGCCCAACAATGACTAGCTCATTACATACCTATAAGCTAAGACAGGCGTACACTGAAAGTAATGAGAAATGCCTAAAAAAGAAACTGCACCAAGCTAAGGAGGGAGAGCACAGGAAGGTTCTCTGTCTCTCAGGCAGAAACTGCCATGCACGCCATGAATCACAAGCTTAAGACCATAGCTGATTAAGTTATTTGAGTTAACCGTAAACTATTATTAAATACAAGCTAGTACCCAAATAATAACCGGGAATATTAATCGAACACAACCTGTAAAAAGAAAGGGAGGTAATAATTAAAAATAACTAGGCTGCTACATTACATTAGCTCACATGGGAATGTAGAATGTAATTTAAACAACATTAATTCTGTTTCACCGTTTCTCTTTTTAACACAGATCTGTTGCTTCATCTGTAACATGTATTTTCTTGGATATGTCTAGGCGAATATCCAAACAGGACACTTGGAGACTCAAAATAGATACCAATAATCAAGTGTTCTACTGAGTCATTTCACTGATGTTCCCATATTAGCTTTAGTTAGTTAGTTTAGTTTTCTTCTTTTGTTTTGAATGTAACTTGAATCAGTAGATTTTAAAGATGTGACATATTCTCTTGTGGCAGTGATGCCCCAACCGTACCTGCTACAGGACTCCAGACTGTGACTAAATGGTCGCATTTTGTGACCAAAATTTGAGAAAGTGCGACTGAATTTTACGTCTAGTCACATGCGCAACTAGATATCTCGCCATATTAATATCTAAGTGCCTAAACAGCAACAGAGTGACAGATAAGACAGGAACAATATATAATCAGTGTAAGAAGATAGTGCCATCAGCACCGTAACACTAACACATAACATGTGAGCTCCCGCAGCTAGTCATAGTGTCGGGACCTGACGGACCCGAAGCCTCTGTATGTGACAAGCTCCCGAGCAGAGTGACAGAAAAAAAATCACCAAACCAAAATACTTTTTATGTCAGCTCTATAGGAAGAAATCAACAGTGTTTAACTGATTCATTGACTTTATTTCTTTGCCCAGCAAAGTGAGTCAGGCAGCAGGTGACACACAGACTGATCTGATCAGTCAATATAGATACGGTTCATATGTTTAAAGCATATGAGGGGGTGTATACTTTAATTTACTTTACCGCTAACACAAGTACTATGCAAAAACACCTGCAGCACCACAACAGCTCTCTGCTAAAATCAAGTCCCCTGTAAAGAAAATACTGATATTTTAAAATAGTGTTAAAATGTCGTTGTGTCTCGTTCTCGTGGACTCAATATCATGTATCGTCTCATCACATCCCTTATTCTTAATGTATGGTTTATTTTTTTTATATCCTCATGACAGCTTCCGGTTTACCTTCTATGTTGCATCTTCAAAACTGAACAATAAAAATGTGAAACTGAATTTGAAAGAGCACATTTATGCATCTATTATTGATTTACCGTGTATGCCCTTAAAATTTCTGGTTGCGCCCCTAAAATTTTCAGTTGGGTGCCACAGTGCTCCTAGTGAAAAAAGTTAGTCTGGAGCCCTGTGCTAGGTACCACCTTTAGCTAATGTCGCAACATGAAAAATCCTTTATACTGTCAAAAATATGGCGTACTTGAACAAGTCAACATCTCATTCCTTATTGTCGATGATACCCCACAGCAATCCCCCAAGTCAGTCATCTACTTGCTACTGGAGTATAAGCACTAAAGCATCTGTTATACAACAGCTAACATAGTGATTGTAATGTGAGGTGATGACAGAATTTAGGTAAAGCGTAGTTTCCCACACTCCTCGCCATGGCACTGCAGGGTGTGCATGTGTGTCCAGCAGCTAAATTTCTTCCATAGCCTTGAATGTTAACATCTTGCTCCATTGCTGCAGGAAGAGACTGCTGTCCCCCCGCTCGCTCTGTTGTGAGAGCCAATGCTGTCTACAGTCGTGGTGTTGAGATACACAGAGCAGTCTGAGATTAGCTGTAATCTGTCAGGGGAGACTGGGGAGAGTCACAAGAGAGGACTGACACTGTAATCCTAACTAAGCCCCCCATACACAACATAGTCAAGAGCATTCATATCTGTGAGGATCAGTCTACAGGTCTGTCTATTCACCTTTCTGCTTGCAACTGACATCTATACTGAGAAACACCCTTCACAAAACTGCCCTCTGTCCCTGCCTGAGAAATAATGACAAAAAGAGAGCCCTATCCTGTATGAGTTAGGACTAAAAGACCACTTTACAAAGTGGGGTAGAGGTAAGAAAATGTTCAGCATCTCAATGTCTTCTTCTCAGCCGGCACATCACCATGCATTTGTGGTCTTAACCACTTAATAGTAATAACTAGCTATACCTAACTAGTAGCGACATATCTCACAGGAAAGGGCACAATTTCATGTGCCATTGTGGAAAAACCCTGAAACAAGCTGAGATCTGCACGTTCTAATTTACAATATGTGTGCCAAAATACACCTTAGCATAGTAGTAAAAAAATATTTTTACAAATAGATATTTTGTGAAATTTGGTAGGTAACAAGGTATAAGGCCCCCAATCCCACATTGGAAAGGTATGGGGGGTGGGAGGGTGTTGGTATTATATAAATAATACGTTTTACACGGTTCTTAAAAAGAAATCCGCCAAATACCCAGACTCCCCCTGGAAAAATAAAATATTATAAGGCAGATGATACAATTATGAATTCATAGCCATTGCAGCTGAAACTCAAAAGCCAGCCATTCCACTTTAGCAGTTCTGTCTTTCAAAAGCACCAGGGTAGAAAGGTTGTTTATCCTCATACCTCGCTGAACTGGCGACATTGCCGTTATGTGGTAGCTCTGCAACCATTCAGCTGCCAAGGCACTCCAGCCTGTAATTATTCCCATCAAAGATGCCAATTTCAGATTATCAAATGTGAATATTTTCTGCTTTTTTTTGTCATATATAATAGTGAAAGTGTGATGTATAAATCAGTCACTTTTCTTTTGTAGGGTTGTCCGAAAAATTCTTAGTCAACTAACACTCATACGATTTTGTCGACTCTTAGTTGGTTTAATTGATAGATCTGCAAAACTGACTTTCTCCACAAACAATCATGTCAAAGGATCACTTCAAATATCTTAAGCATCCAGGATTTCAAAGATTTAAGAGCTGGCTGTGAGTGAAAAAATGTAGCCAACGACTGGTACCTCCTTGCACAATGGATAGAAAGGAGGGAAGGAAAGAGATAAGGGTGAGCAATAATGGTGACGAATAAGGAAGCATACTGTTTGCTATTTTTGCACAACTTCCTGTCACAGCCCTCAGAATTTGAGAAATAATAATTGAGTGGAAGCGCTGACATTTCTGTATGCATGGGTGCAACCACGCATGCATGTACACAAACGTAACTTGAAAAAGTCAGGAGAAGTAAGATTTAGCAGCTCAAAAAATGAGAATGCGAACAATAGGTGAACACTCAGGAGGTCAGAGTAGTTCGAACACAAAATTTATATGCTGCTTTATGTTTTCATATCTTTCATATCTTCAGACAAACCCTGCTGAAAAGGGGAGCTGCCATAAAGTACCAGAAATACACAGAGGTGGCAGATATTTTAAGCAAAAGACCAAAGTATTTTGCTTAAAGTATTTGCTTGGAGAGAATATTTTATATTTGCTTGAGAGTGAACCAAACAAATAAACATCACTGCCTGGGCTGCTCTGTTAACTGAATGGACTTTACACCTAGTGAAGGCCTTCAACAAACATCAGAGCATGTGAAACTGACGGTGGTAAAGATTCAATAGCTCCAGGCAGCACATGCACACAGGCTTTTACTGAAAGTTATTTTCTTCCACACACAAACTTGAAACAACGGTGAACGATTTTGTTGTGGTTTGATGAAAGACAGAGACACTGACAGCCAATCAAAATCCATCTGAATTTACAGGGTATCACCTCACCCCCTCTAAGCGTGACAAAGAATGACACGCAAGAATGCCATTTCCTCTACAGCATCACACTTAACAAAATTTGCACGGCAGAATATGACAAAACACTAAGCAAATGCACCCTGCAAGACCTGATTGTATGCATATAACACACAGGTAACTCATAAATAGTCAGCTGTGCCATCTGAAAAGGGACAGTTGTGAAACTGACAGTTTTTCTGAAGGACTTAACTTTCCACAGCAGCCTAAAAATAACATAACTGTTCGGTTATCTTATTAAGTGACAGTATGACAGTAGCAGTAGCCAAAAAACACCTTCCTCTTTAAGCATGCAGAATGCTGCTAGTGGTTTGGACTAATTGGACAGCAACGAACAACTCTGCTTTCTGTGAATTGTTCATGGTGACGTGAAACAGAAAAGTAACTTGGCATGGTGGCTCCTTTAGACAGTCAGTTAGTCAGGAAGGAGGCTTACAGAAAGTACAATAGTTACAAAGAATGGGCAATATGGATCGGGTCTTCTATCACAGATTATAGAATTTTGCAACTGATCATTATTTTCATTAGCAATTATTTATTATTTTCTGAGGATCATATCGGCCTAAAATGTCAGACTGCGACATAAATTAAAACATTTTCTGGATTTTTTTTTTTTTAAAGAACCAGTTTATAGATAAAATACCAAATGGGCATACAGTGCCTTGCAAAAGTATTCACCCCCCTTGGCATTTTTCACATCTTGTTGCCTTATACCCTGGAATTGACATGGATTGTTTGAGGATTTGCATCATTTAATTTACTGAACATGCTGACAACTTTGAAGATTTATTCTTTTTTTTATTGTGAAACAAACAATAAATAAGACAAAATAACAGAAAAAAAAAAGTCAATGGGCATAACTATTCACCCCCTTAAAGTCAATACTTTGTAGAGCCCCCTTTTGCAGCAACCACAGCTCCAAGTCGCTTGGATAAGTCTCTATGAGTTTTCCACATCTCATTACTGTGATTTTTGCTCATTCTTCCTTGCAAAACTGCTCCAGCTCCTTCAAGTTGCACGGTTTGCTCTTGTGAACAGCAATCTTTAAGTCTGACCATAGATTTTCTATTGGATTGAGGTCTGGGCTTTGACTAGGCCATTCCAACACATATACATGTTTCCCCTTAAACCACTTAAGTGTTGCCTTAGCAGTGTGTTTGGGGTATTGTCCTGTTGGAAGGTGAACCTCCACCCTAGCCTCAAAGCACGCACAGAGTGGTACAGGCTTTGCTCCAGAATATCCCTGAATTTAGCACCATCCATCTTTCCCTCAACTCTGACAAGATTCCCAGCCCTGGCTGCTGAAAAACATCCCCACAGTGAAACATGGTTGTGGCAGCATCATGGTGTTCTTTGGGTGATGCGATGTGTTGGGTTGGGTTTGTGCGGGTTTTAGTCTCATCAGACCAGAGCACCTTCCTCCATACATTTTGGGAGTCTCCCAAATGCCTTTTCGCCTACTCAGAATGTGCCATTTTCTTTTTTGATGAAAGTAATGGCTTTCTTCTGACCACTCTACCATAAAGCCCAACTCTATGGAGCGTACAGCTTATTGTCGTCCTATGTACAGATACTCCAGTTTCTGCTGTGGAACTCTGCAGCTCCTCCAGGGTTACCTAAGGTCTCTGTGCCACCTCTCTGATTAATGCCCTCCGTGAGTTTTAGTGGGAGGCCGTCTCTTGGCAGGTTTGCTGTTGTGCCATGTTCTTTCCATTTGGTTATGATAGATTTGATGGTGCTCCTGGGGATCATCAAAGACTTGGATATTTTCTTATAACCTAACCCTGACTTGTACTTCTCAACAACATTGTCCCTTACTTGTTTGGAGAGTTCCTTGGTCTTCATGGCAGTGTTTGGTTAGTGGTGCCTCTTGCTTAGGTGTTGCAGCCTCTCGGGCCTTTCAAAAAAGGTGTGTATATGCACTGACAGATCATGTGACACTTAGATTGCACACAGGTGGACATCATTTCACTAATTGTGTGACTTCTGAAGGTACTTGGTTGCACCAGAGCTTTTTATGGGCCAGAACAAAGGGGGTGAATAAATATGCACATGCCAATTTTTATTTTTTTATTTCTAATAAATAGTTTTAGGTATATTTTTTTCTCATTTCACTTCACCAGACTATTGTGTTCTGATCCATCACATACAATTCAGATTTAAAAAACATCAAACCAAAGGCTGTAATGTAACATAATAGGTAAAAATCCAAGGGGGGGTGAATACTTTTGCAAGGCACTGTATCTGTTTTTAGCAGAATACCTGTCATTGTCTATAGGGTCTATTTGTCTCTGTAATGCTCTTTTTCACAGTTGCCATAACACATTAGCTCCATAGCACCAGTTAAATGTAAGAAATGGGGGACAAAACTCACAACCCTCATAAAAATGTATTACAGCATTCAGCAAGGTTAATGTGACTACAGAAGTCTGAGCAAGTCCATTAAAGTGGGCATTTTGTTACAGTTACTGGGGAATTCCCTGTTTGTGTTTGCTATGGTGGAGTGATACTCACTGCAAGTCTGGAGACTTGCTAGTACCCTCACCATTAGGCTATCTGGACCTACAGTAGTGAATACCCATCAGATGTCTCAAATCTATACAGCCATCAGGCATTTGAACTATCATAATTAGAAGACACAGACTCAAAGTCTATTGTGAAATCTAAGATTTAAAAAAAACACATCTTAAACAAAAAAAGGTGAAGGTGAGATTCCATTCTAAGTATGGTATTTCAGCGTTGTAGTGACTCTGCATTCCTTTGTGTGCCTGTCCCAGCGCTTTTATTACACAACTCAGCTCTTGCATCCAGTCAGAACAGGCTTCAGAGCAAACCAACTCTGTCCTCAACTGAGTGAACAGCGGTAGGTACAGTAAGGACAGAATGAACAGGGAATATTAAGAAGAAAGTCTCTACATATTAATCTATCATACGTCTCATTAAATGAACAATTTAGAGGACCGCATTGAATCACAATGCTAGTGCTCCCTGTGCATTTAAACTTCCACTCATGTTGCACTTCTGTCCTTCTCCTCAGTTATGTCACACCAGGAATTTGATCTTTGATAACTAATGAACAACACCTGGAAGCAATTAAATCACTGACTTGGGGTGCGACCACAGGAGAGACATACATGAACATTTCAAAAACAGAAAATTACTCTGTAACTGTGTTTTTAGAATCAGCTCAGTAATTTAAGAAATTCTTTCATAACCATCACACCACCTGTAACGTGTTATCGTTGACTCCACCCCAACTCCTGTGTATATTCGTATGCTTCATTTCCTTATCTGCATTTCTGTTTTTAAGCTTCTTTTCCCACCCTTTCTTTTTTTCCTGCCACACACTCTTCTCCTCTCTCCCTCTCTGCCTCCTCCAGTCTCTGATCACTGATGGATCCCTTGCTTTCCTTTGCTCAGTCTTGCTATCCAAAATACTCCTGTTCACTTTGAGCCAAGAGGCCCCCGCCACGAGTAGTCCATTAACCACTCCAGGTTCACGCTGGCACTCAGTCACCCTTTTCTTCAGCTAACAGTATGCTTGTCTTCCCCTTAGACAGAGAGAAGAGGAAAATGTATGCCTGTGTGTGCCTAGGTGGGTTTGTGTGTGTTGGTGGACTACAACAGACATACATAAAATGAAGGGAGGGCAAAAGAGGCCCACAGTGCAACAAAGCAAATTTTTAATTACTCCACTTGAGTCAGACTCTGTGACTAAAGAGTTGTGACCTGACTGGTTTAATTCATGGGCCTTTGCTGAGGTGGTTCCCCCAGGAAGTAGATGCACGGCTGCACAAACGCAGATGCAGGCACAATATTTTATGGTTGAAGGCAGGTGCACTTATCCATGTTTGCTATCAATCATGATAAACACCAACATGCATTGACCTGCATTTAACACTTAAACCCGTGCCCACTTGCGATGACTTGGGCCTCATACTAAGACACAGCATGCAAGACAGACAAACAACTGCCCCATAATTTAATTGAGTGTTTTGGTTGCTCTTTTTGTGACTGAGTGTATTGTGGTTTTCTTTTGAAGCTGCAACACAAAGTCATTACTTTAGCTGAGGGGTGGGACAAATCGATATGGCAATATATGGCCATATATTTTTTGCCAAGACACTAAAACTGGGAATATCTGTTTTATCTCCACATTATGTTTGTAAGTCCAGATTCACAATTCCATATACATTACTGTCTTAGAAAAGTAAGAATTGACTTTCACTATTGTTTGTTAACACTACAGAAGTAATCCAACTGGTAGGTTGAGGTTGCATGCATGAGCAAGTCAGCATATAAAACACCAGTCAAAAGTCTGGACATGCAAGCTTTCTCATTCTCTTGAATGGGAAAGAGTGCCCAAACTTCCAACTGTGTTAATATTCAACTAGAGAGAAAAATGATGTGGTGCTTAGTGCGCACTCACACTGTCCTTCCGCACCGGGCCAAAACAGGTTTTTCGGCTAAAGCCTAGTGCGTTTGCCCAGTGTGAGTGCACCCGCTCCGCGCATAGCTGCGGCCACCTGGCCGTCCACGGCCCGTCTGAGAGAGGTGGGCTTTTGTAGAGCGCGTTTGCACATGTGAGAGCACGAGCGTGCACACATGTATGAGCAAGGGGAGACAAGTACCCTAAAGCCTGGGGCGTGGTGCGGAAGGACAGTGTGAGTGCGCCCTTAGACACTTGTTTGAGGGTCTGTGTTTGACATCAAAAATACAACAGCAGGTCTTGTTCCAGTTTCCAGCCCTTTGCTGCATATCTCCCCCTCTATCACCCCATTTCCTGACTGTCCTATATAATAAAGGCTTGAAAAACTGCCAAAAAGATAATCTTTAAAAATAAGTTATATATTGTATGATGATAATTACAATTTTCCAATATCAAAATCTGCAATATTCTATCCAATTAGAGTGCCGTTGGCCAGTGAAGCATTTTAGCATGTTTAAAAACGGTGCTTTACAAATAAAGTTTATTATTAATGTTATTATAATAATAATAATAATAATAATAATACTAAAATACATAGTTTTGCATGAATCTTGCTATTTAATTGTCTTCCTTAGAGGAATGAGTGAGAGCTACTGCTCAGTGAGCAATGAAGGCAAAAGATAGCAGGGAAAAACCGCATGTATAGCCAGCATTTTTTTCTACATCTAACTCTGGGAATTAAGGGTTTATTTCAACTAAAACAGAGTTGGTGGTTGTTGGAAAAGGGCGTATATCGCCGGACCATATATACATACAGTATAGGCCATCCACTGACACAGCTTCAAATCTCTGAAAGGATTGTTATTCAATTATGGCCTCAAACCCAATGGAATTATCACATTCATTGAAATTATAATATGAAATGCCAATAACTAGTAAATATGTTTTGATAGAAATGTCCTAAAAGCCCCATGTGTACAACTCACTCCAAGTTTGGTTACTGGTCTCTTTGATAACAAATATTCCTCATCAGGGCCTAAAAAATCCACTTCTGCATGAGAAAAGAGAATTCAGCAAACCTTTTACCTAAAAAGTAGATAAGCTGCCAAACGCAACAAGATGTCCCAGAGCCAGAATCTGTGATCTATGATTCACCTTGTATCCGAAACAACTGTCCAAGGCAGTGATCCCAGGCTAATCCACACTGTGCCTGCCTGCTGGGTTGAGCCAGCCTGTTTATGTCAACAGCATTCATGGATGCTGATCCTTTCTCTCTGGGCCTGAAGGACACAGATAGCTCGTCAGGGAGCACAGCTAAAATGACCTGCTTTTGGCTTCAAAATACCTACATGGATCATGCTCAGTTTCAACAGTAAGTGCAGTGAATCCTGTTAAGCATTCCTGTGAAGGTTAAGTCAAAAAAACAGCCAGTGTGTGTGAACTGAGACACACCCACAGACTCCTACACACATGTTCAGGCTTACAGACATGCTTACACACAGCAGGGGAGCATTACACCCATACAGTATGTTTTTGTGGAGTAGAGCTATAGTTGGCATTCAGGAGGTCTGTGTTAGGGCTAAGCTAAATTTTATGCAGAGTGGTGATTGTGTAGAACATAAAGATGTGTATCTTAAAATGTCAATCTTCACACTGCAAACAGTCATAACATTTGTCCTAATGCCAAACCTAGTGGATGTTAGTGAAATTATTTCAACAACACATGGTATGAAAGAAAATCAGCAATCCTGTTTTAGAGTCATCCAAAAACTGTGACCGTGTCTAGAAAAAGACATGATGACTAAATCTGGATAACCCACCTACACTGATTAATTCAGTCCAAGACAACACAATGGCGAGACATTCACACAAGGATGATTTTGGGTTTGTATACCAAATACCAAGCTGGCTAAAGATAATAAGTAATGCAGTCGTTCATATCTCATGTTATTTTCACTGGTATGTGTGAGAAGAGGTGAAAGCGGAGAGTGATTATGTCATAGGTAAGTTAATGCCACAGGCGGATAAAATATAATTGAACGAGATGATGTCATAGATCAAGTACAGCACACATAATTCTTAACCTCTTTCTGAACTCTGACTGTAGCATTATATCAAATCTGCCAGAGTGGGTTCAAATTTCAGAGTGTGTGGTGGAAGTCAAGGCTAACTAACCTCTAAGGTGTGTTGTCAAGCTGCACTACACTCCCACAATCAGGCAGAATGACACTCATGTATGCAGTGTTATCTCAGGACATTGCACAATTGAATGCTGTCTATGACTCATGTTTACTTATACCCCTAACTAAATCTGTGCCTACCAGGGTGCAAAATGAATGTTTTTGTCCACTGGCCAAATGACTAGTGAATGTTCTAATTTTACCAGCCACGACAATAGATTACCATTGTTGTTGTTTTTGGGCGGGTGAGTGACGCAAATCTTAGCTTAATTTATCATCATTTGGCTGGTGACTCATGCTTATTGTGTGCCCTGATTGGAACTACTGTAATATAATATGCTTTCAGCAAATACTTTCTTTATTTTCATCTATTTCTGTCTCTTTTTACAAAGGCTGAAAAGCACAAGAGCATAAATTTAAAATAAAGCCTGGACAGCTTTTCCCTACTCCACGGAGTGTGTCTTGCCAACAAAACCATGCAGGTGTTGTGCGGAGTTTTGCATCCCTGATGAGAATTGCATCCACATTGGAAAAGGAATGATTTCTAAGGCCAAGTATTGACTACATAACGATATAATATTCTTTGTCCGGTTCATCAATGATGATAAATAATCTGAGAAGTACAGCTTTTGAATGATAAGACTCGTCAATGTTTTATTTGACTCAGTAGTTGTAACATTTCCTTGCTGCCCGAGGTCGATGCAATTCTCCGCAGGGAAGCAAAACTTGGCACAAAGGCGACCTACAACCTGGCATACATGACATTGGGCTCATGCCCCAGCGGTACCATCTACATGAAAACATTCTTAGCAAAAAGCCTGCACAAAGGGTTCTGTGTGTAAATGTGTGCAGTTAGAAACTGTTTGTGTGAATTCCTGTCAAGACATAGATGAGGGTGCGAGTGGGTCCCATAAAGAGACTGAAAACTCTGTGAAAGTATGTGTGTGTGTGTGTGTGTGTGTGTGTGTGTGTGTGTGTGTGTGTGTGTGTGTGTGTGTGTGTGTAGAAATTGTTAATTCAGTGATCAGATGTGTCGTCTGTGCATCCTCTATGGTTACCGTTTGTCAGTGTGTACAATATCAGTTTTCACCTGTTGCTAGACATGGCAAAGGGGTTATGTTACGCAACAGTTTGCAGTTGCTGCTGACAGGCATGAACCGGTGACTCCTACTGCTCTGCTCCCATCAAGACACACAACACACTGAATCACACATGCTGACACGTCCAGGTAGACACCAAATGATGTCATTATAATTAACACACCTTGAGAAAATTCCATGTAAGAGCATTCGTTTGACACAATAATACTATAAAAATTATTATTATTTTTGAATGAATACATAGTCATCTCTGTACAAAAAAATACAAATAAATCATAACTAAGTTTATATGATTGTACAACTGGACGATTCTTAATAGTATTTCATATTTTGCTAAAAACAATAATAAAACCTAAGTAATTTGTTGAGGTGTTGCAATTCAGTCAGTACTACATTACTTAAGGTTTATTGCACAGAGCAAGTCTTCAAAGTTGGAGAGGGAGCTACTTCCTCAATATGCTGACACTTACTTTGACCTAAATCATGAATCCAACAGGGTAACATTTAAAGCTTTATTGACAGCTGGTGGACAGCTTTAGGGGGGAAAGTAATTACAGGTGTGGTGGCGGTTTGTCGCTTTGTAGCTTCACTTGAAACATGGAAGAAGAAGAAATGTAACCATCTGTGAGTGGAGGTACAACAGGGATACTCACAAATTTCTTTTTCCCATCTCCATCCTCATTGTTCTTCTTTGCTTTCTTGTCCTTCTTGGGACCAGCAGCAGCAGCAGAGGCAGAGCTCCCCGTGTATGGATCCATATTTACGACTTAATCCGTTTCCTTGGTTTGAAAATAAACCCGGTGGTGGCGATAATCTCCCAGAACGCAAACGTAAAAAGAAAAAAACAAACGTTTCCTCCGACGGTGTTTCTTTACTTAACTTTGATTTAAAAACCCAACTGTTAATTCCTTTGGGCCTAAGCTAGTGCCCTGGCTAACTTAGCCACAATTAGCACAAAGTTGCTAATGACTTGGTTGGAAGCCAACGACAGTGAACGAGCCCCTCGCTAAGCTGCCTGTCTGGATACTGAAGGAGGGAAATTCAAAGCACAGCCCCAAGTCCTTGGTGGGAAAAGTACGAAAACAACCTGTTGCGTTTCTAAATATACAAATGAGGTTTTACTCTACCAGCATCCAAATGTGACACCGCCCGAAGCTTTTAACAAATGTGAAGTTTACGTCCCGAAAATATGCGGTATTAACTGAGCTAACTTTAGCTTTAGCTCTGCTAGCACGTCTGACAAGAGTAGGTAAAGTCTCCGTAGGAAGAAAAAAAACTTCCCACTTCCACGAGTTGTTTCGGCGACTACAACACCAGCGACAAGGTGGTGTCACGGATGACTTGATCCGATGGTGTTTCCTAAATTAGTTTCCATGACTGCTACAAGTTTAGTAGTTTAGTAGTTAACTTTTTAACCCCTGAATGACAGCCACCGTCTTTAGCTGCAGAGGAGTCTTCCTGTTCTTCTGACAGTCCGGTCAGAGCTGGGTGGGGGAGGAGCCTGCGCTCTGCAGCTACACCTGAGAGGATTTAGCTGACAATTGTGCCAAGACTGCACACAACTGTGGACTCAGGGATCATCACAGCCCCAGGAAAGAGTTACAGTAGAGAATGAGGTAAAATGAGGACGCGTCTCACTACTCCACTATGGTGGAAAACACTCTCCATTGACATCAGGACAGCAGAAACAATAGAGAGGTCCTCAGAGTTACTGCAGAGGGTCCTCCAAATTGTTTGATAATCTTTCACAGTTTTTCTTTTCAAAAAGATGTCTGAAATATATACATTAACATGAATGCAATGTATTATAAGCAAAGGTAGCTGAACATTTTGAAAATAAATAAATAAATACATTTACACAACCTTGATGATAGGCTTACTGGCTTATAGACAAGGTAGCCACTAAGCCATGCACAGATAAAGTTGAGCTGAAGGATTTGATGTGTCTTGTTTAACATTAACATATGATATATAAATATATGAATATGTTAATAATGATCATGGTAATATCTTATTATTGTATGTAGGCTACCATAAAAAAAAGCTGTGTGTATAGGCTTTAGGCCACCCTAGCTGTCAGGCCAACACAGTCTCACACCCAACACGTCAAAAACTGACGCTTGGTCAGGGGCCTTTGTTGGGTGTGAGACTGTGTTGGTTAGGCCCGGTTTAATATGCAACTCAATTGAATACAGTATTCTTAGTAAGGGGTTCCTGGTTCTTAGCTCTTTCAGCTAAGGGGTCCTTGACCTAAAAAAAAAAACGTTGACGAATTTCTATAGAACTAAATGGTGTAACAACTATGTCATAATTGTGCCATAATTGATATTATAGAATCTAAGATCCACAAAGAAAGACACACAGACGGTCAAGTCAAAAGTCAAATGAGCAATGTAGCAGAATCACCACCACCAGCAGCGCAGGCTATTAATCTGCATAAAGGCCTTCAGCTTGTTTCCAAGTATGACGAAGTACAGGTAAGTAATAGGCTACTTCTGTAGACAGCTGTGGAGTTATCATCTTATAGTTAACAACTGTTAATAACTGATATCAGATGTTTTAGTTCGACACTGAAGTTTAACCAATAGTTCATCCTGGAAATAGCCTGAAAAAAATGTTTCCCCTGTTATTTTATTTATTCAAGATCACTTTGGTGGGATTTTTCTGCAGCCCTGATAAAATCATCTATCTGTGACACAACTCTGTGCGTATGTAGTTGTGTGGCTCGGGTTATTTGCCAATCAAGCTGGGCAAACAAATAATTGGACTTAGGGCGCCGCCAAGCGGTGACAGGAAGTGTCACGACTCACCAGAGTTAATACAGCATGTCCAGCAAAGTGCATGTACCACTCGAAAGCAATTTTGATGTATTTGATTTCTACAATGATTTCTTTGCACTTACAGATGCAATTTACACTGTGTGGCGGTTGAAATTGAAAAAAAACACCTCCTTAGAGTATACAAGGAAACTGCAATAAATGATTAAACCGAACAGGCACATATTGTTCTGAATATGCTGACCAAATCCACCCAATTTTACCGAATGTCTTACAAAAACAGGATGTTGTACTTGGACATTATATTATAAATGTAAGACGTGGCTTTCTGTCCCCCATTGCAATGCATTATTTTCAGCGCTTTTTCTTTTTTTAATACGCACCACAACAATAATCACTGTGTTGATGTAAAAAGATAACGCTCACCACTTGTTTTCTTTTACCTCACAGACGTACATAAACATGTGCGCACGACCACACACATGATTAGGCGACAGAGATAGACCCGTCTATCTGTCTTGGTATGTGTGACATGTTTTCCAACAACAAGATTGGAGAGTATCTGCGTATCACCAGTGGCACTGAAATCCACAACAGTTTACTTTATCGCACAGCTCTCGTCATAAACTTCAGCCTCTAGTATTCATCCTCCGGGATATTGGCGCTATAAAGCGTGTGGGGTGAGGTCGCCTTTACGCACAGCAGCTGCAGCATCACCTTCAACATAGCCATTCATAAACAGGTGGATAAACGAAGAGACTTCAAAGTACATTTAAATATCTTTATGTGACATAGGCCTACAGTCTGTCATATAATCAGCATTTTACAATGGACAGAAGGGTGGACATTGTGTCGATTGCTTCATTTCACAAGACAAGACATCATTCAGTTACAGTCATACAAAATATTTTATATACAATCTACTGTAGACCCTTTCTGTTACCAGAAATTATATTTCCATTGAAAAAAAAAGAATAGAGAGATTAATCAGGGCCAGTGTAAAATACTGTGAATTTGGACCCAAATTGCAGGCCCAAATTCAAAATTGTAAGCAGTTAGATGAATAAATACAAGTTTGGGAGTATACTGTGTGAATACATAATTTGTTTCCAAAGTGCAGTGCGGGAACCACGAGGGGGTTTGCAATGGATGATGGACTGGTTCACATTTTATTCATTAAGGCCTATACCAGAGAATATATGAGTCACTAATTTGATCAGGAGTTATACTGTTGTTGTTTTTTTTCGCCTGCAGAAGGCCCATACACTATTCTAATGATCCCCTTGGTCCGAAGAGCTTTGTCTTTGGGATGGTGCTGTGGGCCTTGAAGTGGATTTTGTGGACACAATCTGATCTAATCGAGGCCCAGACTAATCATGTTAGGTTTTGTTGGGGATTCCAGCTCATTTCGGCCTTCCAATATCTCCAAGACAACTGATAAAGGCAACAACTTAGTGACTCCAGTAGACCTATGCGCAGCAGTAGTTCGGGGGTGACCAGTTATACCCTGAACCCCCCACAGGAGTCTCACTAAAGACACACAGTCATAGATATTTGTCCTGGGGGTGCGGGGTGGGGGTGGTATTCTGGGCTACTTGTAGGACCGGGCCTCTCTCAGCGACCTGTCATATGGCATGGAGGCGAAGAAAGAGTTCCGGAGCTGGCAGTTGATGAAGAACACAATGAGCAGCACCAGCAGGAAGAGCAGTAGGCACATGACTATGTAGGTGATCAGGTCCGGTTTGTGGAGCTCACCCTCCCGAAGCCCTCCTCCCCCTCGTCCCGCGGTGGGTCTCAGGAGAGCGGCCACGCTCACAGAACCGCCGTGGGAGGTGTTGAGGGAGGAAGGGGCGTGCGTGGAAGACTGGGCCATGAGCACCAGGTCGAAGTGTTGGCCGTCGGTGGAGTTGAGGAGGATCTGTCTCAGCATGGCGCCCCGCGAGCTCACCGGCTGCGTCGGTCCGCTGGTGGATGAGAAGACACGCAGAAGGTTATGTAGTCTACTGACCCCCGTGTTTGTTCACTCTGGGTGTCCTATAAAGAAGTGCACAGATAAAGAAGAATCAGTGGCGATTCCTGTGACAGATTTGGATGTTTAAAATAGTTCTATTATTAAAGGCTTTTCACAGTCATCACATTGCGCGCAAAATACCTTAATGTCTGACAAGGTCACTGATAAAAATCCAGTGACACAGGTCATCTGCACTTTATGTACAAATCCGGCAATGAAAACATCTTAAAGTAGGTTGGGGTCACGGTGAAGTAGCCTACAAATGACAGGGACCTAGTGAGGGGTATACTTACTTTAGTTTGTGCTGCGAAGAGTTCCGCAGGTGAGGTGGAAAAGACAAAATCCCGGCTCCGCATTCCTCAACGTCCCCTGCTCTGTCCGCTCCAGCCCCGCTGAGGACGCGCTGTGGAGAGGGGTAAGCGGAGGGTCGATAGCTTCAGATATGCGCCCACATACCATATGTCGCTGAGTGGGATAAAAACGCAGCGTCTTCACTCACATTAAACAGACCTAATCAAATCCACGTGTCAGCTTGGATCAGGGTTCCATGTGAAAGAAAACAAATCCACTTGTTGGCGTTTAAATCCAAATCCTTATGCCGCGTGGTTAAGCGCAGGCTGATACAGTAGCGATATCCATATAACTGTAGGGTCTGTCAGAGGTGGTGAGGTTCAACTGCGATCTCTGGTACGCGTGCATGTCCTCTTGCGCGTCTCGGTGCGCAGAACAAGATCTGCTTTGCTTGTGCGTACATAGCGCAGAGGAAGGGCACGCCGGATCCCCCCAGTTTTTCAACCCCTCGCCTGTTCTTTTATCCAGTAGAGGGTCGATACGTGTCGGATAGATGCTGCCCACGGTCTGCCCTTACGGGATTATCGATCCAGTCTGAGTAAAATGAGACGAAAGGAGGGATTAATGAAGGACAACACACAGCACCACTCCGGGTCGTGAAGAGCTTCCCATCTTCGCCCTGGGTGTCGTAGTGTATAAGAGAGAGAGAGGGAGAGAGAGAGAGAGAGGGAGAGAGAGAGAGGGGGAGAGAGAGAGAGAGAGAGAGAGAGAGAGAGAGAGAGAGAGAGAGAGAGAGAGAGAGAGAGAATGGCAGATCAGGAGTGGGTAAGGAGGGTGCTGGAGGCAATTCGCCAGACAGGGGTGTGTGTTAGGCTACTGTAGAGTAATAAAACAAAGTCCCATCTATCTACCTATCTATCCCTTGTGTTATTTTCAAAGTGATGAGAGAAAGTTGAGTCAGTTATAATTATAGTTCATTTCTGGGTCAGTGCGGGGAATGTCTCACACGGGGGTGATGAGAGAACAGTAAAGGGTGTGAGATTGGTGAGTGTGTGTAAAAGCTCGGGAGGGGGGGGGGGGGGTCATCAGATTTTCTAGAAAAGGTCCACCGGTTGGTCTTTTGTCTGAGGCTTAGTGCTCAACCCCTGTCCATTCCCTCTAGCAAACCCTGAAACAGTATCCGAACGGCTCTGCAAATCCCGTCCGCGTGACCTCGTCTGTGTATTTAGAACATAAAATGTTTGTGCTCTCTGTGAAACAGATTTGACAGATTTGACATTGGTGCAAGACACTGAAAAGAAGGCGCTAAAGGTGGAGATGGGAAGCCGGCTTTCTCTTACATGATGCTGCGGACACAAGCATGCATACAAAGGGCCAGACCCTAAAAGCTGTTTCAAACTGTTTCATATTCATCTGCACCTGTTCTGTCATCACAGAATAGCTGGCAGGCATAGAGGACGGCAGACACACACACACGCACACGCGCACACACACACACGCACGCACACACACACACACACACACACACACACACACACACACACACAAACACACACACACGCAGGTGGCTGTTCATGTGCCGTTCATGGCTTTTCCTAATCCTTATGTCTTACAAAAATCCTTACCGTCACCTTTGTTGGCTAAAATCAGTCACGTAACGTTTATTTGGTCCGTGGTTGTCGCTAACCACTTCTGGTCCATCAGCGTCTTTTTCGTGCACTGTTTACGAATTTCTGTGCATAACTTGTCATACAATTTCCTACGAACCTGTTCATGAGAATACGTTGCATATAGACAAAGACGGATTATGAGAGACATGAAAAAGGCCTCACCATCTTCCCAAGATCCAAGGAGCAAGACAGACTTTGTGACGCCTTTGCCTCTTTTTTTGTTGTTTTGCGTCTTTTTGTAGCCATCATCCACACCTCCCTGTGATTTTGCATCTCTTTGAAGACCTCTTGACTTTTTATTGACATTTTATGTTTATTTGTGACCATTTTGCATCGTTGCACAGTCATATTGTGTCTCTTTGGGAACATTTTGTGTTTCAGTGGTGATATTGGGTCTTTTGGGGTCAAATTGTGTCTCTGTGGTCATATTGTGTCTCTTTAGCGTCATATTGTGTCTTTGGGGTCATGTTGTGTGTCTCTGTGGCTATATTGTGTCTCTGTGGCTATATTGTGTCTCATTGAGGTCATATTGTGTCTCTTTGGAGTCAAACTGTGTCTCTATAGGGTCATATTGTGTTCATAGTCCATCGTTTCGAATCCATCCATGCATATACACAACCAGACAACAAAAAGTTTCAGGCAAAACATAGTACACAAATACATAGTGCTGTCCTAGTGTCCCACGTCAGCTGTATTCAAAAGAGGATTACAGCAGACCAGAGTTTGGTGAAATGGGCACGTCACATGGGAAATCTAAATACAGCCTGAAGACATATGTGGAGGGACAGCAATAATTGTGACGGCTAAGGAGATTACTGTTCATTATTGCTGTTAGGATGTTTCCTGCTACACTACAGGCTTGCGGATATCCATCACACACACTCACACAGAGGAAATCTGACCCATTTTGCCCAATTCTGTGATCGTGCCTTAGAGTGGTGATGAATGTTGTATTTTTGCTGTTGGTAACAGACCTAACTCACCCATCACAATCAGGTGATGTGGTGATGTGGTGTAGTAATTAGTTATAAGGAAAATAAAGAAATGGAAAGAGAGAGTTGTGATATACCATGGCTTATATGTCAATTAATGCCTTGCTCTAGGACTAATTGTGAGAGTTATCAGGCTTTGCTCATTAGCTGTAACCCGTGACAATGGAATTTTGATTAGGAATGATGAATTGTAATTCTGCACCACTATAGACTTCATTAAAGCCAACTGCCTTTCACCCTCCTCGCGACTGTCAAGTATCATGTCATGCAAAAACAATGACCTCTCACCTATGTGCGTCATACATGCACACAGATAGGAGCACAACATAGACTCTGTACATTGCTGGCCATGTTTCACTCTTCCACTCTCTCTGTTGTGTTATTAGTCTCCCTTCTCTTCTTGTCTTTTTTTTCTTTTCTTCTTCTCTCTTTACACTCCTTTATCCATTTTTTTCTGTTTCTTAATCCTTTTAATCCTTAAAAAAATTAAAGGAAGAAAAGACAACTCACCCATGAAGCACCGATAGCTCAAAATGAAGATAAGCAAGAAAACTAAAAGTTTCTTTTTCTGAGTTTAATAATGTTATTTTTGACAAGATGTAAAAAAAGAGAAGGAGAAGTGCTTAAAAGAGGCTTAATTTTCCCGCTGATGAGACATAACCAAAGCAAATGGCGGGCAAGATGCACGTCAACATGGATTATGTATGTGTAGCCTACACACACCGACCTCTCTCTCTTTCTCTCTCTGTCTCTCTCCGTCTCTCTGTCTCTCTCTCTCACACACACACACACACACACATGGATAAAACACACAATGATACACACACACTGTCAGCTAACTGGAGAATTAAGACTTGCGGGTTGTTATTTTATTACTCTTATTTTTCATTATTTCCAGGAGGAAAAAAAGGATCAACATTTTGAAAATCTTCCCTAAAAGAAAAAGCCTTATGTCACTGTTTTATACCATTGCGTTTTAGTCACTCTCAATTATTCCATGTCAAGTGAGGGTGAAGTAAAGAGCGCAAACAAAAGCTATGGTAATTTGCACTCACAGCAGTGCCTTCCTCAGCCATCATTTCTAATCCTTTTGAGACAAAATAGCTTGAGTCTACTGAGTTTTTGTTTATTTTTGCTTTATAAAAGAGTAATATTGTTTTGTTGCTTTCCTCAGCATGAGCTCCACACTGCAGTGGAGTCATTCGCTGCACTGGCAGGAGTCCAGCAGCCACCCAGATATACTGTCTATAGAGTCAATCCATCTCTGCTTTTCACTGGCAGGCTGGTTTATAAAAAAACAATGCTATCAAAGCTCCAAAAACCATTAATGATGAATATTTCTAAATAATAAAACCATTCCCTCTTGCTTGCTAAGACAAACACGCACAATAAGGCGCACACCTACACCATCTGATAACAGTGATACTCCCAGACAGACTTCTAGACAAAAACACACAAAAGCCAGAGGAAGACAGATTATGAGACCGCTGATGTGCGAGCTCCTGCATGTGCGTATAAAAACACACTCACAGGAGACATTTGATTTGTGTATACCACAAGCATACACACACACACACACACACACACTGCCACACACTTACATAAGCAGAGACAGACAGGCAGAGAGAACACACACACTACACACACAATATGAGCATTAATGGCTGCACAAACAGCTAGGACTCCTTTATCTCTTATGTCAATGCAATCCCATTTACCGTCTGACTGATTTCCAACATGAATCGTCAACAAACAAAAAACATCGACTCTATCATTTTCTGTAACTGTGTTCATTTTTGTCTAACCATCTTCTCTTTAACCTCTGTGGAAAAATCAGCCGGCAAAATAGGATTTCTCCCTGCCTGCGCTTCAAACGCCCCCATTGGCAGAAATCAGACGCTCTACAATTAGTCACTTGATTATCTTGCCTGAACACCAAATGCTGCGCCTCATCTAAGGGAGGAATTAAAGGAGAGGCACTTACTCTCTCCTGCACTAAAAAAATACAAATGGATACATGAAAGGAGCAGCAGTTGCCGCTGAAACTCACACATGGAGCATGTGCAGTAGATATGCATGTAACATTAAAAAAAATACACAGGAAAATGAAAATAAACCATTTACCAAAGTATTTAGTAATATTACAGTAAAATGAACATCATGTTTTTGACACATTTTGTAAATTCCTATTTACACTTTTATTTTATTGCAGTATGGGTTCAAACACACATTTTTCTTTTCCTATGTACACAGCGTAGGCTCAGATCTCAATGCTGGTCTATAGCAAACAAAGCAATCACAGCCAGTGTATGTTGGGCCAGGAGGGTATTTCAGAGTCTGATCTTCAGGACAGTAAACAAACAACGAGAGGAACAGAGAAGCTGAGCCTCGGCTAGATTCTCTGTTTCCTTTCTTTTTTATTCGTGTTTCAAAAGTGAATAATTTCAGGGAGGGTTGTGTTGAGGATCAGAGAAGGAGGTCTTGGGAGGGGGTGCCCCAGGTAAATGGGTGCTTGTTTGAGTGTGGGGAGGGTCTCTGGTTCAGTGGTTTTGTGTTAGAGCAGAGTCTTGGCCTAGAAGCCCCAGACACTCAAAACATGGGTAAATGGGATGGAGAGGCATGGTAGGGGAAAGGTGTGTAGTAGAATAGAGGGGGAGTGAGGAGGGAAACTAAATAGATCAAGTGGGAAATAACAGAACCAGTCTGTAAGATATAGTGAAGTTTTGCTGTCTATCGGCCTAGAGTGGATGAGGAGAGGACAGAGGAAAACAGACGGAAGCAGCTAATTATTCTGTAACATCTGGTTTCCAGTCACTAAGGTAATGGCCAGATGTGATTCAGACAAAACTAGTGTGAGAAAGAAGAGGAGCCAAATTGACACGTAAAAACATGAAAAGAAAATAGACGAAAACAGCAACAGGACAGAGACAAACAGGGGGGAGACAGAGCATAAAACAGTGTCTGAGACAGAAAGAAATAAAGAAACAAATTGCAGATTAGAAAAAGATGGAAAAACAAACAGAAAATGGGAGGGTGGGTGAGTGAGAGTAAAACAAACAGAACGCAGAGCAGAACAAAGGCAAAGTGAGTCAGAAGATGAATGGTGATGCAACAGCTATGGCTAACCCATAAAAGGGAAACTATGTTGTAGGTATATAAATACACTGAGGGGAAATGTTGGTGTATATGACGAGCAGCAGCACTGGGGTTTTTCTAAACATAACTTCCTCTCTATGTCTCACTTATTGTGAGTGTTTGCAATCCAGTAAATGTTGTAGCAGTTCCTGTACAGCATTTAATTCCCATCATTCGCTGCTGTTAGCAATACTAAGATGTACACGTAAATAAACAATATGATAGGACGATATATGGTACTGTCGCAATGAGCCAAATGCTGCTGAATGCGACAAGATGATGACACAATGGTGTAATGATGCAGAAGGTGATAATGATGATTACAACAATGATGATATACTCGGTCATGCCCTTAATTATGCGCCCGCTGTCAGATTTCTTGTGATGGATTTTTGGACAGATTATACAATGCTCACCTTATTCTAGTGGCTTCCAATGAGCTGAATCTGCATCCTCTGTGTTTTCGCATGACATTGTAGCTGCGATGGTACACTTGGAAATGTACTATTATGTGAAATTCTTGAGTATTTCTGGAATATTGTTGTATATTAGTGACAATGGTAGTTAAAGTGCCCAGGTGTTAAGATGCTGCACCATCTCTGTTCATGATGTCTGAATCAATTGTTCTCAGTTGGGGTTAATTCATCTCTTAAATAGTTTGGACCATTCCAGACGGAAGCTAGAAGCTGGAGTGATTTATGAAGATTTATTTTGTGTCAGACGCATTGCTCTTAATTGACTTAAACTCAGTTGTGGCAAATTTTGAAAAAAAAAAGGGAAAGAGTACCACTGAAGAGGTATATCACTCTGTCAGAGAATTTAGGAGTACCAGTATAATGATACCAGTAAGGAAATGCATCCTACTGGAGGGACATGAAGAGACATTTCCTTACAGATGGTCAGTGAAGGAGTTGGGCTGAGTTGGACCAAATCAGGCAGGCAGAGTCATAAAGGAATTCAAATACATGTAATCGGCTGTTATATTGGGTTAAACAGCAGGTCAAAGACTACATGCTTAATTAGGCTTCCTTGCGCACCAATTAGTTCCAAATAACCAGGCTCTTTAAATTACTCTGAAAAACGGGCAAAACCTTACAACGCATGAATGCAGAAAATGTAGTGCTGAAGTTCTGAACCTCAAACAGGGCGAGTAGAAACTATTCATTGACATCTGTTATAGAGTATGCCAAATGTTTTTGTGTGTGTGTGTGTGTGTGTGTGTGTGTGTGTGTGTGTGTGTGTGTGTGTGTGTGTGTGTGTGTGTGTGTGTGTGTGTGTGTGTGTGTGTGTGTGTGTGTGTGTGTGTGTGTGTGTGTGTGTGTGTGTGTGTGTATGTATGTGTGTGTGTGTGTGTGTGTGGTTTTATATGCTCCAATTGCAATCATGAATTCACTCCTGGCTGCGTACGTACTCATTCCTCAGCGCGGCCCCAGGGCCGGTTGAGTCACCTGGAGGGCTTGTCAAGGAGTCATCATATCAATCTCTCCATCCATCTCAAATCAGTGCGCTGTTGCCCTGACAAATTGGTAAACACTCAACACATCTTTTCTTCTCAAAGCCCCCCCGACAGCTCTTCCTACTCTACTCCATCAGCCCTCTGACTGCTCCAGAAATTAGATATTGGCGTCTCACCAATGATGGGGACTCAAGAAAGTCTCACCATTATGGATTTGTGATTTGTGAAGTAAAAGATGGTTTGGAGCAGGTTAGATGACATTCTTATGACTGTAATCAAGGTTATATTCTTAGTGATGAATAGCCATGATTGTAAAATTGTGACAGCTTCATGCTTTTATTGTCCTTTAGTTTTTTTAAAAAGGTTTGTGCTGATGAGGTCCACTCCAGAGAGCTTTCTTCTAAAGGGATACTGTGATTTTGACTGAGATGCCTGAAGGACGTGATTGAAGCTTTGAATAGAAGCTCTATCTGTGTGTGAGTGTGTGCAAATGATAAGAGTCAAACTGCGAGAGTCAAAAAATGACTTTTGAGTTTAAGCCTGCTTCTGTGTTAATGCATCCATTCATATGTGTTTGAACTCTTATTTGTGTACAAACAAGTAAGCGTTCCATTTTCTAATTTTATGACAGATAGTCTGGTGGGTGAACGCGCATGCATATGTGAGTATTCACGCCTCAGTGAGTGCAACATGTGCAGATTTCTGGCAGAAAAGGTGTTCGAGCCCACCTACGTCTGTTCTCAAGCTTAGGAGGTAGGGTAAGATGCTATGTATGTATGTATGTGTTTGTACAAGAGAGAAATCTTTTTTTTTTTTAATGTGTGCCTGCTGCTAAGTTTGTCTCCCGAGGGGGCTTCCAGGCAGTAGGTGGGAGGCGTGTTGGAGAGGGAGTCTAAGCTCTCCAAATCCCTGGATTCCATGTCTGTCAGAGGCAGGAGGTCACATCGCTTACTGCTCTGCCAGGAGAGACAGAAACAGAGAAAGAATGATTTGGGAGGAGAGAGAGAGAGAGGATGAATAGGAGAAGGAAGGAGAGAGGGACGATAAAGAGGAGAGGGAAGGAGGGCTGGAAACACTTCCTTGCCTTGGGCCTCTGGGACAAATTACACTGGAGAAGGGTTGTCAGTTGCTATCATACACACAGTTCCGTACACACACACACACACACACACACACGCACACGCACACACACACATACGCACACATGCACGCACGCGCACACACACACACGCACACACACACACACACACACACACACACACACACACACACACACACACACACACACACACACACACACACACACACACACACACACACACACACACACACACACACACACACACACACACACAGGGGCCAATGTCCACTCACAGGTCATACACAAACAAACGTGAACAGATACTTTTTTCCATAAAATGTAAAGCTGACAAAGCGCGCGCCCACACACACACACACACACACACACACACACACACACACAGTGATATTGAGTAACACCCTTAAGGCCAAAACTCATATGAAAAGTCTGCAGGGAGAGCATGGAAGGAAATCAGATAATAGAATTTCCTGTGTACTTCCAAAAGCACATCTCCCTCGAACTGATTTTGTTGCTATGGAGATAGTCAAGTAAGAGTCTCGGCTGCTATTTGTGTGTGCTGTACAACAGTTCGCTTGTTTAATTCAGTCTTCCTTCTTTTGAGACAGTGTTTTGGCATTTCTGCTTTACTAGCCTGCATATATGGTGCAGCAGTGAATGATGGGAAGAAGAGAGGACAAGTGGAGATTACAAAAGGAGAGGATGTAACAAAGATCATGAACTAAACTCAGCAATGTGATGAGGAAAGAAAAGTTGCTCTTTTGAGTGGACCCAAGTATGTTCATAATTATGGTAATTATAGAGCTTTCCATTAAAGCTGTTCCTGGCGACATTTGATCTAAAAATAAACCTTAGAACACATCTCAAAACCTGAATTATTACGTGGAAATGCAACAGATGAGTTAAATTCTAGTGGAGTGCATGGTCGTTGTTGAGAAATCTTCTCTGTGAACTGGAACCAAAACTTTATTTTGAACAGCAGCATTTCATAAGAGAGCGCTGCATCATGTGAAAACGGATTTCCTTCACCACCTGCGACAACACTCACAGAAGAGAAGAAAAGTAAAAAGTTTGCAGTTTAAAGGTTCACATTATATGAAAAAAAGTAACACAACCACACACAACTACTGTCATGAGGGGCTGTATGAATTTTCGTATTACCCTAAAAAGGCAACTTAAAAGGAAGACAGTTTTGAAATCAAAATATCTCTGCTCCTGAAATGACACATTCTGCATAAATACCCAAGGGACACCTGTTGCCCCTTGTCATATATAGTCTTAAAAGACGACCATGTAAGGTATGTGTTAGGGAGAACTTTACAGGGTTTGTTGGCCTTATAGTGCAACCGGCAGACTAGATAATAAAAGGAAGTCTTTCAGTGACAGTCTGAAACGATGCAGAGAGTGTGGTGAGTAAATGGTATGGAGTAAGTGAGGTCTGATAAACATCTGGACATATGTTGGAATGCAGTGTTTACAGTGCTGCTTTAGAGGGCAGTTGTCAGGATGTGTCTGACACGCCAAGTGTGTCGCAGGGTTAACACACACAGGTACATGACTCAGCTGCATATACACTTAACAGGAAAACCAATTTCCCAGTCACAGAGGGGTTCCTTGGCTTTTAGGACCCTCTTAAGTTGATGTCACTGTAATGCTTTCTAAGTATAATGAATGTACTGTGTTTAAGGAATCACTCTTGAAGCAGAGTTCCTATTCAGACGCGGGGTTTGCATGTTTGAGTTATGATCAACTAGAGTGCTATCTGCTAGCCTTGCTGCTCATTTCCTAACTGCAGAGCACAGATTGATCTAGAAATCAGGTTATTTATGAGCAGGATTGAATTAACATTTATGTGTCCTTTTTATGTTTTAGAGGAAACATTTAACTTTAGCCAGTGACTAACAGAGTGGAGTTTGCCCTGTTAAACGTCCATGATTTTGTCCTGCACTGTCTTGTATTCTTTTTTTTTTGGCATATACCTTTTGAGAATCTTCTTGGGTTCTATTGTTTTAAATTCTTTGAACATTCAGCATTATTTGGCACAGTTGTTTTGGATTTTTGCGGCACAACGTTGAAAACAGTTGCTGTACAGGGTTCCAGATGTCGGCTTATGTTCAAATCAATGACACTTCAAAGACAAATCTTGTAAAGCTTCCTGTTGTTAAAGGTTTTTAGAATTGGCAGATAGTGCGTACCATTCAGGCCAAGTCCTAACAGGCCACAGTGGCCAGGGTTTGAGTCTGCGGGACTTCCCATCTCTATCCCCTACCTTTCCTGTCTGTCTCTTTATCAAATAAAGCAGATGCCAGAGCAATACAACATGCCAAAAATGAACAGTAACAATCAACATATTACTCATTATATGCCTTTTAATTATAAATATATTCGTTTTTTAGGTCATTGCATTATCTATGACAGTGTTTTTGTATATCTGTTTGTTATTTTTTAGGCATTGGGTGTAGCTTTGGTCCTCCTGGCTGCTCACATGTTTGTTTCAAAAGCATGAGTGTGTACATTTGTGTGTGTGTGTGTGTGTGTGTGTGTGTGTGTGTGTGTGTGTGTGTGTGTGTGTGTGTGTGTGTGTGTGTGTGTGTGTGTGTGTGTGTGTGTGTGTGAGCATACCATTAACAGAGTGCAGAGCAACACTGCAGCTACATGTTTGGTTTTGCTCCAGCGCCTGTCATCGACTGAGGGCTACTGATGGGGACAGACACTGAATATTTAGACTAATTAAATATCAGCACAAACACACAGAGAGATCCAGTGATTAAACAACCAGTTTAGAGTGTACTTTCTTTAATTCAAGGATCAAAAATATGACAATATAAAGTACAAGATTTGGCTTTAATCAATATTCTTGCGCACAAGTGAAAAATACAGTATTTCAGGTAATTTTGTTTTTGAGGTGGTGGGAATCAAAAAACCTTCTCTGGGACTCTATTCATTCTTAGCCTGGGTCTACACAGAAAATAGCTAGTTGCTTTTCACTCTCTAACACAAATAAATAAAGACACAAGTCACACTACTTATTTAAACAAAAACTTGACTCTAAACATTTGTGTATTTGAAACAAAATTCGGTCACTACAAGTTGAAAACCTCATATCTCTTTATGTTTAAAGCCTTCCCATAAAAGTGACTCAACATTAACGGTGCTAAAAAGTGTGCTGGGGGTTACTGCACCTACTAGTGAGCTTAAGCTTTTAAAAACTACCTGTAAGCATTCAAATATAGACACATTTGTTATGGCAATAACTCATCTCACAGTCCGGCACATTGTTGTTTTACTATAATGATGTTACAATGATATACTCTAATTCATGACAGCCCTCTGAGTGTGTCTATTTGTGCAGTATTAGCTAATAACATTTGATAGCATCCACACAATCATAGAATAATAAAATCATGGTGTTTTAGCTTGATAATATTTTTGTTATCCAATTGTTTTTGTGAAAGGGATGGAAGGGATTGTATCATATATTCTAATTATCGGAATCCTCAGCAGAAGCAGTGGGGAACCAAATGGCAAGCCATCAAGTAGGAAACTGCAATTTTGGAAGTATAATAATCTCCTTCTAGTTACTGGATCCTGACTGTGTTCAGGTGCGGGGAAATTAAGAATGAGCTAATGGCTTGTGTGTGCGTGTGTGTGTGTGTGTGTGTGCGTGTGTGTGTGTGTGTGTGTGTGTGTGGGGGGGGGGGGGGGGTAACAATCTTAGGACAGCAACTGTATCTACATCTGGATGTTGTTTGTTGTTGATACAGTTTTCCACTTGAAAAAAATCTTGTTTCTAATTAGCAGAATTATGTGGTAGCATTTATATTATATTATTATTGGGATGACATGTTCTCCTTAATGTTAGTTAAAGCAACAGTTCAACTACTCATCCCCATGTCTGTCAAATCACTGCTCAAGTCTAATGCAACGAGTGAGCTGTGCTGCGCTTTGTCCAATACTTTTATAAAAGACAAACAAAACCATAAAATTACTCCACACGGCTTTTACAGCACAATCTGTGTTTTGTAGCCAAATGATTGCACTCTTGTTCCAGAAGACTAAAATCCCATATCTCCCACATTTTCTCATCTCACAAATTTCTGGTTGCCCTTTCAAAAAAGTGTAAGTTGTTCTGCCTCTATCTGCTCCTCATCAGCAGTGACCTCCTGCTTTTTACTGTAGCTGTAAACACAACTTAATGAGGCCATGTTGCTTTTTGGTTACTATCTTAGACAACAGAGACACTGTGCTGCAAAGGCACGATGAAAAGAAGAACATCCACAACTGTTTTCAAGGTCATATTGAACATTTTCATTGGCTTAAATATGTGGGAGACCTCAACTTTAAACAGAGTGGGAGAGGTGTCATGTGAAATGTGTTTTTGGAAATCCTGTTTGTATTTGCTATTCATGAGTTACCCATAATTGCATGCTTTTTGGCAGCATGTGCTTACTTAGTACATTTGAAATCATTCTGAGTGAAGTACAATTCGTGCTGTATGGAGTAATATTATCTGCACTTTTTTAGAATTCTACAAAGTCAATTTCTACGAACATAAGATCTCTTGGAGACAGTTCACATGGAGCTGCAATCGGAAGGGAGCTTTAATGACTTTTAAAAGAGTGCATCAATCCTACACTGTTTCACAGTTTTTTTTCCTGAATCATCTGAATCCTGATCATAAGTGCATTGTGGATGGAAATGTATTAATTAGATAGCCTGCTGTATAAAGGGGTGTACAGTCGACAGGCATCACTATCGTGACAAAATTGTCCTGACAATGTGAAGACATAAAAACAAAGCCAGCCTTTCTGGTGTGAATAACAGTGGCAGTTTTTTTTCCAGAGATCTTTCTTTCTTGTCCCCCCACCCCTCTCACCCTCCGGCCCTTCCTCCAAGTTTGTGATACACTGATATCTCTTGGCAGCGGATGTGGGGGCCCTCGTGGAGCCAATTCATATCTCACAGTGCTTGTGTTCTCCTCCTCCTTCGTCTCCCTCTATCTCCCACCCAGCCTGCGAGCCTGTGTCTTCCTCTCTTGCTCCCTGAAGACGTTGCCTTTAATTAGAATTCAACCGAGAACAAAAGCTCCTCCGGCTGCGTTTATTTTCACCTCTGACCCCCTTTGACCTCACATTCACTTGCAGTCGCAGCTATATTCTTTCCACATTCTTCCCTAATTGGTCATTGCATAAACAAAACACTTTTCTTTTGCTTTAAGTTAGCACATTTTCACTCTGTGCGCAGTTTGTTTCTCTTTTCCTCTACTTTCTTCTCTTACATAAACCTCTCTCCCTTTTTCTCCCACTTCCCCTATCAAGGTCTTAAAAAAACACCTTCCCTGACCCTGCTCCCCCCCCCCCTTCACATCTCCCCTCCCTCCTTCCCTCTCTCTCCTTCTTGTGAGTCCTGTCAGTGTCTCATGGTGTTCTTGCCAAACTTGTCGCCGAGTTGTTGGATGAGCAGAGCCAGCTCTCCGGCGGCGTCAGACTTCTCCTCCAGGAGCTCGTAACGGAGGCTGGAAATGTCTTGCTTGATCTCTTTCAGCTCACCTACAGCACAGTCACACACGGACACAACAATCAGGGTACGTAAACCTTAGCAAATACAGACAAGTAGGCCAGGTATATACGAATATATGCGGCCACACACACAAACACACACACATGACCTTTATCTCACACACACACGGTAACTCTGTACACTCACTTATACTCCAGACACACTCATGCGCACACGCACGCCCTGAGCAAATAAGGACACAACGAGAGTGGGCCTTAATGAAGAGAACGTTTTTACCTTCATTGACTTCATCGCTCTCTCTGTCCACTTGAGCCTTTAGCACATACCGCTTAATCAGGCGCTTCATGATATTCTATGTAGAGGAGAGGAAAGCAGAAGATTAAATAGAGAGAAAATGATGAGGTGATGTGACAAGACACAGTGATAAGAGAACTGCACTGTGTCGCCGAGTGTGAAATGTCGCGTATTGATCTGTAGCCAATACGGACGCCTCGCAGCTGCCGCAAAGGCAGTCAATCCCTGCATATACTCTGGATATGACTATATACCTGTCACCTCACATACAAATGTCTAATTAAGTGACATCTCAATGCTTGGCATGTGTGAACCTGTGTATTTGTAGATGTTGAAGGAAAAACAACACACACCATCTTAGAGTGTTGACACGAAAGCGTGGTCGACCGGCGAAGGAAGTTAGATTTCCCTCAGGGAAAAAGGTGAAGGGCATGCAGACACAGGAGAAGAGCATCTCTTCCCTCCTCAGCGTGACACTTTGAGCTCATTTGCCGACTGCCTGCTTTCGATCTCCCTCAAACAGCTCATTAGAGGCTTTTTCAGCCTTGCTCCTTTGCTTTCTATTTCTTTTTTCCATTCCTTCTCTCCCTCTTTCACTCACAATCGGCTGTTCAATCCTGCCTTCTTTTCAGTCGATACATTTCCATTCAGATTCTTTCCTCTCTGTTGTCTCTAGCTCATCTCCCTACCAGTAACACTTCACAATAAGAGATCATCTACTCTCTCCTGTGCCCCCCCCCCCCCACACACACACACACACGCACACGCATATTGCGTTTTATACAGCATCAGTGTCTGCTCTGTCTCATCTTTGCTCAGCTCACCCTTCGCTCTGTCTTACCTGGTATCTGGTCGGTTGTTCACTAGATTTTTTGGGGATGAACTCTTCTCCTGGGCGTGGATAAGTCCTGAGGTGTTCATCCTGTTGCAACAGCAAGACGCAGACAACAGTGCAGTGTTAATGTCAAATTTCAGGGTTGAGTGATCTTCTATAAAGGGAGTTTTTAAAAAGGGTGTTAGCCCTCTGGCAAAACAAAACAGCAATGAAAGGCAGGGCTAAGTGTTTGTATCTAGTGCTCACAGGTGTCTTCAAAGAGAATAGACAGCATCACTTGACCAGAGTGAATCTTTATTAACTAATTTCTAGATGCCTTCCCATTCCATGTCCTTGCTTTGTAGCTTGTGTGTCATTTCAGCGCTGCAGTGTCAAAATTAGTTTTAACTTGAGTGTGCCTACTCATAATAGACACTCGGCACAAGAGGTTAATAATGAAAAACATGCAACATTTACGTTTTTTTTGTTGCTTTTTTTAAGATTAACTGACAAAGCTTTAAAGTTTAAAGTCCTCCTCCAGACAAGTTTAAAATTATGTGAAATGCTCTGCTATGATCAATTTCTGAGGAGTCTGAGGAGACTGTTGTACACCAAAATCAGCAACTAGCAGATGTATCAGAATGTATGTTAAGTGTGACGTTAGGTAGCACTATTTATTTATGTTTGTTAGCATGTAAGGGCAGTGGTGAACACAGCTACACTGTGTTTTTGCTCTTTGTAGCCTTCTGACAAATCCATCCTATGCCGGAGGTTTCATATTATCGGTCGATATACTGGTCTGGCTCTATTTTAAGCTAAAGCCAAATCACAGTTTTCAATGTTAAAGACCATTCGCTTTATCTTAGAGAGCAACCAAACTTTCAAAATGATGAATATACCTGTATAATGTACATGTACATATGTGAAAATTGATAAAATATTGAATGTGTATGCATTACATTGAGAAAAGATCATTCTAAAATGCTATACATCATAACAGAAAATGATTAGTTCATAATACAACTTCTCTAGCAACCTTCAAGAAAAAGAATCAGTTTAGTGGAGTAAATGTCATATATAAACAGTTACTTATAGTAGAGATCAGTCAGGGCTACATTCCCTTGTGCTCTCATTAATTTTTTTTCATTTAGCAAGGAAATCTACTGTGCTATCTGAAAGAACAAAATGTACAATACTTTTTTACTACTTTGCAGAACAGAGGGCACCTTCTGAAATACAAATGATTTGTGATTTGTGAGAGGCAAATTAATGTCTTTATCTACTCCAGCTTCATTGAATAGCAGCTGGCGAGTACTGCTTCTTTTTTGATGTGGATGTGAGGAACACATTGCAGAGGTTTACCAATGCCCATCTAACAAAACTTAAATATCTTTCTTGTGTGCGCTGTGATCTAGTTTTTATTATTAACCTGCTTTGTTGGCCTCTGCTGCCTCCATTTAACTGAAATTATTATTATGTTTTAATTATTTTTTTATTATTAATCGACCCAACTACAGTGAACTTACTAGAGGGTCTAAGTATCAACCACTGTGTGCAACCACACACACATATACTTGATATACTTGCTGAACAAACATGAACTTATTACTTTTTTAAATTAAACCTATATACAAACGTTCATTAAAAAATATTGCCAGAGGCTCAGTCAAGTTTTTCACTTCTCGCTATCTTTCTGAAACACATGCAGCTTTGACACAATTAGCGTCCATGTGGTGCATCACTTTCTTCGAACAGTGGATATCCCACATGAGAAACATGGACCAAAAGACTGAGAGAAAATAATAACTGATTCAGAAAGATCACACCATCTTCTCCCAATCACGCTTGACATTCTTGACGCTGCATTGTGTGAGCTTATGTATCGATCTATTGCTGCACCTGCTTGGTTCTACGGTTAAACTGTCAGAGCTGCAGAGAATTTCAGGAGCTTACAGAGGCAGCGGGGTGTAACCCATCTTGTCCCCATCTGAAACCTACCCAGGCATTTGAGCAGACGCAGGAAGACAATGGTCTTACTAATAGCTTGGCCAAAGCGCTGGGGTGAGCAATTTGAGCCGAGGAATCAGACATGCCTGCAGACAAGGAGAAATGCCTGCAGACAAGGCCAGCACTAAGATTCATTCTGTGTTGGGCTATTCTGTTTTCTTCATGCAAAGCTTTGTGATTTTTATTTTGATGGACAATCCTTGAGAGCGAGAACGTGTGAAAATGAACGAAGCTTGAACTTTGCATGTCAGGCGTGCAGTAGGAATATTATGTATTTTCTGGGTCTTAACCACAAGGCCATCTGAGCACGCTGAAAATGATTAAAAAACAGTTGACCAAGGACTTGAGCCCTGACTGAACTTATCCTTTGCCCTTTTAAAATATTTCAACCGTTCTTTAACTGAAGGCCAGTGGAAAACAGACCGTAACATCATTAAGATGGGGAGGAGCCTGCCAAAGAGGAATATCTGTATAGAAAGGGCCCAAAAGCAAAGAATAAACTTCAGAGGAATGGAACCAAATTCAATTTGAAATTGTTGATCGTAACTTGCTTTTTCTGTGTAAACTTTTACTTCATTATACTGTTTGTCTGTAATTGGAGGCAAGAAAAACAGCAAGTTATATATGCTGTCAGTAATTAGTTTAGAATGATTGGCTACCAATGCAGTTCCTGAAATACATAGGAATAGTTGAATTTAGCACTTAGAAAGGATAATAATACTGACATGAAGAGAATCAGCCTATTATTTAGTACAGGGATAACCAACCCAAAACCCTTTTCTAATTCACTATGAAAATAAATGGATTCACACTAGGATTTCTTTTTTGTATGCTAAATGTAATAAAGTGCCATCAAAATAGGAAGCTTGTTAATTAAAAAACAGCGCCAGTGGATGATCCCCTGGACCACACAACAGAGGTACACCTGACCTTGGCAGGGCTGCTTGTATTAGATCTGCCTCTTGGCAAAGACAAGTGAGGACGGCAGACGTCCAAAGATTGAAAAAAGGCGACTCAATGAAAAATTTAATTTGCCTTTATAATGCCACCGCATACCAATCCTAAACCATGTGTTTGATTTGCCACATGACAATTGCTGTATAAAAGGTTAACTTTATCTGTCACATATTATTAATGTTTGTTTATTAATTGGCCACTGGCCACCTGTGCTTTGCAAAAGCGTCCCCAAGGAACATGATTATAGACACTTTGTAGGGGTGCCCAGTAGGTCACCTGGTAGAGCGGGTGCCCCATAAACAGAGGCAAAAAGTCCTTGCCGCAGCAACCCAGGTTCGATTCTGACCTGTGGCCCTTTGCTGCAAATCGCCCCCCCCCCCTCTCAGTCTTTCCCCGATTTCCTGTCAAACTCCAACTGTACTATCGAATAAAGGCATAAAAAGCCAGAAGAAATCTTTAAATAATGAACATATTATAATAGAACAATAATAAAACAGAAAACTCAAAAGATGAGAATACAATACAATAATATAATCCTAAAATGATAAAATGGAATAATGCTAATAAATGAATATTATATGGCAAAAATAAAACTAAGCACATTAGTCTTTAATGTATACAAAATAAAATACAAAATAGAATATTAATAATGTTTAATATTAATAATGTTATTAATATTAATATTAATAATATTAATATTAATAATGTTATTATTCGTCATGAGATTAGTAATCAAAGGGTTTACCGACACTGACCTTGCCCTGTGAGTTCAGCATGCCAAGCTCCAGCTCGTTGTTATGACGACGGCTGTTGGCTTTGCAGAGGCGTATCAGGCAATTCTTGATGCGGAGGACCAGGTAGTAGAACGACTTTGGGCTGGGAACCAGGTTGAAGGGGACGGGAAGGGTGCGTCCCTCATCAAAATAGGAGAGCCACAACTTGGCTCGGGCAAACTTCCACTCCACGTCGGCATCCTCCTGCAGAGGCAGACGGGGGCAGAAAATGCATTTGAAATAAGCAGGGCTGATGAAGACTCACAAAAAAATATCAGATTGTCTTTTGGTGACAACTTCCCAACGAGTTTCCCACTTTTATCTTGTATTCTGTGCTTTTGTTTGTTGCCATTGTATTGACTTGTTAAGGCTTGTGGTATTTTCAACTCACTCTGTAATTCTCCTGCACACTTAGAGGTGATTAAACAATGATCCATATTGTCTTGCTGACAACATCACACCCTTTCTAAATTGACTGACCATCTTATTTATGCACCTCTATCTCCTGGTACGAGCTGTTGATCATAGCAATGAGCATGTTGAGAAGGACGACCACCATCGTGACATTATAGACTCCGTACAGTACGTAGCCGATGTTCTCTATGAACTTATGGTCGTACTTCAGCACCACTGAGATCACTTCAGACAGCCCGAAGATCGACCAGAACAGAGTCTTAAAACTCTCCTCCACCCTGGAAGGAAAGAGAGAGAGGACGTGGCATTGAGAAAACAGTACGTGACAGTCAACACACACATAAATGCCCACAGTGTTATCAGCTAATTGCTCTCCCACTCAAACACACACATGCATGCATTTTAATATTGTGGGGTTTATGAGGTGGCACTGATGAAATAACTGATGAGTCATGTCCGATTTGAACATTATCCCACTTATCCCTTACACACACACACACACACACACACGCACACGCACACGCACACGCACACGCACACGCACACGCACACGCACACGCACACGCACACGCACACGCACACGCACACACAAAACAACATGTTTGACTTCTGCAATGCAGAAATTGACTCAACTTGAGATCATTTGGTTTTATAGAAGTCAGTTCAGTTAAGCCTGTAGCTTTGTCCTGTGTTGACCTTTACACAAAATACTGGAATGTCACTGCAGTTCACGGGTAAACAATAAAGGTTGGTTTTTCACTCCTTAACTTAAAGGTCCCATATACTAAAAGTGACATTTACATGTGTTTTTTGATGATAAAGCAGGTCGAGGTGCTATATAAAACGATCAATCCACAGAGAAATGCACACAATCTGTATTAAGAAACTGTGTCTTTAAACGAGCAGTCAGGACTTCTGTACAGATGTGATGTCACAACTATACTATATATAAGTAGAAAGTGCCTCCACAGTGCCGTTACAGTCATTCCTTAGAAAACCTGAAGATAAAACGAAGAAAATGAATGTGAAACATGTCTCTTTCTTTTCCTTTCAACTCATTCTTTTCTGAGATTCTCCGATCTCTAGTAGAAACCCCAAATACTGTATGAGTATGAATCTGAGAATATATAGAATATGTATGTAGCCTTTTTTGGGGGGGAGGGATCAATGATGTATCTAGAAAGATAAATGAAATGATTTTTCATGATGGTCAAATGTTAATTGTGAATTAAATTCACTGGGACTGTCCATTGTAGAGTTGTGGATGAAATGCGTTCCGCTTTTCCTCTCAATATGAAAAATCCGACTGCTCATTTTGTTCCATTTAAAAAAAATGTAGCCCCCCCCACTGAGATCCACAGTCAAATGCCTGCACAGCCTGAAGGATCATTCTCTGAAACTGACCCAAGGTACAACAGCATAAAGCTGGAGGGCTGTCAACATTGACATTCAGAAGACATGTCTGTTAAATATTCCAGGAGCATGGGCTTGAGATGACAGAAGGGGGCTCAGTAGGGAGGAAGCCGTCTGGTTGAATTGCTGGAGGCGCTGGAGGTGGAAGGAGGTTAAGGGAAGAGAAGCTCTATAGGCTCCTCGTCTGAGGCTGTGGGTGTCTTCCAATTTAACTTCTTTCAGAGAGACATAGTTTCATTGGCAAGCAGAGAGCTAGGTGAAGACACAGAGAAAGAAACAACCTCACATGCATAAAAAGACAGACGCAAACACTCACACACACACACACACACACACACACACACACACACGAAAACAGAGACTCTTCAGAGTACTTCAGTTTGACCTTTCAAAGTACATTCTTTAACCTTCAAGACCAGATCTGTGTCTGTTCTATCTAACTCCGCTGCAAAACATCTGACAATATGCCGTGCCTTAATCCATCACATTCTCTTTAAAAAACACACAAGGAACACATTGAGTGCTTCCACGAGGTAGAGATAGACAGATGAAACGCTGCAATTACTTGGATATTGAAAACCCCTTAACTGTGACTTTTCTTGCATCACGTTAAGCATAGAACAATCATTATTTTTTGCTCATTAGAAAGACTTCTTCTAAATGACTTTCTCTATCAGACTAGCCTTGAGGTATCTGTCCGCAGCATCTATTCCCTGTGCATCGCTGAACCTTAGTTGACATGATTAATGGTCAGTATTCACCATGCAATAATAGCTTTTAATTTCTGTATACACCATTTTTCCTATGAACTTCAAACATGCTCTCAAATGGAAAACACATCCCATTGTCACTGATTTCTCCATCTGCTCACCTACTAACATGACAGATATCCTTATGATATTAAGCCAAGGACCACTGCTAACCCACATGATGATCATTTAGATGTGAGGTTATGCGCAGAGCTTTGTATTATACGCTGAACATTGAACGTACAGAAAAACACGCATGCTACCATAAGAGTCACTATTTCAGACTCCACCCTCATAGACTTAATGCCATATTCATGTGGAATAATAAGATTTGATTTTTTTTTGTTGCACAGAACAGCTTTGGTTATTTCACATTTCTGTTTTTCTCTTTGGTTTAAAGTGGGTGGGATTCAGTTTGAAAAATATGATGTTTAATATTTCTTTCTGCACCAATCAGAACAGTTGGTGGCCTCTTTGAAATCTGATCAGACCATAAACTGTCTCCTAGAAATTCTTTACTAAATAGTTTTTGCCATTCATGTTGTGCTGATGAACGCAATGCCTCTATCATGTTCACAAGCAATGCTTTTTTGAGTGTACTGCAGGGGATCCAAAGTCCCTGGCATTAGCAGGCGTGCATACAGATGAACTAGTGCTGGCCAATGCTGAATGAACGATTATTTTCGACTGAAATTTTTAAAAGTTTACGACATACCGGGTTCGCCCGTATAAACTGCCTTTAGGAAATAGCCATATGCTATAAATATATACAGTATGGAGATTATAATTAGAGAACAAATCCATTTTGAGCTCCAAGTATTAATAATATCAATATAATGCTAAAATGCTCACTCCATTTACTTTTTTTCTCATATAAAAAGGTGAGTGTAGATAATAAGGGAGGGCTTTGTTCCAGGCAACATTGATGTGCCATTAAACCCATCACTGGCAGTGACAAATGCCAACACACGCAATTAAAAGTACACACTCACCACGTAGTTGGCTATTTATTCACACTGTTCATCTGTTCTCCTGGGCAGACTGGTAGTTTCATACAAAGTCCTAAAATTATGTATGACATATATCTGTTGGCAGCGTTACTGATTGAACCATCCATGTTAAACGTACTAATATAGCAACATACATTTACACCTCCTCACTTCTATTCATAATACACAAATACCGATAGAATATAGAAGTGAAGCATCTGACACCAGGTTGATTGTGATGCAAGCCCCCCCCCCCAAAAAACAAAACAGAATTTAGGAGAGAAAACTAAAGAAACAAAACAGAGATATTTGATTTTGCATGAGAGTAAAGAGCCTTTTTCCATACTGGATAATGCTGACGCACAAGCAGCCAGTGATGCTGTGCGCCATCATTTGTTTTGCTCACCTCGTTTTCCGCTCGTTTTGCTTCACTAGAATCTGTGTGAGATGCCTCTCTGGGAGGAAGTGCAATTATGAAAAATTTAAAATGCATCCTCGGAGATCAACTCGAATCAATTTGCATTTGTCTTTTGCTAATGTCAGCTCAGGTACTGGTCATGTGTGTATTATAACTGAGATATACGAGACACTCGATGCTCTGGATAATGGAAGACTTTTTAACAACGTAACGATGAGATTATTTCATTTTAAACTTGTGTGTATGTGAGTGTGTGTGTGTGTGTGTGTATGTGTGTTATAATATAATTGTACATCAGGCAGTGAATCAGCAGGGACTGTGAGCATCTAGAGACAGAGATGTTATTATCTGTTATTAAGAGTGACAGCTCCCAATAGGATGCAAACAGCATGACACACAAAAAAAAAACCTTATCCCTACAAGATACTGACAGTAAAGAACTTACTGTTTGTGTGTGTTTGTGTGTGCGGGGGACTGGTGAGTCACCTCGGCAAACCCAATCACCATCAGCCCAAAAACAACAACCCCCTCCTCCCGAGACAAGCTCTCTGCCTCTCTTGCTTTATGCTCTAAGTTAGTCTCGGTCGTTGTCTTAGCTCCTCACTCTCTCGCTATCATTTATGGCCTCATGTTCGTTTTCTCTATCTCTCTCACCCATATTCTCATTATATTTCCATTGCCGTTGCTTTTTTATCTTTTACGCATCACCCTGTCTCCTTCTCTCACACCCTTTCGATCTTTCATCCCAATAGCTTTTAGCTATTTTTTAATTATTTCTTCCCCTTTCATATATTCCTCCTCTTTGTTTAATCTGCAGCAATCTCGCATTGGCCAGATGAAAATGTAAATGTAGACTTTATCAGCGCCTCCAACCATCCTTCTGCCCTTCAGTCATTAGTAAGATATTGTATTTCTCCTCTCCCCTCCTCTCCTCTAGCCAGAAAGGCAACTTTAGACGAAACATCTTTAAATATTAAATTGAGTTTAACTTTCAATCTGTCGCGCCAAAGGAGCTGTCACCATGGTGACAGCAGGGGTTGGGCCTTGCCCACCTCAGATTTGAATGAATGAATGAATGCTGCTCCTTTGAGATGCCTGCCTGCCTGTGTATGTCTTTGATGGAGCCAAAAAGGGAGAGAGACAAAGAGAAAGATCAAATATAGATGTGTGTCTCTCATGAGTGTGCCTGTTTATGAGTGCGTATATATTTGTGTGACAGACAGCGGATAAAAAAGAAGGCTGCTTCGGTGTGGGTCTTCAGGCAAATTGTGATGTGTTGTCTTATTAAGCGGGGAATACAACACCACAAGATGAGCAATTAGGGTGTTTTGATACTGAATCAAGCACGACATCAACCACTCTGTTTTAATTTTGCCAGATCTCTTGCTGTCTGTCTGTGTCTCTGTTTCTAGATCTTTTCAAAATAAGCAGCACAAACCATTGTGTAGGGTGATTTAGATTTGGGTGACTAATATGTGCGATATCAGCCAGTCACACTGAAGGGTCATCCAAAAACACAGATGGAAAATTGACAGGGCATAATTACCAAATTCAATGTCTAGTCTACATCCTCAAAGCCCCTTCACATGAAACGCTACAACGGAAAACTACTGTTTGAAAAATAAAAACAATGCAAACCTTTAAACTTTGTCTTGCTCCAAGTATCTAAGGTAAGCAAACTTTTAGTTACTTTAGAAAGAAATAGGCTAATCTTATCATAAGTATAATAATGGGACTCACTTGCTCGGAGCTAGTATAATACAACAGAATACAGCAATTGCAATTACTTTATTTTTATGCATTTTACATGCTTCCTCAGATGGTGAGAAGGTTAACTTTTTGTCGTGGACATGCAGCTTCAGCCTCATTTCAGCACATCATTTAGCACATTCTTATGTATGTAGCCATCGTATGCATATTTACATCCATGCATGCTTATACTTCGCACTTAGCCTACACTAAAACCATTTTGTGTCAAAGTTGTAAATATTGTCTGTGAATTTTATTTTGTTGTATGTGAATAATGCCTGTTGTGCTACTCATGTGAATATAATGTTAACTAAGCTGCAGCTGATAAAATCTGATTATAATGGCCCTTAGTCACTATCCGCGCAAGCTTCTGATTTCCACTGGCTTGTATGCGTGCTGGTATATAACGAGGTGTAAGTGTAACACAGTAGAATGTCCAAACATTTACCTTTCCTCTGGTGTTACTTTATTTTATACCGCTGAGGCCCTATAAACTTCTTTACTGAATTCACAATGAACTCACAATCAACTCGCCTGTTACACGTTCAAAAACAGTATGGCTTCCCAGTGTGTGCATCTTTGCTGATGGACCCACATTACTTTATAGAAAACCACAGGCCTTAATAAACACAGCCATCTATTGGCACAAATGTACACACATAAACAAAACAGAAAATGAACAATATGGCTCCTACACTGATAATGACGGTTTCACTCGCCAAAAATGAGTCAGAAATGAGGGGCCCACATCAACATTGAATGATCAATGTATCTACAGGTAATTCATTCTTCACGTTATGGCCTAATGTTCCCATGACCAAATATGAAACTCTGCTCTTTAGCCTCTTAACTCAACTAAAGGAATACATTTCAGTACAAAGACTTGGTGAAATGTCAAGTCATGGTCTCAGTGTTATTTCAGAGGAATTACATCTCACCAAGAGGGTACACTGAATGCTTGACATCATCTGTCATGATAATGGAAGAATTTGCTGAAATATACAGAAAATTGGCACACACTCAAGCTACTGGTCCGAACATTTCAGCCCATATTGGTCACACCACATGAAGGCATTCTTTTTCTGTTATGTGTGTATCTCTCAGATGTGCTTGACTGGTAAAGGCTGAACACAACAGACTGCATTGGGATTGGCGTCCCATGCTTCTGGTGTCTGTATCAGCTATATTCTGTAAAAAAAAACAAAAAAACAAGGAAAATAACAAAGCAGCTATATGGTTACTGATAAAATTAGTTCCACCATCTTTTCTGAATCTGTTCAAGCATCTCATGTAATTCAGCAAACACATCATCCACAAAAGAGCATGTGTACGGTATCGTTCACTTCTCCTCTCCCCACACTTCTGTTATTGATGCCCCGGCTGGGGATGCTGTTTTACCAAATAAAAATATCCCTAAAACCAAATGGGGGGCAGATGCCTGTGTATTGATGAACTCTTCTGAGCGTGGCAAGGCATTTTTACATGGTCAGAATGAATGCCGGTATGGGCGGGAGTAGACAGAAATTCAGTGGGAGCGGGATAAAGTTAACAGTCCTGTGCAGGGCTCGACCAGGAGAGTGTGATTCGATTTTTCTTTGTTTCGGAGGGGAGAGGGAGACACACCTGGTGGAGACCTGCACTCTACTGAGTGCACTTTTCTAGTTTACATTGCATTACAAGGCTTTGTCCTTGGCTTTAATCTGATATGCCTTGCCGGTACCGTCTCAGTGCTCATGCTTAGTCTTTCAATTCAATGAAAATACATACATGTTCACTAGTATGCAAAAAGGTCCACGTTTGCAAAGAAACGTAATTCCTCCAACACAAGATAAAATAACACATTGTGGTATATAAACAGCATATAAATGAACAAGTAAAAATAATTAACAACTGGGAATAAAAGAACAAAATATATATTCTAATATCTGATTTCTTCCTACCTTTCCAAATGGTAGAATGAGTCAGCCTGACCTTCTCTCATCCTCTCTCTTTTCCCTCCTTTGTCTATGCATTCTGGCTGCTCTCCCACATTTTGCACGAACAAACAGCTGGTTCAACAACACCTGCATACACATCTTTCCCTGTGGTTCTCTTTTCATCCCTCATTCCCTCAATCTCCCTCCTCATTCCAAAGGACTTTACCTCCCTGTTTTGTCGCACTGCTGTTTGCTCTCCCTATGAATGTGCTGTATATATTCAGTATTATTTCCAATGTTTCACTTCAGCATCTGTATAATCATTATTTTTGATTTGTTTCAGAGGTCCCCTGACACCCTGTCTTTTTATTTTTATTCTGCCCAAAAATATGCACAATGTCCACCTCTGACTGTTTCAAAACACTGTATTCCATCCATCTCTCCCTTTTTCTGCCTTTACCTGCCCTGTGCTCTCCCTCTCTGTCTGTCTCTCTATGCTATGGTGTCATGCATGGTTGACTAGAACATAGAGACAGGTCCACCAATGTCCAAATCAGAATCACGATGTGCATGTGTGTGAATCGATCTGAACATAAATGTTTTAATTTCCCCCTAAGCACTTGTTATAGACACACATTGAGGGAGAGGATGTGTGAATATGTTTGTATGAGCGTGCCCTTTGTATATGTCACTTATCAAGTTTATTTGCACATAAATGCATGGGCATTAAACAAAGGGCATGTGGTGTGTGTGTGTGTTTTTTAATTGTGTGAGTCAGATAGCTGTCTGTGCCTTCGTGCCTCAGGGGTTTGAGTATGTGTGGCTATTGCTCCTCAGTCTTCATTAAGCCCTATCCAGCTGTGCATATACGTGTATATGTGGGTGAGTTTTAGCTTGTGTGTGTGAGTGAGTGTGAGAGTGATATCCTCTAACTCATTTCTACATCATACCCCACTCTCCTTCCCCTCACATCACTCTCTCGACCCACCCAGCCTGAGTGGCCCCACTTGGGGTATCATTTCTCCCTACACCTGGCACTTCCTCATGTTCCTGTATCAGAACAGGACCAGCCCTTTCTTTGCCCTCCATCAAACCTCTCTCTCTCTCTCTCTCTCACACACACACACAGTGCTGGTTGACAGGAAGAATGGAGATGAATGATGGGAGACTGTTCTTCACAGTTTGTGCACAGCATAGGTGAGACTATTATCAACAATTGTACACAAACATATTGCAGTCACACCTAATAATTAAACTGAGTGGGCCAGTTAAGTAAACATGCACAGACACAAACAAAACACAAAAATGCATCACAGTGTACATACTGCAAGACAATTATCGACACAATATTGGACAAAACAGATTACAAAAATGAGACGGTGCAAAAATAATTTCAATACTGTCTCTCTGCACAATGGACTTTCGCTCTGTCAAACACTCTACAGACAAGCTGGAGCCACACTGACCCCTGGTGGCAAGACTGACAACAACAGAATCTGAAAAGATTTTTTTTGTCACACTGAAACCATCTTTATACTACAACTTCCACTGCCGGAAGTTAGCAATTTAAAAAATGTCAGAGGAAGATCAGCGCGGCTCATTTAGAGGCAAGGACAGTTCCTTGCATAAAAAGAGGTCGGAGCGGAAATAGTTTCTATTTTTGTCACAGCTGTGCAAATACTGATTTTTTTAAAACACCCTCATTGATCTCTAAAGTAGAGAGGAGAGTTGATAAAGAGGACAAAGCTGGATCATGCAGCTGTGATAGAGACGACTGTGTAATGGTAATGATAAGGCACTTCAATCTGTGGGGCCCGGGGTTTTTTCTGTACTTGTCTTTGCTTTTTGAAAAGTCTTCATTATATCTGCCTCTCAGGTTGTGACCACAATCTTTCTGTCTGTCCATTTCAACTCCATTAGTAACTGCTTCTGCCTGCCTTTCTGTCAGTTAACTCCGTCTCCTGCCGCTGCTGTCTGTCCGCCCATCATGTTGCCTGGATCTTTGGCTCCATGTGAGCAGCCAAGCGAAACTTGCAGCCTCTAAGAGCCATGTGATATGGTTCAGAAGAAGAGCTACTGTATATGCACAGCACAAGTCAGTAAGTCGATAAGTCAGCATGGGAAAGAAGTGCAATCACCCACCTTTTATGATCAGTGATTCGATCAAAGTGAATGTTCAGCTGTTCATAAACACTGAAATGTTTCCCAGGCTTTACATACCTCACAGGTAATAGAAAAAATGGAGGATAATGGCGGTCAAACATCCCGTGCATTTAAATAAACAGCTACGGCTAAACAAATACATACATAAATACCGTAATTTCAGGACTATAAAGCGCACCTGACTATAAGCCTCACCAGCTAAATTTAGGGTAAAATACAGATTGCTCCATATAAAAGCCGCACCCGACTATAAACCGCAGGCGTTTTGATGTGTAATTACCGTAGTATATAGGGGTTCCTGCTACCACGGAGGGGATTGTCGGGACAGAGATGACTGTTTGGGAACGCAAAGCGTCCCATTTATTAACAATAAATCTTTCAATCATTCAATCAAACTTTCACATCTTTGACATGGCGAACAGCATTCGTGCAGAGTACAAATAATACAACGGAGCAAAGTAATACAAAGTGCTCGCCTGTAACACGGCAGTAAAAGTGCAGTCCCGCGGCCGTTTACGTTATCAAAATAACCAGCCATTCATTGATGTCAAGGGTACGTGCAGCAGCTCTATTTCCTTCTTTGACAGCCAGATCGATTGCCTTTAACTTAAAAGCAGCATCATATGCACTTCTCCGTTTGTTTTCCATGTTGAGGGTGTTTGCATGAACACTTCCTTCGCGCAAACTGTCGCTGAAGCTCTCCTACTCTTTGTTTTGCTCTCGTTACCTGGCGCCAGATGTCTGCCTCGGTCTCGCGCATCCTCGGTAGCGCGCCCCTGGTTACCGTAAGCCGTAGAAAAGCCGCACCGTTGTATAAGCCTCAGGGACCAGAACGAGGGAAAAAAGTAGTGGCTTATAGTCCGGAAATTACGGTACACTACTTTTATGTAGCACATCAGCAGTAGGAGTGTGATATTACACTGTTTTTATTTCCTAACTTTCTGACTTGATCATCCTTAGTAAAGGTATTTAAATGGCCAGTGTTTATAGGCTAAGCTTAGTTACACACATACTATAGAGATATGCCCCTGTATCAAGTAAACATACTTAAGCAAAGGCAGATGGACAGGCAAGCAGTCTGGTATAATTACAGAAAACGGAATCACAATCACCATAAAGCTTGCAAAAAAAGTAAAAAAGTGCAAAAAAAGAACTGGACCAAAGAAGCTGAAAAGGTCTTAATCATTATGCAAGCAAACTGCGGTGCAGAAAACTGCTGGGATTAAGGCAACGACAAACAAGCCAACAGCACAAGGTTCATGCTTATGAGGAGACAGATGTTGACACTTCGGAGCAGTGTGTCATGGTTGGAAAGCCTATTAAAACAAAATCAACTGAGTGCACACATTCAAGTCACACTTTGTGTTCTTCACTGATTAAAAAACTGCAAATGCACATATTGGTTTTGAACATGCCCTAACATTGTGGGATGCTTTATTATCAAGCTTGCAAAATGACAAAGCTCCAGTATGTGCGACATGCTTTCTTGCAACTAACTGTGAACCTTAATGTACCAGATGAAAAACTGCAATTACTGAACATAGGTTTTTTTAGAAAATGACAGAGTAATTACAGAGCAACTTGTAAAGCAATGCTTTGCTCTAATGGATTGAGGAGAAATGGTGTAATGTCGTCTGTTTAAATCTGCAGATGTCTTCCTCTGAGAACATGAATAATGATATGTGACAGAAAAACTTCAGAGAGAGTTTTCATTTTGGGATGAATGATGATATACAGACTCGCTGAAATATTGTGTCAGCAGCCCAAGATGGATAACTTCACCACAAATATATGACAGTGAAAGATCCGCTGTCACTCAGTTTGCAACAGATGTAAAAGAATGGTGTTGCAGACACGTGGATAAGAAGGAGGCAGATGTGATATTCAGATTGATGTGTTGCGGGACTTGTTGGACAGGTTATTGCTGTACAAGCAGTTTGATAGTATGACACTACGACTTGTCGGTAAAAATGGATGACCTTGAAAATTAAGATAAAGGCAACACTTCAGCAGGTTTAGTGCATTTAGAGTACTGAGGATTGTTGTCACAGGATGATTTTTAGTTATCAGCTATAACAATAATGTGTCCCACTCAATTTGTCTTACTCAAGCCCCTGCCACACAGAATGTCCACAACAGTGCCGCAATGAAGTAACACTGCAACGCCCACTTTGTTTATTCACACTGGACCAACCAAAGGCAAGAGGCGGTGTAACGCCGCCCCTGTGTATGATTTCACATTTCACAGCAGCCAGCCTTCTGGAAGAAAAAGAGGCTTCGGCATCTTCTTGTATGAGTTGATTTACTTACACTCAGAAACGACTTGTCCCAGAAATCGTCAACTTTATAAGCTACATTAAAGTAGCACAATTGTCTGTAGAGAGAAGGACAGAGACGGACTGCAGCACCCGGCAGTGCATACACTTATTTAAGGGGGGCGAGAGAGGAAGAGAGATAGAGAAAAGGTATACCATTGAATGCAATGTAAGTTAGTAACAACTTAGGCTAGTCTGAATGCTGCTTTGTCAGTTTTAGACCCTCCTGTGGGTCGACACGTGCATCGCTACTGTTGAGGTTAGGCACTGTTGCGGCGCAGTATCTATCTCCGCTACTGTACAACTGTAGTGCACCTACATACTGACATTCATGGTACATGTCATCAAATGGCCCAGATGGAGCTGACTAGGCCGGTAAATAAATATGGGAATGAATACAAAGGTAAAAAAAAGAAGCTAATTAAAACTGAAATATCAATTTATGTCACATTATAGTTTTAACTTTAACATTTCATGGCATATTCATTTATTTATCGAGTCATTTATTTATAATGTATTTATTCTTTTCTATTTTGGCAGCAGTTGCCATCTTAATTCCACTTATATTTTAGCTTTAGTCAAAAATGGTTCTGTTTATATGAGAGTTACAGCAGAGTAGATCTCTATTCTACAGTACAGTAAACACATCATGGAGCTGGGGAAAAGACAGATTTCATATGCATGACTTTGTTAAAGCTGTGATATAAAACCACAATTCACAATTCTAGCTACACCATGTTTGTGTAAGTGTTTGTGGATGTTTGTCAGAGAGTGGAAAAGATGCACACATGCAGATATAAACATATGTTTAAAAATAACCATCTAATCACAGTCACTCTCTCAGCCAGGCACAACTCACGTGGTGAAGGCAGGATTGTACTTGGCTCCCAGGTAGTAAGAGTACAGGTTGAACATGCCAATCATGAATGCCACAAACACCATGATGAAGATGACCATGAACTTGAAGATATCTTTGACTGTGCGCCCCAGTGAGATCTGCAGTGGGCCAAAGCTCTCATTGGCTGGCAGGATGTAGGCGATGCGCGAGAAGCTCAGCACCACCGCGATGGCGTAAAGGCCTTCTGAGATAATCTGGGGGTCTGAGGGCCGCCACTTGTTCCTGGCTGGAGGAGAAAGAAAAGCTGTCAATGTATCATCTTATTGAACCACTGCAGACACCAGAGGGTGTTGTTTAATTGTTTGTGTTTGTGGGAAACTGTTTTTTCGCCCATTTGGACAATAAAATGGGTCCTCAGTTTCACACTGAATAAAACCTAGTATAGCTCCAACATTAATGTTGAAATGACCGGCCACAATTATCCACAGCTGCATTTGTAAATATAACTATCCTTCATTTTTTTTCCCCTTCTGGACAAACTTTTGGTCAGAGTTGGATCTAAATGACATTGTACAAACAATGTAAACACCACATAGAGAAAAAATAAGTAGAAAGAAATACTATTTTGCTGTCACTCCAATTGTGACAAGGAGTAAACAAAATCATAAACAATGTGTATTTGTCAGTGCAGATGTGGAGACTTATGGTGAACAGCTTATGGGGATAATAACTGACAGTGATGTACAGTACAGTACATTTTCATCTAAATATTGATGTCATGACAGAGTCAGGCCACCAGATGACAGCACTGATGAAGGTTCTCTTAATAGGCCACCAAGAAGTCTACAGTCAAGCAGCATGCAGCATGTTTGAACACGTTGTAGAGGAGTTGCTTCTGGAACTAAAAGTCTATATTTTCTTTGATCTTAAGTTTTCCTGAGTCTTTAATATTCTGAAATGTATCCAGTGGATATAGTGGAGAGGAGCAGGCAGTTGTATATTTACAAGAAAGGCAGATAGAGTAGGGAAGGTAGGAGGGGTAGAAGTGGTTTTCTCTCATCGATCGGCGCTTAATTATATTGTGATTAAAAATATATATACATTTACGAAAATAACCGTTTGCTCTGTTTGCTTATCTGTGGAGTTTATGTCTACCTAAGTATACTGTATATGTATATCTGCTCTTTCTCACTTGCACATTAAAATCCACATTGCACATTTTAATATAGTGTTTTATCTGCAATACTGTACTTCTATTTTATTCTATTTTATTGTTGTTCATATTTTGTATTTTATATTTTATCTTATTTTAGTACTTTTGATTGCTCTGTACCGCTGCTACGATGACCTAATTTCCCCTCGGGGATAAATAAAGTTATCTATCTATCTATCTATCTATCTATCTATCTATCTATCTATCTATCTATCTATCTATCTATCTATCTATCTATCTATCTATCTATCTATCTATCTATCTATGGAGGAGAATGTGCACAAATATGTGTGAATATCTCGAGTTGGTTTATGCACAGTATTTTGTTTTATTTAAAGGTTTGAAATAAAGTATATTTAATTCATTACATTTTTGCTAAATCTTGACGAAAGCATGCAACATTGACATTTTTTTTCAAAATGACAAACACACGTTCATCTTCTTGTATCCCTGCTCAGGTTTTTAGTTTTTCATGACATTTTTAAACAAATACTCACCTGATTCACCTTATCAGCGACGGATGTAGCACAACAATGATTGAAACACCTTATATAAAGCTTCTACATTTTATTATGTGGTGTCAAACTGGTCTTTCCTGAGAAAACATGGTATGGTAAATAAGAAATCGCCATTTTGTGGAACAGAAACTATTATTTATTTCAGATTAAACATCAAAAGAATTGTAGTTAGGACTAGTGGCAGTCACAATGGCTAACAAAACAAAGAAAAGAGCTGCAGGAACTCAGACTCTGTCCACAAGTAACCTCTAGTCAACACTAGAGAAATACGTAAACTCCTTAGCATTGTCATCATATTTTTGGAGTAAATGCCTACCGAAAGTGAAGTAGGCGACTTCTTCAGGCAGCGAGGCGTTGCTGAGGTCATCGTCTGGTACGTGCATGTCCACATACTGCTGGGCTTTGGATGCCTTGAGGAACGCCATGAAGCGTGCCGTGAAAGACGCCACAAAGATAGACAACATGCCAAAATCCAGAACGTTCCACAGGTGCATGATGTACTCTCTGGGTCCGTCGGTCCAGATCTCCTTACATTCTGACCAAATCATACCTGAGGACGAGGAGACACAAATAAACACACAGATACAGTATATTGTGAAAAGACGGGCAATACAGTACACATGAAATATATACAAGCTAAGGAAGAGGCCCTCGCATGCATTGTAAACATGCACAGGTACCGCTGCAAAGAAACATGCGTACACACAGATGTTGACAACAAAGTTTATAATTTATACTCAACCATTCAGACATCACACTTATAGCTCACACACACACACACACACACACACACACACACACACACACACACACACACACACACACACACACACACACACACACACACACACATACACACACATACACACACACACACACACACACACACACACACACACACACACACACACACACATACACACACATACACAAAATGGAAAAAAAAATCCTCCTACGCAACCACTCTGTCATTCCCTATTTGGAGCCAAAACAAGGAGAAAATTGCTTACTGAAAAGGCGCCCTGATCAGTATCATCTCGCTAACAATTACCGGGCCTTCAAAGCAGGTTGCTGGAATTACAATTACCCTTCTCCACCACTCATAGAATACAAAAGCGGCACATACACAAAAAAACACACACAAGCACCTGCTGCCAAAAATTACCGCAGATGGGGCAAAGTATGGTGCCATTACACGTAAACAAATAAAACCAGGAACATTTGTGCACCAACGTACACAAACCACTCCCATAATGTTATTATATGTGTGTATCTGTAGATGAAAGGAAGAACATCAGCAGATGGGAAACAGCTGAGGTCTGACAGATCAGTCATCCCCGTCTATCTGTGTCTTCATGCCTGTCTTCTTGTATGCCATACACTCCAGCCATCCCTTTGCTTTCATCCATCTCCCCAGCTCCCATCTTTCATCCATTTTACTTTTTCTCCATCCCTCCCTCCAATATTTCCTCAGCACCGCTTCTCAGGTCAACCTCCAAATTTCCATCCAGCTTATCGTTAAGACTCAACAACTCTGGCCTGTGCTGCATCCAACCAGGCAACTTCCATTTGATCTTTGGAAGATAAAAGTGAATGAATTGTTGTATTTCTATAACCTCAGCTTTCATCCACTTGGTTGGTAAAGTGCTGCATTAAGCTGCCTCATATCAAAGCTGGGCATAAAAGTTCACAGACTCTTTCTACAAACTTTAATAACTTATGCGGATGGAGTTGTGTTGTAACAGAAACCATTGGTAGAATGTTGATTTAGTACATCTATATTGATTGAGGAGAACCTATTATGCTTCTCCTTATTTTATGTCATATATATATACAGTATTTTACATACACTGCTACATGTAGCTCCGTGCGAACGTCTGGGGAACCTGTAAAGTTGACGTACTGGAATACGTTGAATTGGTTTTGAAGCCTTTATTTGTGATTTTTCACGGTAGAAAGTGCCGCCATTCTCTGTTACAGACATTCCCTGGCAGCAATGATGGACAGCACGGAGACAGTGAGAGCACATATGCGAAAGACTCGTAAATGCTGACCAATCAGAACAGACTTGGCTTTGTTGGGAGGGGGGCTTAAAGAGACAGTTAAAAAAAAAAAAAAAAACGAACTAAAGTATATAAACATGTTCTAGTGGAAACACAAAATCCAAGTATGAACCTAAAATTAAGCACAAATAGGTCTCCTTTTAAAACTTAATGTATAAGACAAATAAAGACAGATAAAACATTTTGCGTTAACTCTCTTGTATTCTGTATCAAGGTTATTTTTTTTATCATGACAGAGAATCTGCTTCAACAGTGTCTAAAATCTATTTGCATTTTAATTGGCTGCAACTGTGCAGCATTCCAAACACCCTAGAAAGCGACTTACCCAACACCCACTTCATGATCAACATCTCTGTCCAGGAGAACTGGGTGGTCTTGACCCGAAACACCTGTCGCGGGTGGTCTGTGATGGTCTCATTGGGCAGGTTCTTGACACCCTCAAAGCGGTCTGAGGCGTTGACAACCAGCAGACCCAAGAAGATGGTGAAGGAGACAGCGTGAGCCACGAATTTCATGAAGGGGCTTCGCAGGATCTGTCCAAGCTGGAAGAGAGAAGATTGAGGATATAATAAGATGTATGTTCCAAAGTGTATCTGTGGTTCCCAAATATTAACTTAGGACTAAGTGATTAATAGTTGCTCTCCGTAATAATTGAGATACCTTGTTTCTAGCATCCTCTTTGGCAGTAAGGTGTAATTGCAGGCAATCCTGTTCTTTCAGAGTCCTCGATCTTGTTGCATTCATGGTCGCTATGTGTATTGACTTATTTCTTTGCTCTTTTGTAAACTGATTTGTACTCTGATTGCAAGTGAACGCAGCATCGATCTGGGCTGGCAGACAAACCGTTGTCAGCACCATCACTATTAACAAAATCTAAAGGAGTACAACATTAAAGATTTAAAGATTATAAAGCAACATCGGCATTCCAATGTGTTTCTGGACTAAGTACGATATTCACTCTCCGTTTTGGTCCTCCCGACTCCTAATGCTGTGTTAAACCCAAACGCGAGTGAACTTTTGCATTGTGTTACTCACGCAAGTTACAGCTTGGGAACATATTGGGATCATTTATATTTATTTGTATTAATTTGCATTACTTGGCCGAAATAACCACATGTGCTGCTTTATACCTGAGGTGCATGCAGTTCTGCGAATTCCGGGAAGTTTGTCTGGATAACTGTTGTTTCCAATGCTACTTAAGGTACAGAATTTTCTGCGATTTAAGTGTAATTAGCGGATCAAAAGTATGCCAAAAATAACTACATTTTGTCTGATTAAATGCTTTGTAAGGTCTGTCCACAAAATGACAAGCAAACAACTTTTGAAATTCATATTTCTAACCTTGCTCAACACTTATAGGTCTTTGCAATACAGCGTCACGCACATTTCTCGCTCGAGTTGAACTAGTTGAACTGGTGAAATATGCCATTTGTCATTCAGATGTGAAAAGCTAGCTTGGTGCGTTTGGTGCGAACACACCATAGTAAATATCTCAAACATGGCTAACAGATAATTGCTCGCTTTGTCTGTTTGACAAATTGATTCACATAGTGTGAAACACTGAGCACTAACAAATGTGTTGAGAATGCATTTCCTTTCTCATAAATCATTCTTCCCTGCCACTGCTCGCTCATTGCTGTGTTTCTTGGGGCATTACCACCACCTGCAGATTAGTGGAATTATGTGAAACCATTGGCAGGAACATGTGGGGACCCAATTATTAAATAAATCTCCCCATCATTCTACTAGTGGTCAAGAACTACATAGTGTATTTTTAAGGTGTCAAAGCCCTTTCATGGCACTGTCTTTGAAAGGTTAAAAAACGGACTATACACAAGTGTAAATTACAGCCAAACAAACATCTGTTTTTATTTACTGAGATAAATCAGTGTTCATGCTTTATGCAGAGTTCCTCAAATTTTTGGCCCACAGAGACCAAAATCTGACAAGCATCACTACACTACCCTTCTTCGCAGACAAACAGCAGCTGTTGTAATTCATGAATATGAAACCTAATGCCAGGGTAACTAAGATGCCAAACAATCAGCAGAGTTTATGAAAATGCGCCATATGGGGAGAAAGTAATGCAAGATGGTCCTGCACAAGAGGCGTTAAACATGCCGCCACCACACACACACACACACACACACACACACACACACACACACACACACACACACACACACACACACACACTTCCAACCACATACAGACATTTGAGATGCCAACATTTGCCACTCTCTAAACCTGCTGTGTTCAATATTAAGTACCCACAGGCATCTCTACTCTCTGCTTGCACGGGGATATTATAGCTGTCCCCATGCAGCACACACTACTAAACCATGCGGGAAGAGGTGGTTTGGTGAATCTTAACCCTGCAAAACCTCCTGTAAACCTCATCCTGCTCTGCTTCTGCACTGATAAGGCTGATCTATTCCATCCTTCAGTTTCAATGAGATGGTCATCCCCGATACTGCTTTGTGGGGACTGCAAACCCCATGGGTTTCTTTTTTATCAGTGTGATGGTAACAAGAGCTGATCTTCTCTCCTCCAACAAAATGGTGTCTGCTGGTGCATGCAGACTACATCAAAGAGGTTTGGTGAGAAATAGAAATCTAACAAGGCCAGAATGGAGCTGTTGTGTCCTTTATTAATACCTAACATCTTTCCAACTGAGAAGCAAGAATTACTATCTAGATATGAGCAAATACCGTCTGTCATACGTGTGTGTACGTAGTGCACACACATTTTGTGTTCAAATCACAATAGATTATGGGGCACATTCTCATAACTCACACACATATACACAATCCCAATGACAAAAACAGATTATTTAATTGGTCAGCCATCAAACTTCCAATCACCTTTTTAACTGTAAAGAGTTACAGCTAATCACAACTCTCCCATCAAAATCCCTCTATTTTTTCATTATATCCAATATTTTGTAGGTGATACACTTTTTGCATTCTTATTGACTGCAGTCCAATGATTTCCAGTCATAGCATCAATGATGAATGGCTTGTGACCCTGTCCATGTGTCGATAGGACTTTTTTTGTTGTAGCGACCTGCGTTTGAAACTCCCAAGAGACTAGAGAGGAAAGAAGAGAGAAAATAGCTAAGGTCCAGTAATCAATAATCCTTTGTTTCCTTGTTCATCATCATTTACCAAGTCCATTTATCACAATTTGTAAGTAAAGCCACACACTTATTTAATTTATGTTACATAAAATATCTGTAGATTTTGTTTTACCTGATGGGGTGGGGCAAGTTACGCATTCACCATTCTTGATGTGTATAGTTTCATTAAATCACATGGTAACAGGTAACTATAGCTTTATCATGTAAATGCAGTGAGGTAAAAAGCTGAATATTTCTCTTTGAAATATAGTAAAGTAGAAGTATAAATTAGCATAATATGAAAATACCCAAGTAATGTATCTCAAACTTGCACTTAAGTACACTACTTGAGTAAATGTAGACCACAACATTGATTGAATCACTAAATAAGTCAGCAATAGTTCATCAATAATAAAATAAATAAAATAAAAGTTGGCCCTGACACTTAACACTTATTCTACTTCATCTCTTTTCTGTCAGTCAGGCATGACTGAAAAGTGTTACTGTTCAGATTCAGACAACTTTATTTATCCTGAGAAAGGCAATCCTTTAAGCTTACCCCGTCCATATACAACAAACACAATTTAAAAGACATCAAAACTCACAGGCAAGGCCCTGTGTACATCCTTCAATACGTGTCCCATCACTCTCTGTATAGCATCCTAATTTTTTAGCCTTTTCAATCAATAAGAAATATTTATCATCAAAATAAGGCATCCATTTTCCATAACCTCCAGAGCATATCTTGTATGTGTCTCTTAAAGGAGATTTCAAAAGCAATTATATCTGTTTTCTCTGTCTACCTTCAAGGATTTACTACTAATTTTTGAGCAACAAAAAATATTCATATCTTGATCTCTCCCCACTGAAAGGAGAAATGTAATAAGGTTTGAGATTCTAATAACGGTGTGTTGTGGTGCCGTAAAAATAGAGAACACTATGAGCCTTAACAGATGAGATGATGCAATTGATGAGATGAGCAGAACAAAATTACATGATTAGCGCCAGGTGTTCGAGGGCACACTACACACAATCAACCAAAATGCATCAAAGCTTTTTCTCTGCAACTGTCTTCATGCATTTCTCTGATTAACTCTTATCTATTCTATTATCAAATCCAATTTAATATCTTTTGTCTCCGTTGAGCTGCCATCACATTATCAATAAGAATGCATAAACATCCATTTCATCGTTGTGTTATTAGTTTCACTTAAAGGGAAGCTATTATACTCTTTTTCAGGTCATCATCAAATCATGCATTTTGTGTTCTTACTAAAACATGTTTACATGTTCAAAAAACACTATTTTTCCTCATATATAGAGCTCATGGCTGCTATGCCTGTATCCACCCTCTGTCTGAGAGACTCTGTTGCAGCACCTGTCTCTTTTAAGACACCCTCCCGAAAAAGCCCAGTCTGCTCTGATTGGCCAGCACTTCCTGGTCTCTACTCCGCTATTCCATATCCGTATTACTGCAGAGGACTGACTGCAACTGCGTATAGTGGGATTTTCTGCCACCAAACGTCACAAATACAACCACAAACACAACCAGACATGATGCAGCAGGACTGTGATACAAAATTAGGGAGCAATGAACAACATTACAGCTTTGTCTGCCGTTAGCATGTAGCTACATGTAGTAAACAGCAGCACATGCTACCGGAGCAGTGTGTAGCTGTACTTTGTGGCCGTGCCCGGCGTGCTCTTCATGGATCAGATGACCTTATTTGAAAATCTGTGAAGGCTTGGTGTCAGACCACCGACAAAGTAGAAAAAAACTGTCTGAAAGGAGGCATTAACAGCAGTCTGTATCCTGAGCAGATCTGCTCATGGGGTGTTATACAGGTTTCCCATAAACATGCTTACCTCATTATCTGAAACTTTGATCATATTTACCATGAACATCTAAAATTATAACAAGATATATTAAGAAAAAAGATCAGGAAAGGCATAAAAGGTCCACTTAAATTGTTTACTTATCATTCCACCCTCTGTAGTACTGCATTTTACATATCTCAAAAGTCTATTTGCAGTAATAATAATAATGATTTTCATCCACACTACTTTTTTCCCCTGCTTCCTCAGCTGCATCAGACTGTGACACAGGCTCATTGGTTTGGTTAATTGATTCATAATCAAATGTAATCACACTTGCATGCCCATATTAACATACACAGGTGTTTTAGTGGCATAGTGATCAGGAGCAGAGCTGTCTCATGGTTGAATCCATGTTTCTCTGGTGCAGACACTTTCAGTGTTACTGCTCTCCATCCTCTCTCACACTTGACATCAGCTGCTCCCTCTCTTTAAAATGACTAATTCATCAGTCACACCAGACAGGAACCAGTCCTCAACACTGTTTCTAAATCTACCTAAGCCCCCCCCCCCCCCCCCCCCACACACACACACACACACAAACACACACACAAACACACACACACACACACACACAAGCACACACACACACACACACACAAACACACACACACACACACACACACATACCACTTGAGAATGAGATAAAGGATTATCCAGGTTAATGAGCAGATTTGCATAGCCACTCACTCAGCTCCTGTTTGTGTCACTTTAAAGATTATAATTTACTTGATGGAGTTTGAAAATATGTGATAGAGTGCCTCTGGGCCACTATAATCAACTGGTGATTATACAGTGCTCTTTAAATCAGAAATCAGTAACGTTTTGTCTGTTCAGAGTTAAATATCTCGACAACTTGTGGATGGATTGCCATTAATTTGACCACATACTGGTGGTCCCCACAGAAAGCACTAGGGTTGTCACAATACTAGAATTCGATACAGATACCCCGGGAACTATTCAATACCATTTTCAATACCATGGGGAGAAAATTACAAAAACACAAGGTATCATTTTTTCAAATAAATATAAGAACAATACAAAAATCACTAACGACACTTTAAAAAGTTGTCTGATGTAGTAAAAAAGGAAAGAAAATGCATAACTGCCGGGTGTATATAAATATGGCAAATGTGTTTAAATTCTCTTGTTTGTTTAATTGTGTTGTATAGCTCAGGGATTTCTGTTTACATTAAATGATTCCATGAAGTAGGTTAAACCTTGGATTTAGCCGGTGAATAATTTGTTGGAAGTCAGGTTTCTCCACAGTGTAAACAGGGATCTCGTCCATGCTATTGTATTCAGCTACAGTCCTGTTTATTTTCTGTGTTTCTGGTGACTTGCCTCGATATTATCGCTGCTGATTTAATAGAGTTGGTATAGCAGCTGCCACTGTTTCTGTCCTGCTGCTGGTTGACTTTTCAGACACGTTATTGTGTCATCCTGTTAAATATACATCTTTTAACATAAGACGGACAGGACTTATGACATTAGCTGCTTAGCTCTGGCGTTAACGTTACTGTTTATTATTAGACGCTAGCCGCTAGTTAATTTTGTTCATTTTCTACTAAAACTGTTTAGGGAAGTTCCTCCAGCAGCAGCGCTAGCTATAATTTTTAGTATTGATTATTTTCCGATAAATGATTTTTTGACAACCCTAGTTAGCACACAAATCCACAGTAAAGTAATGTAATACAGAATGCTGTCTTTGCAGTCCTTTCATTGTAAGCCATCATAATTATAATTACTATTTTAACTGCAGGGCTACACGGTGGTGTAGTGGGTAGCGCTGTCGCCTCACAGCAAGAAGGTCACAGGTTCGCATCCCGACCTCTGCCTTTCTTTGCGGAGTTTGCATGTTCTCCCCGTGTCTGCGTGGGTTTTCTCCGGGTACTCCGGTTTCCTCCCACAATCCAAAAACATGCATGTGTTAGGTTAATTGATGAGTCTAAAATTGCCCGTAGGTGTGAATGGTTGTCTGTCTCTGTACGTCTCTATGTGCCCTGTGATAGACTGGCGTCCTGTCCAGGGTGTACCCCGCCTCACGCCCGATGTCAGCTGGGATCAGCTCCAGCACCCCCGCGACCCCGACCCCGGGATAAGCGGTTGAAGATGAATGAATGAATGAATGAATTTTAACTGCAGTGAATCCAAGCTTACTAAAACCAACCCATGAGAGACTAAGCTACGAACCACAAGCCACCTTTTAAGTTTGCAAAAAAGGTGGAAACTCAATTTCCTTGCAAAAGTCATCCCAAAGGGTTCAATAAAGAGAAGTCTAAGTCTAATTCTAAGTCTTTAGTATATTTTGGATGGACTATCACTTTAGCATGCAGTTTTCATATTAGCATTACAAATGTTACTATGTTAATGAAATTGCTTTTGTACAGAGGATAAACCTTGATTTAGGTAACAACTTGGCCTTTTTGTGTGTCTGCCCTTTGAGTGCTGAAGATCCGGTGTATGTAGGGATATTTGAAAACATACCCATGCTGTTCAGGGTAAATTGTGTTTCGTTGTGTGTCTGTGATGAACTCCTTGTTGATGTTTCATAATGAAAGTAGGAAAAAACAGCTGGAGGTCAGGGGATGGGGAGGACTTGGCGTCTTTTGCTTGTTTATGTGTGTACACATGTTCATACCTTGCTACATGGCATTATCCAGTAGGCGATAGCCAGGAAGGGCAGACCTACGGTGACCCCCAGCACCATCCAGCACTTCACCCCCACGGACTGCTGCCTCAGATCAGGCAGGTTCTCGTACCAGATAGTCAGCAGCTGCTGCTGACAGTTGGGATGGGCAACGAACTGGAGAAAGAGACAGGGACGCAAATGTAAAGACAAGGGGAGAGCAATTAGCAAGCGACAATTAATAAGAAGTTTATCATTGAAGCACTACTAATTTGCATTTAGAGTCTTCTTTATTTTACAGATCACTTGAGCGGTCGGTAAAGTCTTTACAGCAGCAGCAGCAGCACTCATTATCATTGTGCCAGTGCAACACTGGCAGCTACACTTAAATGGCCCAGTAGTTACAGAAAGGAAGAAAATGGCTTATATGACAGGCGTATTTGTTGTTAGCGCAACTTCACAGTGATTCGGCATATATAGTATGCAAAAAGAAAGCAGGCCAGCAAATAATAGGCACTGAGTATTTATATTCATTACTGAAGCATGTTTGCCTTATTAGATGAGGCTTGGTCTGCCACATCAGCATCTGTTGCCGACTTTACTCCAAGAAAAGGAAGTGATAAATTAAAGCCACCACTGGTCTGCTGAGGAAGGAGACAGGATGGATGTTTTTGTTCCAGTTGGAGGAAGGATGTGGACAACAAAGCAATCAATGCTCAGCAGGAGGTCAACTAGTGCAACAATAACATTCTGTTTATGTATTGTTTTGCATGGGAGATCTTAGCAACAGATTACACCTGGTCACACCTGCTCTCCCTTGATTTCTGCGAGCCTCTTTGTCTTCTCCCTCCATCAATCCTTCCCACCCCATCACCAAACTGCCTCGGCCTTCTGATTCTGGGAACATTTATCTGAGCTGGCGATTGAGATCCTCTGTTCAAATCCACTGATCTTAACACACCATGCACAATCAATAATCAAATATTCAGAGGGAAACCACACACAGCCATAAACCTACCTGTGCATACTAAAATGGAAGTTAACATAGTTTCCCATTGGATCAATCCGATGACCCATGTCATGAACCCTACAAACGTCCGGCCAAATGCACCACACACAGTCATGCTTCACCTGGTTGCCATGGCAATCTATCCCTCCCTCTCTTCCCTGCCTCCTGCGTAATTAGCTCCCAGAGTATTGGTCACGCTCTCTTGTACAGGACAAAAAAACAGCTTGAACAGGCTGTATACTGCCCAATACACACAAAGACACACATATAACCTGACACATCCCCATGCACACTGATACTGACACTGACACTGACACGTACAGTACACCCAAACACACACACATACAGGATCACCTGATTAGAAAACATACAGCATGAAGGTCAAACAAGCATGTGTGTGAGAGAGAAAGAGAATGGCATGAGAGGGAGAAATGGGTAAAAGGCCTTTGGTTTGACATTTAGTTAGAACACCTCTGGTAAGCAGGGATTAGCTCTCTAAAATAGAGGTCAGCTTGTTGTTTACATGTGGCTCTCTGAGGCCACATGCACAAAAATATCCCAAAATAATGTACATGTGTACAAAATGGCTCACAGACACTAGCTTACTTACAAACACACAAATGTACATGTAAAACACTGTAGTAAAACACATACAATAATCCTAAACAATCAGAATATGGTTATGAATTGTGTAATGTGATGTTATTCCTAGGAAGGTCAATACAGCAGCTGTATGAATTAGTGGTGATGAATACCCTTTTTCTACCAAAATCTGCATGTTTTGTAAATGCACAAAAACCAACCAAAATAGACGATAGACTTATTTTCCATTGCCAGTAGATAAGTATGCCTTTCTTGTTTTTTTTGTCACGTTCAACCTCATGAATGTGCCAGAAAACAGGGCTAATAAACAGTAGAAAGCAGCGGATGTTTACATCTTTTAATATCTGTTACTTATTCAGTCTCTCATTCAAACTCAGTGCAGACTTATTTTGGAATGATGTAAGAACGCTACTTGCACATAGACAGAAGGGAGTTGTGATGGAGATGACGACAGAGCCGCCGATGTTACTGACGGGGGTGACGCATGTCATAGCATTCACACTTGGGCTTTTATCAGGCAGGGAGTGTTCTGCGAGACTTTATCAAGCTGCATTATGGGAAATGTAGGATCCAGTGTTTTAGAGCTTGACCTTTGTTAGAGACTAAAAGAGTCACAACATCTCCTTCTCTGATTCTTCTTTTAATTTTTGCCTTGTTATGTTTGACCATCCACTACCCTGGCCTCCTCAGCCTTATGATTTGTTGCACTATGTTACATCAGTTACTGCTTCAAAGTGACCTGCTGATAGGTCGGTTTGGTTGGTCCAGTAGGAATAGATTCTTGCAACAAGATTACAGGTTTTACATGCTGTGAATTTCATGGCATGTGGTCAAAATGTTAACTATAACTGCAACTGAAACTACCACTGGTCCTTTATGTACTGTAAATGGTTGATCCATCAGTTCTTTTCTGGTCATCTTACCTTTTTGACTTCATACTTGATGGCCAGAATGACACGGCTGAGGCAGGGACGGTTGTAGGCGCTTGGAGGGCACTGGTCCACATCACCGTTCAGTATGGCCTCCACTTCCTCTGTGTTTCGACAAAGGTCCAACACACCAACCACAAAGTCCTTACACTGCATGGACAGTTTACGGTAGTCATTCTAAAAGGGATAGAGGAAAGATGGATTAAAGGAGGACGGAAGAGAAACTTAACTTACAACATAATTCATTAAGCTGTGCCATCTTTGCTGTCTGTTTTGTCTTTTGAAATCAATGTTTTGGTTAATGACTTAAGACATGTCAGTAGTAGCCTCATAGTAGTCTTGCATTGTCAAATCCTTTTTGCAAAAGCCAACAGTGCTCTTGCAAAAAAGAGAGCGGGGACATAAGGGGCATAAGGGTACGTGAGAGACGAGACCCCTTCACATTTGCAATCATAATATGGCTTGAGTATGAAAAACTGAAAGCCTGATCCTGTGATTTGTTTCATGACATTTCCATCTTGAGATAATTTGCCAAAAAGAATCAGTTGGGTGTATTTTTCACCATCAGCTCAAAGCAGGAGGTGCATTTTTGATTATTACAAATGAATACAGTAATGGCACCCTGTGATAATAAGTTGTGAGAAGCAGATAAAAAAACATTTTTCAGGACTCATTGTACTTCCTCATCCAAGTGTTGGGTATCGCTCCAGGCATGATTATCTAGGAACCAGATGGATCTATGGGTTCATGTTTTTACTTGCTCTGTGATTTGGCCTAACAATGTTATGCTACCCATTACCATGCAAAAATGTAATTTGGCTTTTACCTCTGTAATCCTGGTAGCTGAATATAATTTTGCCAATTTCACTACAATTCATAATTCCTGTCAGGCTTTTCAACCCTCTCTCCTCCTGTTCCTTCACTAATCCTTCCAGTTTCAAGGATTTGCCCGTCTGTCTTGGCCCCCAAAGCTCACATCTCACCCTGCTTTCTTACAGTATCAACCCTTAACCGCCTGGTTTGTTCTGTTCCTCAACATTTGGCTGGGCAGGTAAGCAGTCAGCAGATAAAAGCTTCTGGCAGGCTTAGAGTCCCTAAGGAGTGATTCCTATTATACATTCACCGCTGTGTTTGCTCTGGTTCAATCATACCGTTACAGTGTGTTGACAATGCCCGCTTTCTTACACTTTTACACAAGTCTCCCAGCAGCAAAATTATCCATCCAGCAATCAATTTTACACAGTAAGAAATTACCACTTTTACTCTCACTCTCTTTAATGGCTCACTTTTGCTGTAAGCAGGTATGTAATGAATTTGGTACACTGACCAGGGACATCATTTGCATTCTTCCAGTGTTTGACCCTTTTCAGTAAGGGAGTTGCGTTTCAGTATGATTTGGACAGAGCCTGTCTTGAATATAAAATGGTGTAAGTATTATGAATTCACAGTGTGTTCATATTCTTAATTACCATCCCTTAAATTATCACTTTCAACAAACGCCCTCAGGAAAAAGGTACGTAGTCCCCTTTGCAAAGAAAAATATCGATTAAAAAATACTCTATTGCCATGAAATATGTTCTTAAGCTTGTGAAGCGGTCAAGGTAGCATTTATTGAATAATGAATAATTGATTACCGACATATGTTGTGGTAAATAAGATCAAAATGTGAATCATTAACACACAAGTTGGTGTCACCCCCCCGCCCCCCGTTAACGAACACACACACACACACACACACACACACACACACACACACACACACACAAACACACACACACACACACACACACACACACAAACACACAAAGGATGAAGATCTGCATTCACCATAATCCGACAAAATTGGTTGTGCAGGTTGAACGTAACCACAGAGAAACAATCATAAAATACCATTTTATTCCTCTGATTCACTGCTTTGCCCCCACTAAACGGTTCTCCCTCTCTTAAGTCACTCTAAAGCTCGCTCAACCATCGCTGCACTCTTTCTCTCTCCTTGGCCATTTATCAGGGAGGAGAGGAGGGACGGATTCTGAATGCTGTGTGTTTTCAGTAATCAGTCATTTCTATGTATTTTACCTTTATGTTCTTAAGAAGTCCTGCATCTTCAACTATAGCATAATCTACTCACATATTAACATAGATGATATGTTTTTGTTTTTTTTAGGGCATGGCGTGGCCTCTTGATCTCCCAGGTCGCTATTTGGCTTGATTCACATTTCTTCATGTCTCTCTCTCTAACTCTCGACATGCAGCTGATTGATCTTCATCTTAGCACTTTAGTATTCTCCTTAAGTCTCTCTCGCTGGTATGATTCAGAGATCAGAAGCTATATACACACATGAGTATACACGTCTTTTTCTAACAGCTTGCTATTTGGGGCAAAACTAGGGACAAAACCATTCATTCTGAAATGTACATCGCTGATGCTTGAAAAGTTTGAGTTTATGGCAATGTTACATATCAAGTGTCTCTGTCTTAATCTGTTCATGAATGTACTGTGGCAAGTAACAGAGAGCAAGCTGCACCATTTGCATGCCATTTGGTGTATCATTTAAAAGGGGTCCCCCCTCGATACACTACACAGTGTGTACAGAATGCACTAGGAATAAATATGTCCCATTAATCTAGAGAGCACACACTCAACACTGTGTTCCTTGGGTCGAAATGTGAGGCCGATCAGATCAGCGGGTTAGGGTTGACAGAGACTCCTTCCATTTTAGCTAGATTTCCCCTTTAGGCTGTTAAGTAAACAAAATCAATAATCTCATGTCTGTTTATAATCAGGGAAAGGCAAGCTTCAGGGTAGTGCATGTATAAGAATGTTTTCTTAATCAATATTAAGACACACAAATCAAGAGTAAACAGGCACAGGCATCATACACATGCAGCATTTGTGAAAATCCAATCACAATTCGGGAGTTAGGAATTTGTGCCTTGTGGGGGTAGAGATAAAGGAAAGGGAATGACGTTGTGAGATTGAAAATGGAGACAGAGCAGTGTGAGGCAGAGTGAGAATGGTTATAGGAGAATGAACTGCGAGAAACAGGGAAGGACATGTAAGAAGAAGAGAAGAGGGATAGAGAGTTTTACTGCACCTGTGGACATTCACCACCAGTCCTTATAAGATTATTATTGATATTATTATGTGTTAATAAGACTATCTAATTGTTAATAATAACACATTATAATGCACAATTAGCAGTTAATTGTGCAATTTATTAAACTGTTAACTACAGTATGTTTGGCTACCAGATCTAAAGCAAGAGCAATGCAGTGTTGGGGTTAATAAGTCCTTTAGTATGCACTTATTTACATTTATTTTTTTATGACACGCAGCAAACGGCTGGAATTGAACCTGGGCCTGCGTTAGAAGAACTAATATATGGTGTGCACACCATAAAAGGTGAGCTGCCAATGTTCCAACAGTCTCAGTACGTATTGGCAGCTCTCCAATCTGGAATGAGCCCGACATGTGGTCAAGATTGATAAAATATGAATAAAAATTACTTTTTAACATATTTGAGACAACAGACTAAAATGTACTTAACAAATTAATACAGATATAAATGGACTTAATATTATTTATTAACAAATACAAACAAAACACTACACTAACAAAAGTGTACAAAAATAAATAAATACCACTTACATGTAAAGTGCACTGCAAACAGATATTTTAAAATGTAATATAAAATATAAAAGCAGCTGCCTGAAACCCAACAAACAATGACTTAATTATCTTGCTGTGAATGATATCGACCCCAGATAAGCAGTTGAAGATGAGATGAGATGAGATGGTTCGGCCTCATTCATCTGATATCCGATCCAGCTAACTAGTTAATATCGGAGCCGATATCCGATCCGGGTATCGGAACGATGCATCTCTATTAGGGCGGTTCTTGATGTGTTGAACCCACATAAGCATCCAAGGTGCACTAAAGTTAAATACGTTTGACAGTTGGTGAGAAAGTGGTGTTTGCTTGCACTTGACTGTGTACATGTCTATACATTACTATTTTCTGTAAGCCCAAATGGATACATAGGCTTTGCAAAAGGTCTGCATAACGAGGAGATAGGGGGGTGGATGGGATCAAACAAATACATAACTTTCACACAGGAGACTGTTGTTTCATGTACCATGTCTGTCCCACACGTGACTTACGTACATTAGAACATCCTTATTTTAACCCAAACAACAACATTTTCGGAACCCTTGCGGAGTAATGGCAGCTACCGTAATGCAGCATCATAGTTTGATGCACAGGGCTACCCTATGCGTTGAAAAATGATTTAAGGGGTCATGACCATCCGTATGTGATGAGATGGGATGAGAACGGGTGGGACTGATGCAACTTCCATTCTTATAGGCCTTTCCCATTGGCACTTTTGGCTGTGCTGAGCCAAACCATGTCATGCTGGTTTTTCATTTCCAGTAACGTCTCGCCAACCACAGCCAACCCATTATGACCCCCCTTCTCCCCCTCAAAGAAAGCTGTGTTGAGTTCAGCTGTCAGTACTTCTAGCGTCTAACTGAATTTATGTTGACTGAAGTTCAGTTTCTCTCCTGTTTATAGTTTCAGATATTTGTTTTCTTTAACTTTCACATTCGCTTTCAGCCGTATCAGAGTCATGTCAAGTCACTGTTGATAAAAACCCAACATTTCCTGATTTTGCTGCTTCTTAATAAACGCTTTTAAATAACAAAATAATGGGGGTCTTTGATTGTGAAGAAGAACGGAATGTGCTGTAGTAATAACCCACATGTTTGTGAATGCAGAAACATTTTATGAAACTAAAAATATAAAATACTAAAATACAAAGATGGTCAAAATACACAGAGAGCTACTAAAGAGCCATAGCTCCAAGAAGCCACACCACTGAAAACACACCTTCAAGCAAGTTACTCAGTTGTAATGGAAGAGGACAGGCTATTTTTAATTTTATTGGAGGTATACATTTCTGAATAATTGACGATGACAGCTAGCCTTTGCTCCTCACTTCGCCTCAGAGTTTTACGTTCTATACTATCAATGCTGTCAGAACATCAAACATAGAAAACAACAAGAAGCAAACAGTAATGCCATAATTAAGATAATGTGATCTTTGCCCTAGCTTTTATTCTCCATGTTTGATTCCCCCATTTAAAACAGGACTATCTCTTTGGCACCCTGTCTTAAAATGATTTGATATTTTAACATAATGAGAAGATGGTGTGAAGAGGGGCACAGAGACAAATAAAGAGAGAAGACAGGAGAGTGATAATGAGATGTTAATGAGACATATGAGCTCAACACAACTCTGGTCCCTCAGGTGAGCCCTTCTCATTAACTTGTCTGGAGACGGGGAACAGAATGACAAGCAGAAAGGCTGAGTGACAAATAAAAGGTGAGCAGGGAGATTGAGGAATAGGTAAATAAGAACGGACAGAAATAAACAGAGAGCGGTGGGAAGCAATGCAGGAATACATGGGTGGATAACAGGAAACAAACAAGTAGAGAAACTGAAATTGGAATATCAGACCATCGTTATCCGATTGCATCAATTAGATGATCATGCTTTCTACAGCAATGATCTTTAATATCTATATTAGAGATCTAAGATCAATAATATCTAACATAATATAATTCAGTACGGAATCACTGGGAACTGAGCATAAAGGTAAAATAAAATATCTGTAATTTTTCTGTAAATGTTCATCAAAACGGAGTCACAGTCCTTTACTGTATACACAGTGCGTGTTATGAATGTATAAAAACTGTTAAGAGAAACACACTAGAAGATTTGGACAGTCAACTACTGAATGCATATGACTAACCTTACAGTTTCAAATCTACAATGCAGCTAAGTAGTTAAGACTGTTTCACACATGCTGTCTATCCTGAAATGCTCAGCAACATTTCTTTTATAAGGTGCAGGTACAACTGTGTTGTGGGGGGAAAGCAGTTGCACCACATTGACAAGCTGTTAAAGGATTACATCTACAGACACTTTCACATGGAGTGAGCAAAACCAAATCACAAGACTCCGCCTGTGTATTTGAATCTATGAGTACATCAATTAGATCCCGAAATTTATGAAATACTTATATTGTGATGATTTAATCTTTAAACTTTTGAGTTCAAAAATATGACTTTTAGAAAGCTGTAATTGATATAGTAATAATGGTTCTTACTGTATCGATCAGTCTTACTGGTCAATTTGTGACTTCTTTTTCAAAGTATGTCTAATTGTGTCTTTTTTCTCTGTGAGTGACTCATTTGTCAGTGAGTGTGCTGGTCTTATTATCCCAAGCTAACTGATTCAAGACATGTGTCAGCTGGCAAGAATGAGGGAATTGTCTCCCTCTCAGCCTCAAACCGCTAATTTAAACTTGCCCAAACCTGCCACACAGTGTAAGTGAGCGGGCATGTTGTACACCCGGCCCAAGGCAATCAACGTGCCTCAGGACAGATGCCAGCACATCCAAGTGGGTTTGATTCCTGATAAAAAATAATCAGTCCCAAACACACACACTCTTGGAGGCTCAACCATTTTTATCTTCTGAAGATTAAATTAAACCATACTCCTTTCCGTAGTATAAGGGTTTAGATTGAGTTGGTCTCCTGTAGGGCCGTACAAGCTCCACTAGGCCTGGACTTATCATTTGGATGGGCTTTTTATCTTTTAATTCTTACTTTTATGTCTTCATTGTTCAACTTCTGTACTTAATTTTCTGCATCTGGTTTACTCTTATTATGACAACTCAGATTATTATTATATTTATTTCTCACTGTCAGCTGTCATAATAAAATATACTGAATTATGTTTGTGTTATATTCAAAAGATAAACATAATGTTTATTATTAATAATAATAATAAGACACTGTGTGGACCATGAATGGAGTGTGGACTGGTGGCTGGAGAGGTGCCAGTTCATCTCCTGGGCACTGCCGAGGTGCTGTTGAGCAAGGCACCGAACTGCTCGGGGCGCCGGTCACTGGCAGCCCCCTCGCTCTAACATCTCTCCATTGGTTGCATGTATATAGGTCCTGTCTGTGCATGTGTGTGTATTTCGGGCCTGTGTGTGTGTAAAATGAAAAATAATAGAGTGAAAATTGAATTTCCCCATTTGCGGGACTAATACAGGAATTCTTCTTCTTCTTCTTCTTCTTAAGGGGGGCATTTTCAGCTTTAGTTGCACATATATTGCAGTGTGTGTGCACAGCACTGCAATGACTCACACAGATAAGGATAGTCTATCTTTGTATTTTCCCACCACCATCATTTAAGCAAGGTTCATTTTTTTTGCCTGACTATGTGATGCCTTTACATTTACAGTACAGCTGTTTTATCATCATATAGTCTTTAAATGAATGATGTATGGAGGATGTGTCTTTCTTTCTTTGCCACCTCCCTTCCACATGCTACTCTGCCAGATCTTCACCCTTAACCCAACCATATACAATAGTATGTTTGTGTATGTTTGAGCATCACAAAAGAGAGGGGATAGTAAAAGTAAAATATTTTTCGGCAAAAAAACTATAGGCAAATACGTTGAAAAAACAGAAACCATCTTACCTTAAACTCTGTCTCAATGTTGGCCAGTCTTGCCAGTTCATTGCTGAGCTCTAGGGCGGTCAGCACAGGGTCTTCGCTGCTGAGTGAAAGGTAAGCTGCACTGGCCAGGCCCTTATATGCATTCATCCTGGAGCGTGAGTGACTGAAAGAGTCCTGCTTCTGTTTCTCCACACATTCTGAACACTTACAGAAGTAATCATGTGGCCTTTCTATGCGGGCACCCTTCGACAGGAGAATGTGGACGATCTCATACTCCAGGCAGTGGGCAGCCAGGATGATGGGCGTTACGTCGTGCGAAAAACGCGTTCCATCCTCGTCGTAAGCGTAAAAGTCGTCGTCACGCATCTCCTGCTCCAGAGGGCTCAAAGTAAGTCGGAGACCTCCGCCAAAAGCATGGTGGGCGAGAATGGCTTCAACGATTCGAACATAACCCTTGGAGATAGCCAAAAGCAGACCATCCCCGATCCTAGCCAAACCATCCTTCTTTAGAAGCAGCTCTGTCACTTCTAGGTGCTCATTGCCCACTGCCAGCTGCAAAGCATTCTGGCCCATGTAGTCCACAGAATTGAAGTTAAGGGTTTTGGACTCTTCCAGCATTTTACGAACCACAGGAATGTTTCCGTATTCAGCTGCATCCAGAAAACGCTCCTCCTCTGCGGTGAGGGCAGAGCCACGTTCATTGAACATGTATGCCGGGCCCCGGATTGCCTGGCGACGCCCCTTTTCTCTCAGTGTGGTGTGCCGGCGATGCATGGCTTCCACCCTGGGGACAGTAAAGAGGAGAGCAAAACACTAAGGAAAATCAATAGATCAGGGATGACAATGATGAACGCCAAGGTAGAAGACATAGAACGCATTTGCGAATAAGAGGAAGGAGTTATGAAGTGATGGAGGGTGAGGAAAAGGAAAGTGGAGAGCAAGAGTGCAAATGAGGGAGGCAAGAAGAATAGACAATCATTAGTTACATCAAAAGACTATGGTGTAACAAGGCAAACAAAGTGATTACTGTCTCTCTCTCCATGTCCTCCATACTCAGGGACTGGTCAAACACAGTGAGCAGTGACTTCTCCCCTGACCCCAGAGAAATCACCACCAATACATGTGATATATATGTCCCTGGACAAATCAATGAACTGCTACCAGGGTCAAAGCTTACCGTGGGGCCATCTCAGGTCAACGCCTCTGATTGGCAAGACAGAGATGAAACTGTCACGTTGATTGGCTGTGGCATGACAAACTGACACTATGAGTCAGTGGTCATCAAAAGAGACTCTTTGGCCAGTGGTGAATCTGTCATCTATAAACAAATGCACATGCCATGAATATGCATCTCCTGCTCTATTCAATATAATTATATTACCCCATTTCTAGTGACACTCCCAGTGGGACAGAGCAGGTTAAAAAACCCATCTTCATTCAGTAGGGACATGTCAGATATATAACTAGCTGTACCTTGCACAGAACCCTTGGTAATCACACCTTACATTGAAAAATACATTTCAATGGGACTATTGTACTCCTATTGTGTTTTTGGAAAACACAACAGTCTGCTACAACCTCTGCATCTGCTGTGTCGCCTGACACTCTGACCCACATAGTGAAAAGAAATGCCTTGATGTAAACCAAAGCTGGAAAATTGAGAGGAAAAAAGACACAATGAAAGTGTGGGAGTGGAGCAGATAATACTGGATATTTGTAAGGTTTGAAATGGAAAGTATTCAGTTCAATAGATTTATTCTACAGTGTGAAATAATTAATTTAGATTTAAGATTTAATTCATAATATAATTGAAAACAAATTGAAAGAATTCTTGTGGAGTGAACTAAGAGGAATTAACTCTCTCAAACGTTCAATGATTTTAAATACATAATTATATACATTTTACACTTTTGTGTTATCTTCATTGTTGCAGTTACCTTACAAATGGGTTCCAGTCTCACTTAAAGACCTGTTTGTAATGCAGGCTATTTTTTTATTCTTTGTGTGTGTGTGTGTGTGTGTGTGTGTGTGTGTGTGTGTGTGTGTGTGTGTGTGTGTGTGTGTGTGTGTGTGTGTGTGTGTGTGTGTGTGTGTGTGTGTGTGTGTGTGAAGGCTGTACATTGAAGAAAAAGGTGAAAATGGAAACCTGTTCATGATGGAAAGGATGTGAAACTAAGAAGGCGTCGAAAGCTCACCAAGGCAAATCATTGGGGGAAAGTGTGAGTGTTTGTACGTACGTGTGCATGTATGGAAGAGGGAGACAGAAAGGGTGTGTTTGACAGTGTGCGACTAAAGGGTATAAAAGATTTGCACTTGCATTTTCGGTTTTACACAATCGGCTGTATAGGTCTCACCTCTCTGTCTCTCTCTCACTCACACACATGCATAATTCCAGACCACACACATGAACGCACACAAGAATACAAAAGTGGACTATAAGGTGTACCCATGGACAAACACGTGTGTGACAACATCAGTATTCATGCAGAATCTGGACACAACATACATCACTGTAAGATGTGGTGCAGACCAACACTATAGCCATGCAGTGAATACTGCATATGACTCTTACAATGTTTGGCAGGTATTTCTTTCTTAAGGCCATAGTTTGTGTTGATTCATGACAAAGCATAATGCTGTATGCTGTGCCTAATATCTCCCCCAACCCCTTCAAAGTATTTTGAAGATTCCTCATACATGAGGGGAAAGTCTTGCTGCCAGCTCATTTGGATAACCTTATAGTCGGGTAATGAATTGCCATTTTCCATCCCTCTCAATCTTCCTCTCCATCCATCTCTGACTATTTGTGATTCTGATCTGAATTAGAATTTACCTGCATCATTTCTGTGCAGAATTACAGCCACAAAGACAAGAGGCAGACATAATGGAGATGAATGGATAGAAAGCATGTGTATGTGTGTGTGTGTGTGTGTGTGTGTGTGAGAGAGAGAGAGATAGAGAGAGTGAGAGAGAGAGACAAAGAGATGAAAAAAAAGAAAAATGAGCATAAGTACAGTATGTCTGCTTATTTGTCTATCGTTTGACTGTATTCCTGTTCTTAAGACATGTCACATTACAAAATTAAAACATCTACATTGTACACCATCCCATCCGAAACAGAGACGCCTTTCTGCCTACCTGTTGAATATTCAGCCACCTTTAGTTTCTGCTTTGGTTAAAAAACTTCTGAGAAACCACTCTCTCGCACTATTACTGGTGATTCCAACTGCTCAAAAAAAATTAAGGGAACGCGTATTCGTCACATTATAACACCAAGTCTCAAGTCAAGTGAATTGAAAAGCATACCTGTGTGCCTGTGTGCTTTTATCTGTGATAATGTGCTCTTGTATGTTTTTGTTTAATATCATTAACCTGCTAGGGACTGTAGATGAAAACTAGCCTGTACGGCTAAATCTGGCACTTTTTCATGATGGACTCAAGTTATATTAATTCATGTGCTTATTAAATAAAATAAACTTAAAGGTGTCTGTGACATTCTGCAGTAATGCAAGTGTAATTAGTAGTGGGTTCAAATGTCTATGTTTTGGTGATAAAAGGATTGCTTGGAAAGAACTGAAAATGTAGTGGACGTGTAAACAAAACATTTACAGTACAATGCAAATCTCATATTTGTGTCACTAACCTTTAGCTTTTTGGTCATGAACTCCGTATAATCAGTTCCTTTTATCTAGAGCTAAACTCTCTAAGGATATGCCACCAAGTTCATTATTTTCAGTTTAAGCAATCAAGTAGGTTAGGTCATTTACCGGTGAACTAGAGAAAAAAAAGGGATACAGAAGATGATTCAGGTTTGAAATCAAATTTGGTGGATAATGAGTGAAAAAGATGTTTTGGCTCATCCGAAATATTTGCAGAATGGACCAGTGAGTTAGTACTTTATCAGTGCACAGACATGAGCAGAATATCTTAGAAGAGTTACACTCTCAGCTCTCTCTCTTTATCAAATGTACACACACACACAAATGGACGCTCTTTCAAGCAGTAAATTGCCATTTTTCAAGATCAAAGCTGAGTTGCTCACCATATTTTACTTGTAATGAGAAACAGGCATGTTCGCCCTCTATTTCACAAACAGACACACACAAAGGCGTCCAACATTTATCCTGGTCAGGCATCTGTAAGAGCAAACGTGTTTCTTTTCCATGCCTTCAAGGCCTTTTAAGTTGAACACTGGTGTATCAAAGGAGCAGACCAAGGAAGATCAAAGAGCCAACTCTGAGGCCTGCCATTCCCAGTGTCTCTCACAGTAGCTAGTAGATTTCCAGTGTGGCGTCATCTATGTCCCATTTGTGCCGGTAGATGTTTCCTGCATGGATGCAATGGACTGCAAACACCAAGTAGTATTGTGAGCACTTTCACAGCGCACATTTATCCTGGCATTGCCTCTCAGTTCTTTTTCAATTTCCAAGAGGTGTCCTCAACGGTGCAGGGCAAAACGCCTCTGGACGCAATCAAGTGGACCCACAACCAATCAGAGCAATGAAACGTGACCTACAACCAGGGTGTGATCTGGCCAAGACAGCAGCATAAAAAGTACAGGCAACAATAAACAAAAGAAAACACAGATGTATATATATATATATAATAAATAAATATATTAACTTGTGGAAATACTAAAACTATGCACAGTGACAAGTACATCAATTCATTCAACATTGTACTTATAATTGCTTTAAAAACAGGCAGAGAGACCAATTCTCTTATTTTTAAGTCTTCAGCCTGTGAAAAAAAAACACAAAAAAATACCCATGACTGAGCCTATGAAAGGTCGAAGATGGCCAACCAGCCCTGGAGAACAAAATATCCTTTACCGACATGTTGTTTACTTTCTGAGCTTTGCCTCAATGCTGTTAGTACATCATATGCTTTGTTGATCTGATGGGTTTATTGGACCCATATGTTGGTGATAGAAAGATGGTTTACCCAATCAGCAACCAGTATTTTCTCCCCTTCCCAAAAGATCTCCAAACGAGAGCACCCAAATGGATATGCTGAGGAAATGTGAATTATGCGAGACCAATACATCTGGCGGAGTCAAATTACACTAAAATGGGTTTCTGAAAATATTTAGGTAAGAAATAGACAATGCACCGCTTACGTTAGTAACTATGAAACTCCTCTGTGAGCCATGATCTTTAACCCCCCCCCCCCGACATGGGATAAATGGTTATGATTGGCCCCGGGATCTGGCCTGGATCTGTCACACCTGCCAGAGCAAAGGAGGTTCATCTGGTTTCCAGGCCATTTTAATACAGGACAACTGAGAGAAATGATGAAGGACACATCAGCCATTTACAAAATGGCAGAGATGTTCCCAATCAGAGTTTAATGGGTGTGTCTGTGTTTTGTGTGTGTGACATTGTGGGTATTGTGCAAGCCAATTTCAAATATGACTCAAATTCAATGCATACTGCAGATGTTCCATTTAAGAAGGGATGTCAATCTGCATTTAAAGTGTATGACAGCAAAATATATGATGACCTCCTAGTAATAGGCTGCTGCTTTATTGTACTGTAAACCATAGTCCTGTCCCATTGATGGAATCCATAAAGGACCTGTAAGGCACAGCTGAGAGTCAACCATTGGTCCGTAGCTGCAGAGCAGACCAGACCAGATGAATGTGGCTTTACTCTACTCTCTCGCTTAGCAGCCTCTTTGCATAACTGCAAATGGCAGAGTTTATAAATAAGCACAGGGACTCTACAGAAGGCCATGATACTGGTGACTTACTGTATTATGTCTCTGGGTGGATTGACAAAAGTTGTGGGTGAATATAAAAGGGTGACTCACGTTTGCCTGGTTTCGGAGTTGAACCCTGTGTCAATGGGCTCAACAGAGTGGTTCCCCTGGTCCGAGAGATCCGGAGCTCGGTGGAGTCTCTGTCCGCGGTGCTGAAGGTGCTCAGCGTTCGCCGCCCCTCGTCCTCTCCACTTGGGAACCGGGTCATCGCTGCGGTCGAACACGGCATCTATTCGCACATCCTGCTGCGAGCGAAACGGAGAGTCCCCGGTGCTCCGGCAGAACTTTGGCGGCGTGAAGCGTGGGGAGTCCCCGGATTCCCGGTTCTCTGGAGACGGGTGAAGACACTCCGGAGTGGCCAGATAAGGCGGGTCTGTATCCCCCAGTAGCGGAGAGGCGGATGAGAAGAGGTGCAGGGGCCGCGGTGAGGACGGAGATCCTCGGGGAAGACAGACAGACAGAGGCGGGGAGGGAGAATCGGGGAGACGGGCTCTCTCGCCGCTGTCGATTTCCTCTCCTTCGTCAGACATTGGTAGAGTTCTTGAGCAGCATGTACTTTAGATAGGTCTGGCTATGTGGCAGGCATTTAACGATGTTTTTCAAAGTTTCAGCCGCACAAGTTTCTTCTGAGCAGCGCAGCAGCAGCGAAGAGCCGTGCCTCCACCGAGCCACAAGAGCGCGCGCACTAATTGGAGAGCACCGAGAGTGCGCGCGCAGGGAGCCAGCCTATTACAAAATGGAAGGAAATAAACCAAAAATGAACATATGACAACACCACAAAATAGTTTAACGTATGCATTGCACTACCATACACAAATGGTTACGTGTTATCCTTAAATTTACAATCGAAAAAAACAAAATTTGATTTTCATCCCATAGTGTTGAATGTTTGAAAACGCATTTAAAACACGTTTTACTGTGTAGTGCCATATGTAAATAAATGCTTTTACTCAGCCTACTGTAGGCTTCGTAAGCACAAATTCGTTAAGCATCGTGTAACTTTATACTTCTACTCCACTACATCTCAGAGGGAAATATTGTACTTTTTTTACTCCACTATGTTTGCCTGACAGCTTTAGTTAATTTCTGGATAACAATTTAATCACATTCCTGTCCAGTGAACATGTGTATAATCTTTGTGAGTGCAGTACCTTTCTGTTTTGACCTTGTGTTCAAAAGAGGCGAGGGGTGAGAGAAAAAAAAGGAGAGAGAGAGAGAGAGAGAGAGAGAGAGAGAGAGAGAGAGAGAGAGAGAGAGAGAGAGAGAGAGAGAGATAGAGAGAGAGAGAGAGAGAGAGAGAGAGAGAGAGAGAGAGAGAGAGAGAGAGAGAGAGAGAGATAGAGAGAGAGAGAGAGAGAGAGAGAGAGAGATGGTCAAACATGCCCACCTGTTGTATGCCAATTACTGTTACTGACATAATCTTGTTATGGCTTCAGAGAACAAGCAATTAAAGTCTCTAACGTCAGTGGTATGTTTATCCCAGGATACATACAGTCCTTGCTTGCTCTTTGGTAGGTTTATACCTCAACACAAAACCTTTTGGTCTCTGTCTCTATACCGAAAGAGGAAAATAATGCTGTGTTTGAATGTGTGTATCCTTGTGGTGTGTGTGTGTGTGTGTGTGTGTGTGTGTGTGTGTGTGTGTGTGTGTGTGTGTGTGTGTGTGTGTGTGTACACGTGTAGTTCTGTAATTAGAGGCAGAGACACATTAGCTATGATGGAGACTCCCTGCACCCCCACACAGACAATAACCAGTCCTAACTCAACGCTTTGATCTATCCTTGTATTTATGCATCCTACACACGCACACAGATCACAAAAAAATGAATTAACATGCATCACACATGACAAAGTGGTTTCACAGGGGTTTGTTGGGTAGACGATAGTCCCCCAAAAGGCTCAGAGTAGTAAATGTATTTGTGTTTGTTAAATTGCTTATCTGTAAGTTACAAAAAGATGACAAACTTTGTAGATTTATGTGTTCAACTGTGTTTGTATGCTTCATGGTATAACTACTTACTTTTGGCTCACTTCAGTGGCTCGACATTTCAAAATGTCTTGAAATGTTTTCTTAGAAATTATGAAACCAAGCCCAACCAACTAACCAACCAACCAGTCAACCATATAATGTTTCAAGGTCAGATTTTCACACATTCCCCACCTTAGAATGAAAGGTTTCAAATGAAAAGAATAAAAACAGAAAAGTGGCCCTACAGTATTAATTACATGTATGAAAATTGATATTTTGATCAGACTGTAGAATGGGTACAGGTCACTCTTCAAGGCTGGGTTCACTTTTGACAAGCTATGATTAAAAACACTGGCTTTGGTTTTTTATAGCAAGTGATCTGTATGCTCTACTCATTCAAACCTGGTGACCTTGAGTGGAACAAAATCTGTTGTTGCTGAAGTTATCCCTTAAGCCATCTGCAGGTGTACTCATATTAGAGAGAATAGGAACAAACTGTGTACCACTGTACTTGACGTCCTGAGTGAATGTCAAGAGGAACAAGTGGCTGTCCTTGTGTGTGTGTGTGTGTGTGTGTGTGTGTGTAAGGGTCTGCCATTGTTCCCTTATATTATATTGCTTTGGGCTTTTGAAGTAGAAAAGGGCTGTGTATGTATGTTATTTCAAAGCTACAATAAGCCACATTTAAAATGCTATATTCAGACTATTTTGTTTTGTGTTATTCTAAGAAGCACAATATTCAAGAGTCTGTCTTAGTGATTGAGTTAACAACTGCATATGTAGTACTTGAGTTGTTAAAGGTACATTATTCATCTTACTGCTTCACACTGCAGATTTGCAGAACAGATCAGACTCCTTTAGAAATCTTGAAGTGTGGAATTACTAATTTGGCCATTGAAAAGTGTAAATCAGTATTGGATAATGGAGGGTCTCTCAGTGGCCTGGAGTTGTCTGTCCTCACCTCAATTGGAGGTGGAACAGCAGGAGTTTCTACTGTCTGTCAAAGGCAGAACCCCTGCTCGGAAATCACTGATTGAGGGTGTTTACAAAAACTATTTTTTTTTAAAGGTTTCTATCAAGAGGGAGCTGTGCAGCAGCACTTCTCTGCCATGTGTGATTCAGTGTTAAATTACAGTTTCAGAGCACAGATAGAAACCTCTTAATAATGTAGGAGACTGGAGCATAATAAGGCATCACATTGAATTCTGTATGTGCTCAACTTAAGATACTGTATTTCTAGTATGTTTACGAGAGACATATAGAGATGCAATGCAAGAAATCAGAGATGAAGATGCTAGACTGCATTATATCTTGCAACAGAACAAATGTCAAGTAGGATCACATCAAACAAAGTTTCAATCCCCTCTTGCAACCCAAACATTAAAGTAATTTTGTCTCACTGTACATCGTAAACATGCAGACTCTGAGATCTCCAAAGGCCATCTCTGATTCCCTTTACCTCCCCCCTAAGGAGCAGACAACAGGAAAAACTGAAAATTCACACACTGACTGCACATATCCCCTACCCTACATTGGCTAAGGTATGGTGTGACAGCACACTCTCTTTCTCTTTACAGGCCCTGCTTTCAACTGCTTCCATCAGTACAGAGGACTCAGCATCCGCTCTCATCTGTGGCATCACCTCCAGCTGCTCGCAGCAAGTGGTTGAAAATCCAGCAACTTTCGCATAAACCCCTTCAGCAGTTGGAAGTCAGCCTAGTTGGACAAGCTATTGGAAAGTTATTATTCTCTTATGGCAGCCAACAGTAGATGTGTTGGTTTGATGATGTCAGCTATCACTTACACCGGAAGAGGTGTTACCTCAGCAAACCCATGGCATCCAGACATAAAGTTCATCAGAAAGAGCTGAAAGTCCAGAGGTCCTAAGCCGTTGGCTAAAAAATGAAAGCTACCACCCTGCTGCAGTTGCAGGTCCTCACTAGCTCCTGTCCCTCCAGGTAGAGAACAGCAGGCCAGCACCATTGATATTCTTACCACACAAAGTCCCTATATTCCAATGGTTGTTCAACACATCTGCCCACTTTGACAACCTGATCCATGTTAATGATCTACCAACTGCTTTAAAATAATAAACATCATGCTATGCAAATAATTTCTCATTAAACACAGCGATGATGATATCGATTGATGGTTGATTGATGGTGATGATGATGTTACATGTCCTACGGCACTGGAGTCAACCTTCGCATTATGCCTAGTATTGGTTATACTTTGGAGATGATTTTGCCCGTTTTATACTTTTACCAACAACGGGTGTGCAGTTCAGAGGATGAGATGGGGGTGTGCTGCATGCACATGCAGATGTCAGAGATGAGATGGGTTTGCATCAACAAAAGACAAACATATTTGGTCAAGGTTAGGAAGAGACTGTGGTTTGGGTAAAACATTGATTCAAATAATATATAGAGACTCAAAACACCCAGTTGAATCAGCACTGACTTCCTCAATATTTGACAGACCATACTCTTTCCCTAACCTTTTAGTTGCCTAAACATAAGTACTATATATTATACATTTCCTTTTTATGTTGTTAAAAAGTTTCCTCAAAAACTTATATGCTAATGCAACTGTTGTTGTGTGTGAACATAATTCAGCATAATAATGAAAGGTGGTACAAAGGGTAACATCAATCATTCAGTGGGCCCCAGAGTCTTTTATGTTTTTTTCCCTCCATCTCTGCATCTTTCCACTATTTATTCATTTGCTGTCAAACGTGTCACTCTCAGCTCATTTGTTCCTGTCCTGGTTCCTATCACTATTCAATCAGGTCTTCTGAGAGTTGGTCACACGCTACACAAATTAAAGTCCGATAATGTATGTTATATGCTGTGGAACAGGGCTATTCAATTGGCAAATATTTACTGGCCCTTTGAGAAGAAGCCTGTGTGAAAAAGTAATTCACCAAGCTCCACTGTTGTTGTTCTCAATCGTTTCAGTCTTGTTAAATCTGCGGTTAAATCACCACCACAAAGTCTCTTTCTACTCTGAAATAAAGAAAGGTTGTCACAGAAAGCTAAATTCACAAGAAATTGTTTTTTGACAAGCTTGTTGCACTTTGAGGTCATGACTACTTTTAAATTGATAAAATAAATCCCAATTCCAAATTAATTGAATAGCCCTGCTGTAGAAGGTTTTATTTCTGATTTACATTTACTGTTTTCCTAACTTGTATGGTTTAGAAAAACAATGTACATAACTAAACAGGTTTTTATCATCATGGAAACACTTTTTCAATCATCGGAAATTCAGAATATGCTAAAGCAATAGTTGAGACATCAATTATTGATGATTCAAGTAATAGAAAAGTTATTAAATCTTGTAATATATTCAAAAAAACAGGCCGTCTACATCAAAGAAACGGCAATGATTGTGCAAGTAGCTTATTGCGAGCCATATTTCATTTGGTTTCATTTTAAACCTTTATTTAAGACTTGGGGAATCATTTGAGGGAGACCAACATGTTCAATTATGCTGAGCATGACCAAAAAATAAAACAAAAATAATAATACAAAAATAACAAACTCAATAGAAATACAAGCATATGAAACAACACACAATATCTGATGAAACAGTGACAGGTTGATAGTAAATTGTGATTAAGTAAAGTCCAAGTAAAGTGTCCAAGCGATATAAAAGTATTTAAAGCGATATAAAAGTATAAAAGGTACATGTATGTTAGTGTTCACTGTTGGGTCTAGTGTCCGTAATTATTATGGAAGGAGCAAAGTCTGCCACAGTCTGCGCAGGGAGGAGGTTGCAGTGGTGGATGGGTCAAACAAATAAAGGATTTTCACATTTTGTGTGTCCCAATATCAATGTTGGCTTCTATAATTCAGTCATTGATCTGTCATTGTTGGCTTCAACATCTAAATCTTAAACTAAATAATGTAGTGGGGGACTAATAAACAAAAAAACAACCAAAAATGTATGACTCTAATCAGACCTCATTGTGATATCCCCTTGAAGACCGCATATGATGGGCATTTTTCTCTCAAGATTTGTTCCTTAGTTTACTCTATGTTCTCTCTCTCCTACTCCAACCAGTGAGATCCTTCGTAGCTCAGAGTGAAATACCGGGTGCATATTGGACTCAATACATACTCCATGCATATTTGATTGCTACAGAACAACTGGAGTGGCACTGAAGTGTTTAGAACTTTTATTATGTCTGCTTGCCAGGATTTGATGAATAACTTGTGACAGCCTTTAATGGAGGTATTCTGCCACCTGGCACATTTTGTGTGTGTGTGTGTGTGTGTGTGTGTGTGTGCGTGTGTGCGTGTGTGTGTGTGTGTGTGTGTGTGTGTGTGTGTGTGTGTGTGTGTGTGTGTGTGTGTGTGTGTGTGTGTGTGTGTGTGTGAACACTATGAAAGTCTATCTCTTGGTCTCTTCCAGTGTCTTTACGGATATATAAACTTCTGATACAGAAAACACATTTCAACAGTGGCAGCTGATGGAATTTATTTCAGGGGGGTTTTGTCATAAACAAAGTGGTCTCTCTCTTAGAAAAATATAACCTGTGCTGGAAAGAAACAGTGAGAAGATTGTGTCAATATAATGTACACAGACACATTTCATATTGTCTCTATTTGGGTCCTATCAGTAATCTTAAAGACATAGTATTTAGATAATGATTGACACCTTGTTGTTGCTGAAGTGAACATAACTAACCTTTTTTCTTTTAGATGTTTTCATTTTTAATTTTGCAAATAATGTTCTCCCTTTTTCATATATATATCTATAGGGCTGGGATTTTAAGGCGTTATTTACGACTAATTAATTATAGAAAAAATAACGCAATAAAAAAATAACGCAATTAATCGCATTTTATTTTTGCACATTGCGTAACGTTGCAAGTTCCCGCACGGCCCATAATACTGATGCACAGGACACAATACGAGAGAAACGAAACGGATGAGAAGCTGCGTTCAGTGGGCGGACATTTGAGTTCTAAAAAACGACCAAGTGGAAACATGGACAAGAGCATGGTTGTGTGCAAATTGTGCAAGAGAGAACATGGGAGAAAAAGCACTCTATGTTTAACTGTTTATTTTATGCCAAGGATATAATTCTAAATATTTTAGCAAAGTTAGGTTTCCAGTTTTCTTGAATATACTGTACAAATTGTGTTTTTGTTTTTTATAAACTGAAACAAATATGTTTAAAACGTAAAGGTTTACAAAAAAGTTAGTGCTCACTGATAAAAAATGAACACATTTTGTTGGACATAGACTAAAAATGGTGCCCATTCATTCCTATGGAAAGCTGCTCAGTGGTGCAATCTCCCTTAAGGCTGCCGCCCTTTTTGGTTCTCGTGAACGCGGGAGGACATACTGGATGTAGAAATCTTTGCGTTCCGAGTCCATGCCCGAGCGTCAAGCAGGAAATTCAATGAAAAACAATCAAAAGAAACATCGGGCACAATGCACAGAAACTTTGAGCAGAAGAGTTGTGTTGCTGCCGAAGCCTTGCACTGGGCTCTACGGAGATGGGATTGAATGGGTGAATGAAATATCGCCCAGAGGTCACATGTATTCATCCATAGAGCACAGCAAGCTGTGTGCAACTTTTAAAGAGTGTGTATGTGGATACGTTGGGCGCTACGAAAACCACCCTCAATCTCTTCCCTGACCTCTAGACTCAAGAGACCAGCTTTCCTTGCCTCGGAAGCAGCTCGGCTCACCTCAGCTCAGCTCGGCTCGGCACACACAGAGATGAGAGATTGGATAAATATTTTAATTCAGTCTTTTTATTTACTTTTATTGCAGAACATACATTATAAGCTACTCATTGACCACACAAATATAATCATAGGATGAAAACAATGAATAAATACAATCAATACAAATTTGTGATGCAGAGCAGGAGGGGCGTCGCCCCCAGCGCCCTTTATGGGCCAGCCGCCACTGCATTTCAAGTAGCATGAATTGCTCAAAACCCCCATACAGCGTACAATCATTGCCATTTATTATTTACAGATAAACACACTCAGTTCAGAAAGAAACTCACTGGGTGTAATATCAGAATGCAGCCCAACACCCCTCTCCTTGTTTTGATGCATTCACTACACCTTGAAACATAGGTCTAAATCGTTATGGAAAATGATGGCAGGTGTTTCTGGTTCAGCTGAAATGAGCAACATGCATGTGTATGTGTTATTCTACTAGGCCTGGTAAGGCACAAATTCAGTAATGGATCCAAAGGGACAAAAAATAAAAAACGTATAAATTGAATGTGCAGCTTAAGGAAAGAGGGAGAAATGGAAACTAAGCTGTTTAATGGCCAAAGTGACTGTTGATGCTTGTTGTCAATTTGAATTTCCTCTGTTCGGCCACCGTGAATAATGCCACCAGAGAGTCAAATGATTAAATAATAACTGACATTATTCCTCTGATTAAACTAGACAAATCAAATTTGCTCAGAAGGGCTCTGTAAAACACTCGCTATGTTGACATTCAGTTTAGAAATGGTGAGTCTAAAATAACAAGTAAATGCTCTTTGGTGTAGCACTGATTTGAGCACTCTGGGGGTGAGAGTAATAGTCCGTGTGAAGTGGGAAGTGTGGTTCCATTCCTCTATGCAGTGCAGATCATTGAAGTAATACCTGCCATCAATTATCCCCACCAGTGGCTTATGCTGAGAGGATCAGCACTGGCACTGAGGCTGCTCCCTCAGCTAAACAGCTCAGGATGTTTATGGATGATGCCACAGAGACATTGAGTACCCCCCTACTAAGTAAACAACCGCCTAGGTTGAAGTTAAATGAACGTGTACTACTTAAGTGAAAATCTTTCATTGGTTTATTAGGTAAATAAATCCTATGTCAATACACTGCTACTGTACAGTGGGTATGGAAAATATTCAGAAACCTTAAATGACTCACTCTTTGTTAATTTGCAACCATTTGCTAAAATCATTTAAGTAGATTTTTTTCCGCATTAATGTACACACAGCCCCTCATTTTAACAGAAAAACACAGAATTGTCGATTTTTCTTTGCAAATTTATTAAAAAACAAAAACTGAAATATCACCATCGAGTTTAAGTGAAATTCCGGTGTAAAATTATCCCAGGCTCTTTTTGGGCAGATACACTCATTAAATAAGCCATCAAGATTTTTTTTGGTATAACTTTTGTGTATAAACTATTAATGGAGATATACTGGAGGTTCACTAACAGCCAGCCTTGGCTAACACTGATTAGCTCGGGGCAGCAAGGTCCAACCTATTCTGGGGATATGGAAAAACAGTGTGCAGTACGGTGCGGTAGTTGAGGTAGGGGAAATCCTTCATAGCAGTCACACAGCGTGTTGTGGTATTTAGTGATTCCAGGCAATGGCGAAAAATGCTAATCTCTTGGCAGCATAAACATTCTTCTTCTCAATGCTTGGATGCTAACGTGACCACTAACCTAAAGTAAGCTAGCCCCTTCCGGAAACATACGCCCCTGCCCCCTGAGAGCTCACGTAACGTTTCTGTGCTGCAGGGTAGATTGCTGTCTGGGACTTTTCCAAACCTTTTACTATCGATTATTAACTTATATTTCACCAAACTGCCACAAACCAGTTTTGCTGGAATAAATCATCATTAGGCTCCTTCCTTTTGCATTGCATTTAGTAATCGAGTTGAATGGACTTTTTACTACGAAAGCTGGTACCGGGGCCAGTAGGTAAGTCTTTCAAAACACTCTTTTAATAAACTCCGGGTTCTACGTTGTTGGTGCTTCATTTTATGGGTAATGACTCGAACCATGCTACTGCAGAGGTTTGGTGTTATTTTGAGCAGTATTAGTGGTAAGAAAAGCTGTTTTAATGCCTTCACCGTACTGACCCGGCTGTTAGCCTGTGATGATTTTACACCGGAATGTCACTTTTAGGGGGCCTGAATACTTTACAGACCCATTGTGTGTCAATTATCATGAGTCTAATGTTCAGTAAGAGGAGCACTTACTTAAGTATTATACAGTATAATACCACCCTTCCTCCAATTAATTATGATTTTCTATTGTCTACACTTAACCATTCTAAATAATGTAGTTGTAAAAAATAAATAAATAAATGTATGGATCCCTTCATCTTGCTTTAGATGCTACAAATGGCTGCTATATAAAAACATTGAAAGCTAACATTTTTAGATATGCTTAGAACAACTCCACTTTTATCCCAATGGACTCAATAAACACAACCACAGCTATCTCCTTATTCAGCACACATGCCCTTCCTCTTCATGCATTCATCACAGATCGGACGACTAAACACACTGTCGTAAAAAAGTATTTCCACTTCGGTCCAGTATAATCAGCAAGAAGGAATGAGTGATTAATCCCTATAATAGATTAGTATTACTTTAACAGACCACACGGAGGCTCTGCATTTCCCTACAATATAAAACAACTCCACAATCTGCCACTAGCCTTGTGGTGAACCCACACAACTGGCTTGTTACACCTCAGGCTTCTTTGCCAAAACACTTCATCTTAGTCTCACCCAGCCTTGACAGCCATGGGAAATACATTGAAAAAGTTCCTGCGAGGATGAAGTGGCTGGCTAGATTTCCTTTTTCACACTGCTGAAGCAAGACGTGAAAGTGACACAAGGCTGTGGTGATAGGAGTGCTTTTTCATGACAGCCCAGTAAATGCATTTAGTTGATGAATAAGTGATAATGAAAAAAAAGATAATACAAAACAATGATAATAACAATGCCAGTATTTTCGATACTGATTTTTCACATATATATCAGTTTCAGGTTAGTTAGTTAGTTACACTGTGCCTGCAGAGGATCTTTCTTAGATCTGAGAAAATGACTCAAGTGACAGCACTTGATTGAGTATGAGAACTGCTAGAGTACCCATTTAATCAACAAGCTTGCAATCTACACTTTATTACACTAAAATAACTTCATAAAAATTGGAGACACATGAAATCGTACAAGTTTTCTCCTCTCTGAGAAACATTGTGCAAGCTGGCTTTAGAAAAATTGTAAGGAGTTCCAGGAAAGTACATTAAATGCATGACTTTTTCACTGACACTGTTGAAAAGCTAATAACATTAACACATGGTAAGCATGGAGATTTGCAGGTGGAAATATCTGTAGGCTAAGATATTTTTACAGTACCCCCTACTTCTGGCTCCCTTGCTTGGAATGCCCATCTTGAAATTCCGACCTTCATTCTGATCTCAACAACAAACCTGTGAAGTTTCATAACTGTGGTATATCCAGGTCCACATTTTTCCATGATGAAACACACACAAACTCACAAGGTGAAAAAATACCAGCTTAGCCGTCATGTCTGGTAACAATCAAGCGAAAGTCTCTACTCGTCTCTACGGAGCATCACTTATAACATTTTCCAGCTCTCTTGCTAGTTGAGTGGAATAATATTCAGCAAAATTGGATCTTATGAAAAGCTATCACTCAACAGAATTAGATAAGTTCCATCTAAAATGAAAAAGGGAGATCTTATGACTGTCTCTTGATTTTCTAGAAATAATTTTTACAGCCTTATGCTGTATGGTGTATTCTGTAAGACTGTAAGTTTGGCTGTATATGAAACTTTAATTAGCATTTATCTTAGTATGCTTCATTGTTTAATTGGCATTTAAAGCAGGTCCATTCAATCACCATAATTCTCAGTGCAGCCATGCATTTAATTCATTCACACAAGGCATCAACTGAAAAGTTATAGACGGACACATAATCAAATTAACCTCAATCATATCATTCTAAAAAAGAAGCTTTAATCTAAAATGCATATAAGTCCAAATTCAACCACATACCACATCGGATGCAATTATTTTATACAGCCAAACAAATTCTGACAGACACAAGAGTGTGCCGAGCCAATATTCTCAGGGGAAGACCCCATTAATAATGCCAAGCATCAGTAACGGTTGTACATACACATACCTATAGTTCCCTGGCTCCTTCAGCCTACGCTCCACTGCCTACCCGGCGGAGTGAGAAACTAACCTACAGTGACTGTTGAAACTGAAATGAGATGTCTCGTTTTTTTCCCAAGGATTTAAATGAGGTGAAATATTGTGTGTTAGTGTCAGCTAATGATCATGCCCGAGGCATTTCAATGAAAAGTGAAGGGCTACGGTATGCTCGATAATAAAATGGTCCATGGAAACACTGCGAGCATGGAGCAAATTATATCACAAACAAGTTTCTTTGTGCTACCCGTTAAGGCTTTAACTCTTTATGCCTCAGTAACATGATCAATAATTATTTCTTAAATGGGACATCTCGTGAATGTCAGGTCATTATTTTGAATCCCCACACTACCGGGGGAAAATGGGGAGAAGAAGAAGAAGGGAACAACAAACTCATCCACCTCCTCCACAGCTGCCACTTGAGCGCTTGTCACCCCAAATTTACAACAGAACCAACACGACTGACGTTCTGCACGCATGAGCTCCTTGGTTGGCAGCTGCACGTGCATGTTTTCCCAAGCTCGCTGGCATCAGTAGATTATGTGCCACATCAGCACCTGTTATGAGCAGACGAGCAAAAAACAATATCATTCAAATAGACAGTATGTACAGAAGCTGGCTTGAAGGTTCACTTTAGCTACTCCGGCATGATCGCAGCTTAACTCTAATCTTTCTTGAAACAGCAGTGTGATAGCTGCGGCTCCCTCCATCATCACCGACTCTCCTCCTGGTATTTTTGCACTTGCGCTATGATGTCTCTGAATCCTGTATTCAATAGATTTATATGTTTACTAATACGATTAGAGAGTTATTGCTTTCAGCAGAATCCTTTGGTACGCGTCTTGGATCCTTGGGGAACTTTGTAAACGATCACAGACTTTTTCTGCGTAATATAATTAAACATCTGTACATGTGTACAAATATATCTGTCCAAATGTCCAACATTTAATTGATGCTAAAACAGAGTATTTAATTTGCATTTATTTAATTTGTATAGTATAATGTAGCTCAGTCAGAGACATTAATGTTTTTTTCAATCAACCATGTACACTAAATGTTTACACAGATCAGGCAGAAAAGACTGTTTCACTTTGAAGTAGCTCTCAAAAAATAAAATAAATAAGTGCTGATGTATTAATGAGTCACTCATGAGTCGCAAAGTATGAATGAGGCAGCTGATAACAATCATCTGATGCAAGCAGGACTTCAAGCGCTGCCAGCTCCGTATAGAAGAGCATGTTTCAGCAGGAGCTTTGTTCCCTCAGCCCTGAACAATCTGCCCTCGTCGACACTGCTGTGAGTTGGGATGATGAATGCATTCATGGAGATTTTGTGTAAGGTTCTTTGTGTTACATGTGTGTATCTGTATGTTTCTGTGTACTAGCTGTGAATACTAAATATCCCTCTTAGATATCTGGGACAATAAATCATAATCTATAAACAGGACAGTAGTGTAGCGACAGTATGTTAGCTATGAATGTAGTGTTACTCCAGTGGTTTTTTTTATGTTTTAAGCTTATATCAAAGAACTTTATGCTCCTCTATGTGTTAAAATAAACTTTGTGAACTATTTAAAACCCCTTTGGAAAAATGTTTCCTTAAGGTTACTCACATGTTCTTACATTCCCCCATTGGGGACATTTTGGATTTTCACTTGACATCAACATTATCCTTGAGATGATTTAAACAACTTGAGTCTTTTTAGGTGTCTTGTTATGTATAGCTAACATAAACACATAATGTGCACAGTAGGTGTTTGATATAGAGTATGCAGATGTTTAATACGCGGGGTATAAAAAAAGTCTCGGGGAACAACTGTATTCTTCTGACTAGATACAGTTTAGGTTTCTGGGCTGAATGTGGCTGGGACATACAACTGCTATGGATTTAACAGTCAACTCCAACGTGAGTGACAGGAGAAGACAAGGAGAAATGGGGTAAAGTCAATGTCTACACTTGAAAAGGTGTATGTCAGCTTGTACTCTGTGCACTTGTCTTACTTTATGAGACACCGTGTCTCACAGTTAATGATGAAAACTCCTCTGGCTGAGGCAGGGAGAGCACAGTATTTGCACACTACATTCAATGTGTTTTACCAAAGTAAACATCTCGCCCATAAAATGTGAGCATCATTTGTCCTGTCAAATTGCTGCTTGGTCAAGGTTCCTGCTCGTTAAACAGGACGGAGCGCGTTTGTGTGTGTGCGTTGTGTGTGTGTGTGTGTGTGTGTGTGTGTGTGTGTGTGTGTGTGTGTGTGTGTGTGTGTGTGTGTTCCTGTACTGTTGGTGTACCAATGGAGTAAAGGCAGGAGCTGACACCAACTAACGAATTGCAGCTGTCAGATGAAAACCCTAGATCTCAAAAACGAAGATTCTGGAACTTGCTGCTATAAAATGTAATATTTCCACTAGTTGCATTAATTCAGTCAGAGCATGCTGCCGAGTAAGTTTTAAGTGCCAGTGGCTTTTGCTGAAAAAAGTGAAATGACCATTTTAATTTTACTAGTGCAGTCTAAAATTTGCCTCATTGGAATGGGCTGATTGCTTGATCTCCAGTAATCCTGCTTGCAGGTTTCTCAAACACCGCTCATACAATTGACTTCACACTCGACACTGCGCTTCCTTGGGTTTTGAGCTATAAACCTGCCATGAAATCGTTCTGTCCCCTAGAAATGCTTGAGTATACACAATATTGCTAACAGCTAGCTATTTGGGACCAGGCTATTTCCGGGACCAAAAATTCTGAAAGTTACATCACTGATGCTTGAACTGTTAGTTTTCTACAATGTAACATCTGCAGTCTCTCTTTCTTCATCCGTTCTTAAAGGTATTGTACTAATAGGTAGAACGCTAGCTGCAGTAAACATGACATTCGGTGGTGTAACAGTTAAAAGGTGTTCCCTCTCAATACACTACAGATTGTGTACATAACGCACAACTAATAAATATGTCATGATCGGATAAACTGTCCTCAAGAAAATAGTTATTCTCAGTGAAGACTCTCAAAAAGTCAGAAAGAAAGAGGTGTGTGTATGTTTCCCCTCATAGGCAGCAAAATAGCAGCTTGTGCAAGTAAATGTGTTCATCCATTGATTGGGGAAGGGCTTTTCTTTCATGTACACACAAAGTCAAGACAAAAACACACTTGCTTTGCTTGTAGCTTCCATGCCTTATAATTCTCCTGCCTCTGCACCTTTTGTCAATCATGTTCCCTATTTCTCTAGCTTCCATTATGCTTCCCCTTAAGCCATTACTTTTCACAAGGCATACCATCTGTCCTTTCTCTTCGTCTGCGTCATTCTCCTCATTGTGCCCTCAGACTGAAAGGACAGAGTTTGGAGGAGAAAAAAGACAGCAGTGGACAAAGTGTTGAGTACAATATGGATGCGATGTGAAGGTTTAAACTGTGTGTGCTCTGACGAAAGACAGGAGTCAGGCTGAGAAGGAGAGAAAGAGGGAGAAAATAACAACCTAAGAATGTGAGATTTACTTCTTGCAGCAGACAACATGAACTGTGATCTACAGGAGTCTTTCGGCTGAATCAGAGGCAGGCAGTGAAAGCAGGCATAGGGAAAGAAGGGGAGGATAGAAGAAAAAATTAAGAAAATAAGGTAGGAGTGCACAACAGGAGCAGAGCTGCCCTTTTGTAGTGAAAGGGAATAAGAATGGAAACCATAATTATCACATTGATAACCTTTAATCGCTTGAAACATAGTAGCTAAACATTTTATTCAAAGGTAATGGAAACGGGGAGGTGTTTTCCCAAATGAAATCAAATCCAATTTACTTTTCGGGTCATCTACTCAATCTCAATCATTAAAAGGGGGAGAGCAAACTGTGGAAACTAACCATGGAAGAAAATGATCCTGTAATGAATAACAACAACAACTCATCTTCTCATTTCTGTTGTCTCTCTCTCTCTCTCTCTCTCTCTCACTACCTCCCCCACAGTTCCTGACAATACGATTTGGTGATAGACATTTATAGTGAGTTCAATACAAGAACATGGTCTGATGATTAAAATACAGACCCCCCCCCCCCCCTCCCTCCAGTGTATTGAAGTATTCGGGGGGGGGGGGGGAGTTATTCTGTCCCAAAAATCAAGCATAAGAGGAGATATGAGGAGCTGCCAAAGAATTGCCCAGCTTATCTATCATGGCGCAGAGCAGTCACTTGTGTGTCTCGCAGTCTCCTATTCTGTGCATCCTACTGCCTCTTATCTTTCAGTGACACTTCACCTCATTTGCAAATTGAACAACTAAGGAATGTGAGAACGGAGAGCGTATTTGGTGTGCATAGCTGTCTGTAAGGTTGGTCGGTGTGGATCTGAACATTTTTTGCTAAAATTAATTATTTTCAGTGTTACTAAAGAGTCAGTACATTTTTGCAAACAAAGCCCCATTCTACAAATTGATGTGGATATGTTGCATAATTCCTCTAATGACAAATCACACATTTTGTCCTCAAACTGAAAAATTACATTTTCCAACCAGACAAGCAACACTCTGTCAGAGGGAGACGGGAGGCGAAGAGCCGACAAGGAGAGCAACATCGTTGTGGGTTAAACTATACACACGTGTCTGTGTGCGTGTCTGTGTGTATTTTCAAAGGTTGTATTAATTGACAGAGAAGGCAGTAGCCAAGTAATAATGACTCTAGAGATTGGCGCTGTAGGGCGAGAGAAAAGCGTCGTTCTCAGATGACCAGTGAACAAAAACACACACATTCAGGCTGTCTTTTTTTCTGAGAGAAGACAGATCATTAAATCCTCTGTTCGTACTACGCTGCAGCATTTATGAATTACACACTGTTCCTGTCTCCCAAATCAAACCAGACAACATTGCATACAAATGCAAACATTTAAAGCTTCTGAAAATCTATACTGTAAAAACCTACTAATCATCAATATGTCAAATAAGACTTTCTTTGTAAACGATCTACCAAGTTATTTGAGGTCATGATTAAAAGGCCAAAATGTTCTCGCAATTATGCACCCATTAATAATGGGATTTGCATATTCAATTTCTGGTATCATATATGTCAGAATGTAACAGCTCATTTTGTGTTCAAAGGTTTGTACATGAAACACTGTACCTCTAGCTAAATAAGTAGGCTCTCCAATCTGCTAACCTCCACATAACCAAAAGTTGATTGTACAGCCCCCTAAAGCGATATTCAATTTGAGTTTAGAGGATCATTCACTTGTTCTCTGTTACATCTACATGATTTACTCTCTATGAAAAAAAAACTTGATGATTATATGAAAGATTAGTTTTTTTCCCTCCATCCTTCCTCCTCTTTCTCTGTGTCTAATGGCCTTAATAAATTATTTAAACTCTGTTAAACAATATGCAAAGTTTAATTAACTTGGGCTGCCCCTGCTGAGCTGGAAATTAAACTCTCTCACCGCTTCGTCTTTTGTTTTCACTTAGTCAAGCTCACACATTATATATTGCTCTGTGTTATCTGACATAGGGACGAGACAGTGTGAGTGAATAAAATAGCTTATCTTCTGCATCTTGTTTAAAGTTACATAAAAAGCCCTGGGACATATAAAAAGCACTAAATCTGGCAGGAGGATCAACAGATGTCCATCTTCTTTACGATCTCTGTCCGAGGCTAAAAGGAAGCATGTGTGAAAATTACACTTCACTGATTGGATCCGTTTTGAATGTGATCCAGATTGTAAATGAGTGCACAAAATCACAAAGTACATAAAAAATAATGAGATGTCTCTTATGTCTATTTACTTGAGCACCGGGAACTGACCTGACGTAGTTCCTCCTGTACTGTTAATACAGCAGGACAGCGACATGTGTCCTCTTGTGTCTGATTCTTTTCTGCAGGTATTGTAGGCTTTAAAAAAAATGTTCCTCAGTGGGCGGATTTAAGCTAATATTGGTGAGTTATGTATTACTGCACTTACCCTACAAAAGCCAGCATAATGATTTCTCAGGTTTTTGTATCATCTTAAAAAAGGCACACAAGCGCTCATTGCAAAAATAATCCTTCTTGTAAGAAACCTTTAAAACAAAACGAGTTGAGTCTAAAATTGCCTATTTGAGAAAAAAAGAAGGAAAACGTAAAGAGTAGAATAAGTGACATTTGCCGGAAGTGCTTTGTAAACACAACATTCACAGTTGGCAAACAAGGTTTACGGACCTCAACAGCTGGTGAAAGCCAACCGCGGATTAACTCTCGTTTTGAAACAAGCTGTTTGCGCTTGGCTTCAACTTTCTATATCTGTGTTTTTTGGAAGTTGTGTCTGTCATTTGCATAGCTTCCTCTTGGTATTTGAACTTGCAATCTGGCACCGGGTCGCTATGTTCTCATAAAGGTTGAGGACCAGAATCGTCCCGTACGCAGCAAAATAAAACAGGCTCTCAGATATAGACACCACCACATACTTTCATTGGGTCATAAGTTGATTGCGAGGGATAACTTTTGTGTGAGTACATTGTTAGGAAAATCCTACTCATTGTCCTTTTAAAGTCCACTCACTAGCCTTCTTCCCCTTCATCTTCGTATGGCGTTTGCTTGTTGTCATGTGATAACAGGAATGTATGACCACCCGTTATAAAATGACAAATGTTCCAAACTGATCAAACTCTGTCTGCTGATGAAGGCTGTGGGACGTGTTTAAATGTTAAATGTGTTTGCCTGAAATTTTATCGAGCTGACAGCGCTTAGACAAGCCATTAATCACTCACCGCTTCATCATGTAGACTGGCATCTGATGTAGACATCAACCATATATACCCTTTGCATCCCTGTGGCTATTCCTCGCTTCCTCTCCTCTTTTCAAGAAGATCCAGTTTGTTGGGACATACAGTATAAATCAATTGAAACATTGTTATTTCAACATTAGTACGTAATTAACCTATGTAAGACTGTTTAGGAATTATACTTAAGCACTGTTAAAAAATATACATGTAGATATAAAATGTTTGCTTACAGATTTTTTTCAATTGCAAGCATGCATCGGTGTGAACTGTCTCATTGTCAAAACTCTTCACACGGACAAATGCTTTCAATGACACACGGATTTCAAAACTGTTAAGATGCATTAAAAAAGGCAAATTTCATGAATTCATGAATGAAATAATAATAATTTGAAACACAGACGATTGCAATGCCAGCAGAAAGAGAAGACACATGATGTGATGTTGATGAGAACTTGTGGCCTAATCCAGGAAAGAGGGAGGACCAGAACCCTCACAGTACAGAATTTCAAGAATGTGTCTTTTGTCTCAACTTTTTATATTATAAGTAAATATCTATGTGCAAAGATATAGAAAAAAAATAAAGGATGATAGAGCAAATTGCTGAATTTCTGAGTCATTCTTGTTACACATACTTCATCACAGTAAATGAAGGGAAATGTGTTATTCTATAATAAAATACTGATTTTAACGATAAAAGATGATAAATTCCTGTAAGTGTTTTTTAGATGAGTGTATTATGCGTAACAGTGACTTGTTGTCAGTGTTTTGGTCCAATCAGCTCATTTCAAGACATGTATGAAGTGTGTTGGTGGTTTAAGTGAGTTTTGGAGGTAAAATGACCTGTTTGGCCAAGATGCATGCTGGTAAAACTGCATGAAGAGTTTTAAAAACGTGGCTTCAGTACTGACCGAAGCTTGTTAGTAATTGAAAAAAAACTGTAATATTTTGTGTGTATGGCATTAGTGTTAAGCCCTCCATTCTTGCACATATAATGAGAGTCTATTATGTGCCTTTATTCTGAATTTGATCTCTCATGCAACAAAATAGATGTTCCATTGAGATGTTTAAGCACTTCAAAGAAGGAAGTTGAGTGCTGCCCCTCTTTGCAAACCGAGAAAATCGTTTGCGAGGTAGTTATAGGGAATCATGAAAGGGTCTCTCCTCACAGCTAATTAAATTTGTCGAGCTTGGTCTCCAGGCCTGATAAATATAATAGCACATTCAGGGGTATTAGGAAACCCTCATTTCTTGCTTGACTCTAATTTCCCCTTTATCTGGTTCTGGCCTTCAAAGAGAAAGAAAGAGAGAGAGAGGAAGACAGAAATGGAATGACAATAGGACGAAAGAGGTGAGAGGAGAGGAGAACAAGGGAGGAATAACAAAAGAGGGAGAGGATAAGACTGGCGCTTACAGTGTCTGCTCTCCCATCCAATTTTATTTTCAGCTGGAATTATTTTTCATTAGCACCCATCACAGGCTTATGATTCACAGCTGCACACCCTGTCCTTCCCTCTTTTCCATTATTTTGTCTCATCCTCACCAGTCACACTAACTGCTCCTTTTTCATCCATCTCTCCTCTTTCAAACTTCAGGCAAATTTAATCAACAAGTAAAAAACAAAAAAAGAACAAAAAAATAAACAAAATAGCCATTATATAAAGAGGTGTGTCAGTTTATAGTTTGTGTTTTCACTCAAGAATATAGTAGGTGAGAATGGACAAAGGACGAGTGGTTGCAGTGTATTCTGTAAAGTATTGTCACTGTGATAGGAGGTAGTGGGGAAACCATCTTAACAAATGAGACAGGAAACGAGTGAGAAGAGAGGAATCCAAGAACCAAATCACACCGTAGTCCCACGGTGATGAATTGGAATCTATGTTAGTGCAATAATAGGGTTATTCAACCCTGCACCTTCTCATTAAAAAGAAGCCCATGTTTCTATTTCTGACACTTTTGGAATTTAACTTGGTCCCCTTCTGCAACAAATTGCGTATTTTACGGCAAATAAACTGCACCCCTAAATCACAAAGGGATCAAGGGGGGGGGGGGGGGCATCCTCATAAAAAACGTATAGATTACAAATGAATGTTGACAAAAGATCAATACCTGAGGCGATTCTTTTCCTCTGGAGTGCCTTCTATTTTCTGTCTTTGTTTTCTGGAGAAAAAGACATTACTGGTGAGAGAGTGAGAGATACCTCGGATAATGGAGAGTAAATTGTTTTGGAGAGCCATACTGCAACTCCCTGTCCATGTATTTTCTTTTCTTGAATGAAATGTTTTGAGGGTAAATGACTGAATGGAGCTTAGTTTAACTGGATTCAGCTAATTTCAGAAAAGTTTGGAAGGAAAAAACAACAACAAATGATCTCAATGTTAGCAGAGGACGGGCATGCAGGTAGCATGCATCAGAAAGTACCTGATCTGACCGGAGAGCTGCAGGCAGATATTGATTTTTAAAAGCCCTCAGGCTGAGTATGACTGATTGTCTTCTTGAGTTTCCAAAAGATACAGTATCTAAGCGTGTGATGACAAGATCAAAAGTGAAGTACTAAGAAAACCTGAATCATTATTATTTCTTATATTATTATAATTCTTCTTAGTTAGCTGACACTGTTTGAGTTAGCTGAATACATTTTAATGTGTGTGTGTGTGGGCTTTACAAAGATGACATTCTCAAATCAAACATCAGATCATGCACAATCATGTTACACATCAGAAACATACACTGATATACAATATACTACCGGTATTAAAGAAAATTGATGAATAGTCTAATGTGTGCAGATGTTTGTACGGGATGTATTGGTGTATCAATTACTGCTGTGCTATGCCCTGTCCAATCCAATCACACATTTACCATGAACCTAAAGGTTCAGACAAATGTATGACTAACACATGGGAACATCCTCGTGGTATCATTGGTTATTCTCTTGCGTTCTTCCGTCTGACATTGTCTCCACTCTAACTGATTTCAAAGGGAGATTTCATTTTCCCTAACCAATGACAAGAGGCAAACGTATTGCCCTGAATCTAACGCAAATTGAAATCAATACTGATGCCTAGCCATGACGACATTTTGGTTTTGCTGGGGTTTTTAAGAGTTAAGCAAAGTAAAAACAAACTACGATGCAGGGCCATTTTGAGGCAGCTTTACAACTTTAGTCCCCCGCGGCGCTCATTGGATCAATAGGTTTTTTTTAACCAAGAATCGGCTGTCTAATGTCATGATGCCAGACGAATCCATGGAGTGGGCGAATTCTAAGGTCTACATCCAGGCAAGTAATTCTCTGCATGCTTCTCTTTTTTATAATCAGTGAGCAGTATACAGGGACATACAGCACAGCTGGCTGTGAGCTAAACCCTGAAGAGACCTTGACATCAGTTAAACTTGTGTGAAATGCATGTATAAGCATATTACCCTGGGCTGCGCATTTAACTTTCAACAAAGAAAATATGATGAAGCAAACCCCAAAAGCAAACGCAGCAAAACTGCTACAGCACCAACAGGTAGAACATGCTTTTATATCCCATTTGTCATTGGTAGAGGAGTGTATGCTGCAGACAGGTCCAATTGTGCTGCTGAACCAGAGCCAAACAAAGCTGGCAGCCACTATTACATTTATCATTTAAGCATGAAGAGCGATCAAATATGAATGGGATATTGGGAAGGGCTGAACAAACAAAACAAACATGCTCATATTGAAAACATGTTTATATATTGCAAGACAGCCTGATGGGAGGGAGAGAAAGAGAGAGAGATTAACAAGGTGGGTAATCACCATGTGAAATAAAACTAGTGGCCATAGTTACTCTGTGTGTGTTTCTATGTGTTTCTGTGCGTGCAGGATTCTCCTTAATTTGATAACAGATGAGTGTGCTTGCTACACCATTAAAAGTAGCATGTGTTCTACATCAAATACAATTTTGTTTCCCAATCTCCATTGGTACCCAGTGAGCCTAACACTTTGAGACATCCTGTCTGCATAGACACAGGATAACCGAACCATGGTAAAAAATTAACCCTTGAAAATTCTAACCCTTACTCATTTAAAAGAAACACAAAGAACCAAAAACACAGAAAACAGCAACTAAGAATTAGCTTTATGTCTTTTAGATATGTGGTGTCCACATTGCTGTCACAAAAAAAGAATGTGTAGAATAGAGCCAAACATGAACAGAATAATGATGGAGATATCAACTAAAAATAGGACTACTGCACTTGGTGAGAACACTAATTCAGCCCCCACTGTAGAACTGGAACTTTTTATTTTGGAAAATATACGTACACTCTCTCTTTCACATACTTTTACGTACATTTTTGCACAAATTAAACAAATGGTCAAACCTGTTGATTAGTGAACTTTAGGGGTTGTAGGAATATGTATTTTCACATTCGGACAGAGCAAGGCTAGCAGTTTTTCCCTGTTTTTAATCATTATGTCAAGCTAATCTAACTGGCTCCTGGGTACATACATTGGTTAGCATATAGATGTGAGTCTGGTATTGATCTTGATAATGACCCTGATGAAGGCCACAAGCCGGAATGTGTTGGTCTTATTTTAAAGTTGTTATATGCAGTATACTACAAGTGTTGCCAGAATTTTGACCTCTTGTAGTATCGATCTTCTCATATAACTCTCGGCAATATAGCAAATAAGTGAATATAAAATGTAAAAATATGAGTGTGTATGAGTATGAGTATTTATTTATTTTCTATGTATATTTGACAAGGCGCCCATCAGCTTAGGCTGCAGAAAGGCTGCAAACTGTTCACAATAATCGGCTCAAAATGGTACTGATGCCCCATGGTCTTCTAATAATCCACCCGATTACTACCCTGCTGGTTACATTCACTGCAATGTACAGATAGAGAGTTCAGCGTCATCTGTCTGCAATACATCAAACCAGCATAAAATACAATGGAAACTGTTTTCATAAAACGAATAAGCCCCACAGAATGCTCCCAGTTACTCAGAGCCCATCTATCTGGTCTCATGTCAGCTGGGTTGAATGTGATTTTATTTTTACTTAGACATGAGACATAAGGAAGAGATATTGCTTAGCAGCAAAGATGAAAGGGATAAATCTCCTGATTTGAAAGAGACAGAGTGGAAGACATCAGAGAGAAGCATTACTGTACAAATAACACCCCCAGGTCTCTTCTCCTAATCACAGCTCTAATCAAGATGAAAGTGTAGTCTGTGTGTGTGTGTGTGTGTGTGTGTGTGTGTGTGTGTGTGTGTGTGTGTGTGTGTGTGTGTGTGTGTGTGTGTGCAGTGTGTACAGGTACTCAATTTATGTTTAATGAGACTATTTGCAAGTGCTCACTCTTATAAATGATATCTACTGTACACACAGACAAATATATGAACACATTTGCATGTCAGTGTCTTTGCATTTTAGTATCATTTTGTGTATATTAACCTGTACACTCTGTCTATATCCATGTGTGTGTAATTAATTACTTGATCATTTTCAGCGTGCATACTGATGAAATTGCTCTGCCTAACAAAGCAATATTCATCTTGGACTCCAAGCTGCACTTCCCCCTAGTAAACTATCATAATGACTCATTATCCCTGAGGTGGAAATATGAAAGCAAAGTATTGGTTAACTATCAACTGATTAGACAACACAAACAGCTCAGCTCTCTCAGGGTACAGTGGCTGCTGGTAGGTTGACTGCTCATTAGTTTACTGCAGACACAAATAAAGCCTGTCTCCACATTATGACTGTGCATATTGTAAATATATGTGGGATTCAGAAATGCAAACTCACGCATACAGAATAAATAACAGAATAAAATGATTTGCTTTTGTAACCATGTCAGTTGCTTTCTCTTTGTTTAGCTTTTATCCCCAAATGTCCTTTTTAAAGCTCACTTCTGCTCTCTCTCTGTATTTATATTTCCCATAGGCGTGTTGGAAGATGCTGGCAATGTGATGCAAGAGTCCTCGGGAGCTTATGCATGACAGTGGGTTGTCTCAATTGCCACAATATACTGTGTTGCTTCCAAGGGGTTTGCATTTATGGCACGCACACCCACAGGTTTACAAACAGTTAGGGAAGTGCAAGAAGGTAGGGATTAATGTACAGTAACAAAAAAATTTGAACATGTTTTTCAATAAGGAGCACATTAAACCTACAGGCCATTGTACCTGAGGACAAGGTAAAGAAGAGAATACATGAAAGGGAGGATGCTAATATTTTTAGGCAGTGGCCACCAAGCGCAAATTTAACGCAAAGCCTTAACTGTGACACATTAATACATAAGAAATTACATTAACAAAATGAAAATATATAACTACTTATATTTTAATTGAAAACTCAAGTTCTTTGTAAACATATGGTATATACAATATATTCTCTCATAGACTCAGTTCACAGTTATCTTTTTTTGTTTATCTTGGTCTCCATATGCTGTCACATCTTGAGCTCTCTCACCTGAGTGAGTGTTACAGTTGTATGTCCGAACTGACACGAACTAACCACAGTATGCACAGGCAATTTAGTGCTATTCCTGCAGTCCTCTTTGTCTGAGACCAAGACAAGTGACTACTTCTACGGACTACCAACCCGGCTCCGCCAACCCAAAGTGCTCACAGGTAGCAACCATAAACAAGACGGGAAAAGAGATGTAAGCTAAGTGCTAGGCTAAAGCTAACTCCTTTATCAGCTCTCACTACTCTCATTTTCCTCGCCAATGTGCAGTCTTTGACAAACACGATGGATGACCTTCATGGTAACAACAGTGGTGTTCCCGAGTGCCATTGAGCTAAAGGGACGCTACATCCACTGGACTCATCCTCAATAGAGAGATAGAGAGTTACCTACTGGGGATATTTAGTGGCCACAAAGTCATTTTTGTGGCTCTAGGCCATTGGACCATGCTTAACGTCGAAACCTGCAAGGGTATGAACACACAGCTACACACTTAACATTGATGCCACACACTGTACATGTATGCAAAGTCGGCAAATATACAAACAGCAAGAGACCAGTGATTCAATGAGCACAATAAACAGGATTAAAGTACTTGGATGTAGAGATGTATAGGATGTGTTGGATGTAGAGAAGGGACCTTGATTATACTCTCTACTCTAATGTCCAACACGGAATAATTTTGGCCCACTGATGTATTATAGCATATTTACATTCTCCTGATGGATAGTCATAAATAAGTAACATCAAAACAGCCCGCCTGTGTGACAGAGTGATTGAATCAATAACCTTGTAATTCCCCTGCAGGGAAATGGAGAGAAAGCAGCCAAATGTAAGTAAATGTTAAAAAGAAATTGAGAAATGACATAAACCATTGTATGCAGGATATAAAGGTTAACAGGTACAGTAGTGTGAACTTACTCAGAAATATATTACAGCTACACAGTAGTGTATGTGCACACACACACGCACACACACACACAAACACACACACACACACACACACACACACACACACACACACACACACACACACACACACACACACACACACACACACACACACACACACACACACACACACACTGTAATTGCAAGTGCTCATAACCCCCCTGGGGATGAATATAACAGCTGATTAAACAGCTATCAGGTCCTATGAAGACCTTATGGTAAATTATGAGAGCCATTATCACCGCCAGGTAACACACACACACACACACACACACACACACACAGACACACAGACACACACACACACACATACACACACACACACACACACACACACACACACACACACACACAAAACTAACATAAAAGGTGCTACAGTATATGAGTGACAGGTTGTTATCAAATAGGAAGTACAGTCTACACTTTTAAAGATTTATGAGGCATATTAATCTGTTGACATTATTTCTTAGACCATGTCTTCAAGGCACATAGCAGTTGATACTAGATGAACTTCATTTTCTCTGCAGCTTTCAAAAACATATATTATTTTGTATTTAATTCAAATCAGCCTATTCTTGACATAATGTACATGAAATGTAACTGAAATACTGTTTAAATAATCTCATTAATAGTTGAGGCTGTGTGACACTGAAAAACTGGTTATACCTGTGTGTTGGCTAATCACATTAAAAATAGGGCTGGCTATCATTTGAAAACTTTTGATATTATTTTAACATTAACTCTTTTGGTAATTGCTTTAAGGAATACTACTTCTTATCCTACAAATTCATGAAGTCAAACTTAGAAAAGTTAAATCCCTTAAAGCGGAAAAGGGCAGGGTGCACCCTGGATAGGTGGCCAGACTATCACAGGGCTAACACACAGAGCCGAAAAACTATTCATGCTTACATACAGGCAATTTAGAGTCGACAATTAACCTTACCTAATTAGAATTAATTAGTAATAATTAACCAGCATGTCTTTGGACTGTGGGAGAAAGCCAGAAAACCTATTGAAGGCCCACGCTGACACAAGGAGAACACGCAATCTCCACACAGAAGGCCCCAGCGTGTTTAAAAGCTGAAGCCTCTTGCTCTGAGGCGACAGTGCTAAACACTGCCCCAACCTGCCTCTATAAATAATATTATGATAAAATAATAATAAATACGGATAAATGTTTTTGTTTGTTGTCACAATGTTACACAATGTAACATTATGGGCTTTGATGACCTCTTGATTGAAGAAGAAAAAAACACACACAAAAACAACCTCGGTGGAATTTCTGGAACATGAGCACTTTGCGAAAGCCCCCCCCCCCCCCCCAAAAAAAGAGAGAGAGACCAGGAATTACTTAAAAAATACCAACGTTGCAGTTGCAGTGAAGCACCATATGCGAGGTGTGCGTGTCGTGCAACTCATCTACCCGTCAACTCTGTGGCAGCTAGTGCTAATGTTCACATGGTGCCTCAAGAGAGTGGAATTAGCCAAAAAGCCGGCAAGCAAATCTCTTTGTCACAATATGCCAGTTGTGAAGATGGGTAAATATGAAACACCAACCTCAAAAAAATGATGCCAAAATCAGAAGTTTATCGAATGCCCACCAGAGAGGCACATGTTAAAATGTCCAACTTTACAGCAGAAATAAACATGTTTACAGCCTGATACCAAAAAAGACATATTAACGATTATAATCTCGCACTTTACAAAAGCCCTTGTGTGTAATATGAACACCAGCAAAGTGTTCTTTTCTCAGGGGAGTTTCTTCATCTTCTTGACCTTCACAGGGTTAGAAACACAAATACAACTTCTGGACACAGAATGCTGTCCCTTGTTCAGCTGACTTTGTGAGGATAAATGAGACGTTGGAAAGTGGGTGTTGTCTTTGTTGGATTGATGAGACCATCGTTGTCACAACCCACCAACTCTGTATACAACCTGACAACAAGAAACATGAACGCACTACTCTGTTGTAGTGTACTGAAAACCCTTCAATAAGGCAAATAGGAATAAGGCAATTCAACAGTCCCTAGGCACACATCTTTGATTCATACATACACGCTTTCAATTTGGCATGGCAGCTGCTGTGAAGTTCCACTGTTGTTTGACTTTATTATTCCTTCAATTCAGAAAGCACAGAGGATTCGTTTAATTTGCATCAACAACTGCAATGTTGTGTCCCTCTGTGCACATTCTCACATACATACACAAACTTAGCTCAACTAAGCTTATTTGAAATTTTATTTTTCTTCAGTACCAGAGGGAAATCATTTAAATACAGAAGCCACATGTGCCCTGCCGCTGCTGTAGATTTCAATTATGGAGATTTTGATTTGTCTGATGACAGAAAAGGGTCCTCTGCTGGACTATACAGTCAGCAGCAAACTCATACAGTACTGCACCTTTCACAGCATCTTTCAGATCAATTCAAAGTTATAATTTTCTATTTGTTTAAAGGTGAACTGCAATCTCAAATTCTGCTTGAAGTCTCCAAGCAAATTTAAATAATGCAACAGAGGAGTGAGGGAGCAACAACTGCAGGAAACACCTTGGGAGTCCTGATAAAGAAGAATTTGGCTGAACCAAACTTTTGAAATCCAAGCAGAAACATGCAAGCTAATTTTGATCGTTTTTTACACATAATTCTTCAATCTATTCTTCCAAGAATCTCTTTTTCCTCCTTTAACACATCATTTGATAAAAACACAACCCGGGATTTTGCAGATATGCCATACAGCCAAGGATGTGAATAAAATTTGCTTTCCTCCTCTGCCAACCATTGTGGACCAGCGGACACACAATTTGACAGACAAATGGGGAAACACAGTACTCATCTGACCAATGGTATTACTTCTTCGTGTTTATCCGGCTGGCCCTCGTTTGCTGTGGTAAAGCCAAAAAATATTTCTCCCCTACAGAAGGCTACTATAACAGTAGTAATGCTGATGGGATTTATGCCTCCCTTATTTGACAAAGCTGCTACTGTTGGCACTGTCGAACTTACAGCCAATACACAGAAAATATTACCCGGCATCTGCAGTTACACTAGTTTAATGTATTCTTATTACTGTGTAAAATTACAGTACTGTACGGTACATTACTGTATGATCTGGCTCTAAACTTCTATCCCTCCAGCTCTCTAGATTTCCTTCCCTGCATTTCAAGCCATTCGTCTCTCTTCCTGAAGCTCACTGGGACTTCTAATAACATCATTCCATCGGGAGTAGATAAGTGGCTATTGTGATAAGGAGCTGGGACAGGGAACGATGCAATCTGTCTCCATCTCCTCCCACTGTCGCAGCAGTTCTGATCGGCTCTTGGATACGAACTATGAGCGTCAGCTCTACTGATGTGTGGTACAGCATGGAGGGTATCTGTGATCTACAGAGGATGCAGCGTCTCATCTACAGATGCTGATAATATTCCCTCGCTTATCCTGGGTATTTCTAATAATAAAAGATGACAGGTTTGGTGAGGTTGGTCATGGTAATATTGGAGAATGAAACTCTGTCGAGCTACGGGGTTGAATGTGTCAGGTTTTTGTTTATCATTTAACTTAAAGCTATTAATTGATTACATTTTATCTCATTTAGTATCTTTGAGGTTGAATCAAACCTAATCAAATCCATTTTATGGTTTTCACTTCATTTGTTATTCCTATAGGCGTGTTCAAGACACACTGTTTGTATCCAAAGGCAGGGATTTGCTCTTCTAGACCTAATTAGTTATTGATCTTATTATGCTGATAGATTAAGACACTTTTCAATTATTGGTCCTGTCTATCTGAAAGGAGCACATTAGTTTGTGTGAAACAGCTTACATAGGTTTTGCATGACAAACACACAAAATTAAATTACATTCATATAATAATATTAACATTACCTTATGTTTACACAAGTTATCCATATGCTTGACCTGAATTTGCTTCATATCTGTTTGTTTTTCTTCTCCATGGGCACATGTCTTTTGGAGGAACCCCTTTCTTTGTTAGAGTCTTTCTTGCCGTTCTCCTGGCAAAATCATCCACCAGATCATCAAAATGTAGCTGTCTGACTCTATTGATAAAGTGACAATGAGCTAAGACGTCTTAGGTACATGATACTCTGCAGGTCATGTTGCATTCTGTCTAATGGCCCTTTCCGACACAATGCAACAACAGCACCCCTACACTCTGAATCCCATTATTTCCAATGGCTTGCGCCTCGACACAACAGCTTTTCGCTGTGTTGAACACTAGGGGGCCCTAATAGTCTGCTCACTCTTTAAATGCCAAAGGGCCTGGGAGGCATTGCATTGGGGGGGGGGGGGGGGGGGGCCTCAGATTGTAAGTGCAGAGGGGTCTGGGGGGCCGTAGTGTTAAGCTCACACTTGGTCAGCTTGTGCTGGCGTTCAATTTCCTTTAGAAGTCTTGAGCCAGGCACCGCGCACAGCATGAGGCCTGGAGGCCCTCTGGCAGTCCGAGGCACACTGATCAGTTTCACGGTGCAGTTTACAGTTTAATTAACTACTTGCTATATTAATCCATTGAATATAAAACAACCACTTCTTAAAACAACAGGAATCTCCTTTTCACTCTTGGATAATTATAGAATCCCATTATGTCTTGACTGCTGGCTAAAAAACTTTCTGCCCTGCTATTTTCCTTTCAGATGACCAGAGGGCACTCCACCACTCGCTCCCAGTTCTCCTGATAACAGACATATTTAGATTTTGTTCTTGTGGTATTATTTTATTTATTGGGGCCTGAAAATTAAGCTCATGGTTAGATCACAAATTTGATCCCCCAGTCTTGAAATGTGCTGACAAGGGCCAAGGAATCTTGTCACCAATCTGACAACACCTGCTCCACGGATAATTGCTTTCAAAGAGGCTGATGTCCTGTTGCAGTTTTGCTACCTTCCTTGCAACACACTCTCTCTCATTATCTCTCTCTCTGTCTGTCTGGTTCAATTTGACTTCAGCCAGGACACTCATTTTATCTCAAAAACCTTCTGTATTTTGTACAGTTTTACTCTGTCACATAGCTTTTGTCAATCGTGTCATTCTTTGATCCCTCACTACCCACCACCTCACTCTGTGTGGTTGTTTTTGGCAGAGCTACAGGAGGGCCAGACATATAAAGCCAAAACATTGTAGCTGACTAACTGACTGAAAGAGTTATACAACTGGCATTTAAGCCCCGCCCATATCGGAGTAGAGAAAACAATCCACTGCTCTCAATTCAGTTTGTATTGCATGCTAGCAAAGAACAGAAAAATGCCTAAAACGCTGCTGTGTTGTGAGATGCACCACCAACACTGTAAAGAACCAAGAATCAATATGCTTCTGAACTGATAGTGGTTACAAACAATAAGACGGGAGACATCAGCAGGAAGAACGGGGAATCTGTGGTGGCAAGGATTTTTTTTATTGTGAAAAGTGGTGGCAAGTCAAATATCTAATTGTCAGTTTTAGGCTAACTATATCTTCGTAATCGCATTTTGCATTTTGTCAGTAAACACATGCCTCTAATTATGAGCACATACATGTATGTCGTTTTATAAGCACTTGAAGTACAACAGGTCCTTTGTTGGATGATATTGCAATGTCATATGATATGCTACTACAGTACACAACAGACAAATATTACTACAGATTATTTAATTTTATATATATACATAATATCCAGGAATTTGCATTATTGAAAACCACTCTATTTGGCCAGTTTTAAGTACATTCACCATACAGTACAGGGTCCAGCAATATACTAGGTTTCAACTTAGTCTTGTTATCATAGTGTGGGAAGAGGCAAAAATTAAAGGGTTCTTTTGTTGTATGACACAATTCCTCTCCCTTCCATTAGTGAAAATACAATCCTCCCCCCTGATATTACCACTTCCACTCAGCAGGACTGTTCAGATAACCTCACCTCCGGAAGGAGACTTGAAGAAAACAGACAAAGTCTCTGGGGAAGTCCCCTGCTGATGCTGGCATTTAAGCTGCTTTGAGTTGTCCTTTTATAACCAACTTTTTTTTTGGAAAGTCATACGGCGGTTTTATTTTAGTAATGCATATTTTGTCAGCGGGAGATTTTTTTCAAAGATTTTATTATAATGACGACGTGAACAGATAATTACTTGTTTTTTTTCTCATCCTATTGCAGCCAAAGGATAAGCTGCACTCATATTGCAGCTTTCTCACAAATATCTCGAACACAACTATGAACCAACCATAAAATCCTTTTTGTTGGACAGCAAAACAAACAGACCACCCTTTCTAACCTGTTATCTTTAAGAGTTTTTTCACTGATGATATGAAAGTAGAGTATGTTTATAATCATGTCAAGAGAAATTCTACTCTTGGACCACATAAACCTCTTGTATTGGTTAACTCAGTTGATACTCTATGTCGGTGTTCTTCGACAAATCAAGTGGTATTAGTATATTTCATAACACATCAATGAGAGCACCAGTTTGCTCACTAGAGACACTAATGTGTGGATCAAGAAATCTTTAGTAATGTATTATTGGATGAGATACAGAGCCTTCTACTCTTATGGTTTCCTTGTTTCCATAACATGGGCCAACTGACATCACCATTGCACATATTGACTCTGAAATGACTTGTAGAATTTGTCTCGCGCAGCCATCATGCAGCCTCATATTTTTAAATCAAAATTCATACAGAAAATGACCTTTACTTTCTAGTATGCTTATGTATTGTGTCTCCTGGTACTGTGAACATTCTCTACAGTATATTCACAGAGGCTTTGCTGCACCTCCTTAGAGAAAAAGGCTTGGGAATTTTAAGCTGCGTGCATGACGGGCAGGATCCCACATGGACTCGGTGATCAGACGCATCACACATTTGGGTTTCACAATCAACCTCTTCAAGAGTCCGCTGCTCATGAGACAGCGGACAGCACCCATGTCAAGGAACCCATTCATTTTAAAGTTAAACTGTGTCCAACCCAGGTTCTGACCTATTCAGATAGACTGCTTACGAGTTTCTAAAGCAAAATCAACTTAAATCGAAGTCTCTTTAACATAGTTTGAAGGTGAAATAGTAGTAGCTATATTTTTTTTGCGCAAAGAAACCTTAAAAAATAGCATATGCAACCATCTCTAAACTCGACTAAATTCCCCAAAAGGTCCTTGTTCTTATTTCCGTTTGTGGTGTATTTCTTTGCAACATCTGAAACTTTGCTAGAGTATGAATCTCTCTTTTGTTGATGTTGGTTATTATTTTGTGCACTTGTGTCACGACCTAAGAGAAGAACAGAGAATGGTGACTGCACCTTTGTGGTACACACACTCCACCTCAAAGTGGGGCACACTCTTGCTCACTTATGAGAAAATTTGAGAACCATCTGGCTGGTGTTGAAAAAACAAACAAACATGAAAACATTCGACAGCTCAGCCAGCCGCCTTTCATGAATTATAATGCAAACAGAGCATCAGTGCTGCTGTGTACAGTTCCATGAGTGCATGTACTGTATATTCTTACACTGGATGACATTGAGACGGAGCATGCTAATCTGGAAACCCCAGAGTTATTAATGAGCCCACTGTGCATCACAAGGACGTGAGAGGGAGGAGAGGAAGAAAGAGGGATGAGAAAAGGGATGGGCGCCAAAGAGAAAGCTGTGTTTAATTAGACTCATACAGAGGACTGGCCGTCCTGCGGGACCTGCCTGTCCTCCATAAACTCTTACACCAATTACTATTCTGTTGAGAGAAGAACACACAAATGGACAGAGGGAACAAGAGAGCAATAAAGAGTGGTAAAAGGCAATGTTGGCTGGTCTTTGCTGACCCAAGCTGAAATGACTTTCACCATATTTTCTTTTGACATCACATTTGCAAATTTATATCGCAAGAATTAAAAATTATTTTAATATGGTGATACGCTAAACAAACAACAGTGAGAACACAAGTGACCAGTGGGACCACTGAGGAGAGGAATGTATGCAATTAATGCAAACAGTTCCAGTTGGGTAGCTGTGAGTTTAGGTCTGGATTGCTTTGATAGAAGCTGGGCAGTGTTCAGCATCCATATGGCAGCCAAATACACACACAGATGGAGCGGGGTGTCTTCGAGGTTCAGGGACCAAAAGTCCTGAATATAAACGTCCAGGGGCTTTTTTAAAATACAATTTTTAAATGTGTGACTCTGACCTCAAATCGATTCCTACTGATTCCTCCTCTCTTTCTATTCTCTGTCAGCGGTGTGTATCACTCTCCCAAAGGCGAACTCATTCTCATCTGCCGACGTACTGGTCAGATATCTGTCTGTGTCCAGGTCCACAAATCTTTTTTTTGTTTCTCTGGTACAATTTCGCTCTACCATGTTTAGAAATGCTGCTATAACTAAAGAGGCTGTGGTTGAAGCAAACTGCAGCCTCTATCTCACATCGCTATTACTGTAAGTGCTTTAGCTTTTGGAAAATAGCTTAAAACCACATTTTCTATAGGCCTAATTTGCACCTGCTGATGTTGTTCCCGGTTTTCACGCACATTGCCACCTTACTCTTATCTACCGCATGAATGTCTCTTTCTATTATCCCGGTTTCTTCTCCAGCTATGGTTAGGGCTGGTGCAGTCTGAGTCTTATCTCCATTTCAATATGATTCTTGCTCATCCCTTCCATTCCACTACAACTCCCTCTGCAATTCCCCGTAGCAATTTCTTTCCTTTTTTTTTCTCTCCTATGGATGAGCTGAAATATAAAACGAAGAGAAGTAAGGAAGAGGAAAAGGAAGAAAAGCAAATAGGAAATGCACAAGAAGAGCAGGGAGACGGAAGGCGGTTGGCAGGAAATGGAAGATGATTGAGGACATGAAAGCAGATTGGACTCACTGAAGCAAAGAAAAAATATGTATGTAAAGACATAAGGCATGAAATCAAAGACAATGAAAGAAGAATGAAAACATATAGGGACAAAAAACGCAGAGGGATGAAAAGGTTAATGGAAAGAAGAGAGCACTGGCAAGGGAAGGAGAGAAATGAAGTGATAAATAGGGAAAAATGGAAATAGACAAATGGTCGGATATAAAGGAAGGAGGAAACAAAGATTGGAAGGAGCAAAAAAGGGTAGGAAAGATGAGGAAAAGGATAGCGTGAATAAGAACAACTCTCTCTCTCTCTCTCTCTGTCTGTCTTTCCAGCTCAGTACTGACAGACTTGTTGTGAGCTGCTGCAACAGATTGGTATTACAGTCCATCACCAAGGGAGACAGTGGCCACTCTGTGTGACGTATGACACAAACATGCTGTTACTGACACACACAGGCATACAGTTATACACCCACAGATATACATGCACATGCAGGCATGGAGGTACACGTACAGATGCATCTGCCAAAAGTTTGCGAGCACTTGCCCTTTGAAAATAAAATGACATGAGTGTAGGAGAGTGAGAGCGCAGCAGAGTGTGGAGAGCAGCAGGAAGCGAATGGGAACGGGAGGTGACAAAGGGCGGTTACCTTGGCAACCAGGCCTCTGGTGAACTGCCTAATCAGTGGGCGGACAGTCAGACACCCAGGGTGATTCCCCGGAGACATATGCTCATTTCCCCAGCGGATCACTGGAACTATTTTACATTAACGACCAAGATGTGACTTCTCACACACTCCCTTTAAGTCCTGGCAAATTCTGATACTGTACTATAAGCACACTTTGTGTAACAGATGTTTATGGCCAACATGGTGACTGATGGCAATTTACATAAGTAGTGTACACTGGACTTCACCAGACTCGTCACATGGTTTGACATGTGAACCCACAATCCTCACATGAGTTTGTGTTATCGAATTCAGCTGCTGTGCAGTCAAAAGTTGTTGTTTGTGTCGATACTGTACCACAGAAGCTTCACCCGAGGAATCCCTCAAAAACCTCAAAATGGACAACTAATGCTTCGCCGAATATATTAAAACTTCCTTTTGAAAAGCGTTAGTGTATTGCATACACCCCCGAATCAAAGCAGTTCAATTAGTTATTATTTTATGTTCCAAATGCAAATCTTATGTACAATTTACAGAAATTACCCAATTAATTATACAAAGACTGCATTCCCCTGTTATATTTCATTTTATATTTGTATATTATTATTTTTATGCCATCTTTTTGTGTGCATTTATTGCTATTAGAGCATTTATCTTTTTTATTCTTTATTTTCTATATAGATGCTACAATTTCTCTGGAAAAGTGGATCCGTCAAGCGACATCCTCACGTTTACCTTTTTTTCCCCGTGTGGTGTAATAGTTCTATAATTCCAAGGGTACAGTCCACTGGGAATCACACAATCTCCCAAGCATAGGTCAATAGGTCAATAGGGGCCTGTGATTGGTGGACACCAGTAAGTCTGTCTGTCTGTCAGTGTTGACAAATTAAGACAAGCATTAAACACTATCTGCTAAAATTTAAAATTGCAAACATTAAATGCGTCAGGTTTCCTATACTGGAGGTGTGACACTGAGGACATTGACTGGCCTTCATACTGTCAGCTTCAGCACCACTTAGATCCTAATCATAACTGAAGGCTTGAGGCTGTGGTAACCATTTATCTTGGCAGAGGGTAGATCAGAGGTCACAGCCTTGAGAGATTGATAATTTGCCAAAGAAGCATCAAGCTGATCCCCCTCACTGGGGTCAAGACTGTGATATGCAACATCTATTATGGTAAAAAAAAAAAAAAATCCAATTTACATGACTTAGACTTAGATGTCTCTTTATTGATCCTTTAGGATGACTCCCTGCAAGGAAATTGAGATTCCAGGAGCTTACAAAATCACACGGGAGGTATAAAAAAATACAGTATAAGATAACCAATAAACTCTTAGTCATATATATATGAGGTAGATGTAAGAATACAGGTCAAATAAAATTCATAGAAAATCAAATCACATAAGTTAAATGTAGGGGAAATGTATAAGATAAAATATGAATGACTGTATATGACAGAAATGAGCAGCAAGATTAAATTATTGCACTTAAGTGGTGGATAAAGTTATTGCACAAAAAAGAAGAAGACAATAAGTGTCCAGGTATGTAAGAGTATAGATTGTTAATGCACAGTAAGTGGCTCCCACTCCTTCCCTTCTGTCCTCTTATTTCCTCCTCCCCCAGAGTGAGGAGGATGATGGCCTGAGGGACAAAGGAGTTCTTGAGTCTGTTGGTCCTACACTTTGGCAAGAGCAGCCTTCCACTGAACAGGCTCCTCTGGGTGCTGATGATGATGTGCAGGGCTAGGCTGGCATTGTCCATAATTTCCAGCAGTTTGTCAAGTGTCCTCCTCTCTACCACCGTCACCAGCGAGTTCAGTTTCATGCCGACCACAGAGCCGGTCCGCCTGATCAGTTTATCCAGTCTGGAGATGTCCTTCTTGGATATGCTGCCCCCCCTCAGTGTAGAAGAGGACACTGGTGACCACAGACTGGTAAAGGACCGCAGTCTCCTCAGGAAGTACAACCTGCTTTGTGTCTTCCTGTACAGGTAGCTGGTGTGTGTCGTCCAGTCCAGTTTCTTGTCCACAGCCTCCACCTCACATGAGTCTGTAAGTGTGTGCATACAGAAAAGGCATACTGTGTGACTTAACATTCAATGTTTTGATCCATGAAGCTTTTTTGTATTTGTGCAGCATCTAAGCATGTTGATAAAAGTAAAGATGAAGTAAACATTTATTTGTCTTTGCATTGTTTATATCAAAATGTAATCTCTCCTCAGCACAAAGCACCTCACTGGCTATTTCTTTCTTCCTCCGACATATAATATCCTCTCCTTTAATTGTCCCTCCATCTTCCTCCTTCTCCATTTCCTCTTCCCTTCAGCCATTGTCTGCATGCACAGACAGTCATTAGGCCACGGAGATATATGGTGCATCAAAGTGCACACAGACACAAAGCTTGTGTGGCATTGCACATCAAGTGCACTGAGCTAACATACAGTACAGGCATTACCAATTAGGTGGTCAATTTCAGATGTCAAACTCGCTCGTCATCCTCTGCTGCCTGCCCTCGCGGCTACCTGTGAATGTCAGGCTTGTTAGTCTCATAAATATACAGCGTGTTGCAGGATTACATGGATCCTGCTTACCAAACTTTAATTCCAGCCACCGATGATCCATTCGATTAAACTGATAGAGAGCTGCTGCCCTCACTGCTACTGTCTCATAGAAAGCCAACAATTGCCTGCAGTGCTGACAAGTTGAGCCACGAGATCTGTTCCATTTAATTTTCTTAATCATGGATATATATGCCTTAATAAAGCTCTGCACCACCTTAATTTTTTAACAAGACATTTTGTCACTTGTGAATTACATTGCTATTTTACTTTTGAGCTAGACAGAAACAGATTTCTTTCATCATTCACCCTGCCTCTCCACAGTATTTCACATTAGCTTAGTATTAACGTTAAAAGCTGAAGTGGGTACCTTTCTGAGAAAAATGTTTTTTTATTTTTTGATAGTTGTTGAAATTGTCACTATATCCTGACAGCACTATGCGATCTGTGAAAAAATCATGTACCTGTCCCTTCACCTGCCACTCCCTGGGTGCTCCTAATGGCCTCTGATTGATTCCACCGTGACGAACATAAAATAACCATCAGAGCTGAGGAGCCTCTGACACGGCGTCAGTGACTACAAGCACACTGCCATCCATCTGTGGAACTTGGCAGTGCTGTTTAAATATGAATCAAGATTCTGTTATTGTATTGCCTTTTTCTCACATAGTGAGAAACACAAGTGTTTTCAGAAACCTAGTGTACCATAAGGGAGTGGTATTGATCTTCTCATCTAACTGTTGGCAAGAGAGTGAATTTGTGAAAGCGTTTTCCCAAAATATCAAACTTTTCCTTTTATTTTCAAACACTAAAAACAGAACTCAAGTTCATTACGCAAGTTCAACCATTACACAGCATGTAGTTTGCCACAAATGTGATTAGTTACATATGAAAGGGCTGTAGTGCTGTCAGGCCTGATTAAAGGCACTGAATCATGCTGATTACAAGTCACTGCTTCTGCATACCAGGTGGAATAAATGCTGGGACACAAACAGAATGGCAGACTGATCCTGAATTTCAGATCTTCTGCTCTTACATCAGGTTATTAATCATGGGTTTCTCAATCCCCAACCACAGCAATGTCCTGGTTGATCCAATACGGAAGTGCCAAAAATTGCAGTCTGCTGGTTGGCCACTAGGGGCAGGTTTCATACAAGAGCAATTTCTCATTGACCTTCATGTTACATAGGCCGTTTTTTTAGAGCATAATTAAACCTATTTAGAGGCCTGCTACAAAAATATGGTCTGTATGTTTAGGTCATATCTCCATGACAACATTGAGGGGGGTGATTTTGTTTAAACTAAGCTTGTTTTTATGTTATTGGAGGTTAAAGTTTATGAATAATTAGGGGCGTGGTCTCTTGAGTGACAGCTAGCTGCTGGACTTCACTTCGCCTCGGAGGTATACGTCAGCAAGATGGACGTATCTCCCTCCCCCCAACGTCACATCAATGCCCTTTTTTGGTAAGAGGAAATGAGACAGAGTTAGAGTCTGACAAGATGGCGACTCCCATTGGCGAAGACGATTGAATACCAAAAATCCCGATACCAAAAATTCAGTAGTGCCAATACCAGTGAAATTACACGATTCTCGATGCCAATTTGATACCACGGTTAAAAAGATTTTTTTTATAATATTTCCTCCCTTTGCCAGAAGACTGCGATAGCATCGTTTGCATAACAGCTTCTGTGGACTAATGATAACTCCACGGTCATCTGCCTCACGTGCAAAGTTCTTCCATATATGACTCATGGTGCCTTTTTTTAATCAACACGTCAGGGCGAAGCGATTGCTGTTCATCCTTCACATGGGGTTTTTATATGTCTATGAGTTCCACTTCGTTTTCTGAATGCAAGTTTGACTGGAGCACTCTATACTGAGCCCACTAGTTCAGGAAGAGTCACAGCATCGAAACTTACGGTGCCTCAGTGCTTCCGGTACCTTAAAAAAACAGGCATCGTCCATGTTAATTTTAATTTTAGAACCGAAAGGTATCACAAGTATCGGTTCTCGTGACATCCCTTGTTTGTACATATAACTACGAAAAGAAATGCAATGTAATGTGTGTGTAATCCCCATATTTATTACAGTAGAAATTATGTCCAACGTGGAGAAGGAAATCAGGTGACGTACTGCAGTATAAAACAGCTAAACTCCTTGTAGGGAGGGCGGTCAGGGTGGTGGATCGGTTCACAAAACAAACACCGCGGCCTTTCAACCGGGGAACTGGTGTCTGTGTCCCGGCACTAAGTACTGCCAAACCACGACCAAAAAATTAGAATTTTGCGAAGAGCTACATGAAATTTTCGTTTAACCACAATGTCTGTTGCACTCTGTCACATTCAGTTAATTGTTTGAATTATTTTATGTTAGCTTTATGTTTATTTGATTTATGTTAGCTATTGTTACTCTGACCCTTTCCCATCTTTGTATTGAAACTGTTGCACAATAATTTCCCTCGGGATAAATAAAGCTTCTTGAATCTTGAAATAGTTATTCCCCAAATAAATCTATGTGGTGCTGTACTGTAAGGTGAGACTATATTAAAGTTTCAAAGACTATGTGTACCACTACTAAATTAATAAAATACATTGACTTATCAGTAAGGAAGCAGACATGTAGATGTGTACGGTCTTGTCAACAGTCATTAAAGTAATTCTGAGATTAAACTGTGCATTGAAGTCTGTCAGTAGTTAATGTAATACCTTTCATCTCTTTTAGCTCCTCTATCCAATGATACTCCACTGCCACTGTATGATACACATTATACTGTACTGTCACATACTATATACTACAGTATATATACATATACATAATCACAAGCCTGCAGGCACAGATTATGTGCGGTGCGTTCACATGCATCCTGATGAGCAGTAGGCTCTGCTTTGATGAGCTGTCAGATTAAGGATTTCCAAGATGCCCCATTAAAACTCACAGCAGCACTGTTCCACTTTCTGCTCCCCCATCAGCTGTTTGCGAAACCTGTCAGGGAGACAGAGAAAGTTTCAAGAGTCTTATAGGGAGGGCAAAAGGGGCTGGAAAGAGTGTGGAGTTGGATGTAGAGTTGGCAAAGTAAGAACAAGACAATAACAAGGAGTGTACTGAAGAGGTGAACTAACAGTATAAGAGTAGAGAGTAACTAGCATGTTAGTAGACTTGATTTACAGAGTTGTAAAGGCTGTTCAACAGCCTTCTCCCCTAACACCTAACCCTATCAGCTTCCTCCATTAGCCAGAGTGGGGGAGCTTACTACGGGCACATTTCGACACTGCACTATACAGGCTGGAGTGGGGATTTCAAGGTTAACCAAACAGGTATGTTTACTATTCATTCATTATGTAATATACAATTAGTCCTTTCAAACAATCTTGTGATAGAATCACACCAGCCACAATGCCAGGCTGGGGGCGTAAAGTGGTGGGGCAAAGACCCATTCCCTACTTTTTTATACTTCCTGCCACACCCATCTTTAAACTTGGCCTACATCTTGATCTCAACTACACACCTGTAAAGTTATGTGGCTGTATCTGTCTCCTATTGTCAAACTCAGCCTTGATTTTGATCTCAACACAGAGTTAGTTAGTTTTGTGGGCCACCAGGACCAGACTCACAAGGTGAAAGCAATTCCTGCAGTGCTGTTGCAAAGACCAAATTAAGTACTTGGTATATAAGCTAGAAGGTAATAAGAAGCAGCTCTTAAATCAATGGTGAGTGTGACAGTTTTGTTAAAATTTAACACCAGGGGCGCCCGGTGGCTAAGCGGTAGAGCGGCCTCATGTACAGAGGCTGAAAATCCTCGCCGCAACGACTTGGGTTTGACTCTGACCTGCGACCCTTTGCTGCATGTCACCTCCTCTCTCTTGCCCATTTCCTGTCACTGTGCTATAATAAAAGGCAAAAGAGCCAAAAAAAATAAATCAATGGCAGCAGTTGTGTTATGGAGCAGATAGACAGCCAAAGCCTTGTGTGAAACTTGGTGCAGAAATGACACTGAGTACATAATGCAACACAAACCACAAAAATAATGTCGCCCAGCCTGTAACCAGTTAATAACAAAAGCATATAAGAAAGATCAAGTGAGTGCTCGGTTATAAAGATAAAAAAGCTTGAGGCTATGTGGAAACAGAAGCCTTCACTTTGCATACTACAGTAATATTTTCTACTACAACAGCTGGTTCTGGTGACTCTGTGATATTAATACCAGACACCAAGGACACACTCACTGTATTGAATTGATAAATATGCATAGAGTCTCCTATCTCCAAATATCCTTTACTTGCACACAGACACGCAGAAGTCCACCAGATTTAATTCTAAGACCTTGACTGGAAAAAGGGGAGCATAGTTCAGAACACTGCTGACCAAAGTACTGTATCGCACAATCTTTTCCTGTGAGTGTGTTGACAGATGTGAAAGGGTTCATTGGCCAACAGGAGGAAGTGCATTTCATGATGAAGGTTGAGAGAAGATGCCTGTGTGAACAGTATGCATCATTTCATCAGTTCCATTATGAGTTACCCTTTACGTTTCAGCTGGACAGCTGCCATTTTGGCTAGGAGGATGCTGGCAGGAGGCTCTTCTCATTTATCGATTTTGTTTTAAACTGTCTCAATTTCTCAAATGTATCTTAAAGAGGGATGAGCTAGGATGCACAGGTGTATCCTTTGCGGAAGTCTTTTCGGCACCTGTGACATACAGTATAAAAGATGCGTGACACACATTAGGAACATAAAAACCTCATGGCAGCTGTTCCACACGTAGTTGACACCATATAAAAATGATGGCTTAAAAAAACAGATGTCTCATTTTGTTAAATGACTTTCATCTCACCTTGTGTCTCTTCCTTGCCTCCTTCACTCCCATTTCAGATAGGAGACACAAAAATGTGAGGAGAAGAGGCCAGGAAAGGAATCCAGGAAATACAAATTGTGAAAGGCTGGTATCAGTAGAACGTCCCGGCAGCAACATGACCTAGCTGACACGAAGACTTCCTCAAGAGTGGTTCACCTCTCTAATGTGAGAAAACACTCAAACTGTCTGTACAGAAAAAATGATTTCGCCTTCGGTCACTGTTTTCCTGGTGCTGCTAGTACGTAAGTTAATGTGATAATTGTTGCAATGCCCCTACACAAAGACACAGGACTTTATTTTATATTTCTTTTTTATACTTTCTGAGGATTCACTTCCTGCTGGTGGTCCATGTAACCATTCTCCCTTCTTCTTTTGAGACTTACAGCAATGCTTTACTGACCCCTAGTGGACAAGAATCAGAAATGCAACTCTCCTTATGAGGCCGTGGAGACATGAGCCTGCCATCCTCAGACGTACATGCTCAGTAATTGTGGTTAAGATACAATGTTTGCACTGACACAATTTCAACAATAATGACAAAGCTTATGAGGGAAGTTCTGATGCTTATCTATAATAAGCTTGAAATTATCTGTAAATGAGCTTGCTTCCGCTGTGCTACACATTGGTATCACAGTTTTCAAATTACCACCTTTATTACTTTGCTATGAACTGCTCATTATGAAATTCATTATGATTCCTGACAGAGTGGAGCTGCTCAGTGATGTATGTCAACCTCCAGTCCGGCTGATACGGTGCAGAGCTGCAGATCTCTGGCCCAGCACGGCTCTGTGCAGCTGTGTTCAGTTTAGATAGATATTGAAAAGCCTTCAGTGAGTGCATCTATAATTTACTGACCACCTCACTCAACCTGAATTAAATTAAAGTCCTTTTCATGTTCAACTGTGCTTTAATCATATCCCCTGACAGTAGCATTTAAAACAGCCTAAAAAAATGCATCCACTCTTTTGTCTTTGTCTTTTTGTCTTTGATGATTTTAGCTTTCTGGGGAAGCGCCAAGAAGCTACAGTTGTGTTTATTTATTAATTGACAGGATTTTCTTTAAAATATGCACTGAAAACTGTCTGTCCAGAGTATTCAGCATTTTGTGTATTTATGGATGTGTCTGTCAGTTTATTATTCATTTGATCATATATAGATACTTGGAAAAGCCATGTGTCTTAAAGCAAGCAGCTGAACACCAGGTACAAACACAAGTTGTTTTTTTCTGCATGCCTTTTACAGAAAACTTTGGAATCACAGAAGTACTTCAAACCTTTTGTTGAATAAATGTAACCTTTAACATTTCAATAAAAAAATTTATACTGTTTTTAAAATATACTGTAGACATAATAAATCATATCCTACAACTGTACTTGTTTTAATAAAAAAGATTTATAGGGTTTGCATTTCATTCTTTTCAACATTATTGTATAATACAAAGTTGTGTTATTTCTGAGGATCCTTAAAGGTCCCATATTGTAAAAACTTTTACTTTTACTATTATTAAAAGCCTTGAAGAGATGCTAAGAGCACAGATGCGAAGGACCCGGAAATGCTGACCAATCAGAGCAGATTGGGCTTTCTCAGGAGGGGCTCTTAAAGAGACAGGCTCTAAACAGGAGTGTTTCAGACAGATGGTGAATACAGGTATATTCAGAAAGGCAGTCTCAGCAAAATAATGTGTTTTTTGTTTTAGCAAAACCCCCAAATACATGTATAGACTAAAAATGAGCACAGTAGGTCCCCTTTAATATGCTTTTTGTATAGTCATAGAAATTATACTGTATATTTACTAAAATTAACCGACCAGGCCATGGCTGTTGTACCTCTTAGCCTCCAAAGAGCTTGCCTGAATACTAGACCCACAGTACAGAACAGAACAGCTTTAAAAGTGCAGTTTAGTTGGATGCTCCAACAAGTCTTCGAAAAGCAGCAGACAAGATGCCATCTGAGCACATCAATGACACCAATTAATATGACATGTAAGTAATAGCACCATACAAAAAAGACAGCTTCAATAAAAGCTTTAAACTAGATCACAAGAATCTGACATCCTTCAGAGGCTGAAAATAACAATTAATAGTAATTGCAGAAGTCTTGTTTTGAGTTTTTGACAGGTTTTCCATCTGGAAAGCGATGAAGTTCATTACCTTGATATAAATGATGAATATTGCCACGAGCCATGATAGTTTTGAATATGTTTTCAGATGAATCTCTGATAGCTTCGTGAGCATGCTTCTTGCATTGATATATTTTTAAATGCAATGTTTTACACATTTCTCCCTTTATACACCAGAGATTTTTTCATCAGTATTTTGGTAAGTTTACACACTTTCTAGGACAGCCTTTTAGATGAGAATGAATGTGTTGGTCAGTCATGCAATGCAGCTTCTTTATTCCCTGTGAGAATATACAGTATATCATTTAACTTAGCCACCATCTTTTTTTATCAGAAGTGAAATGGATGTCTATGGACTAAAATCACTCTGTGGTCACGGAGCAATGGCTTAATCAGAAGATCCACACTCCAGACTGAAGTATTGCAGTACAAGACTTAGGAGAAGTTTTAAAAGGCTATTCCACGACTTTAAATTGGCTTTGGAGAAACCTGGTGTTCAGTTGATGTCCAGATAATGTCAGTATTAATAAAGTAAAGTAAAAATGTCTCCATTGTTCTTAATCACACTTGGACTGTCTGCACTCCCACGAGCCAGAGCACAGACAGACGGTGAGGAAATAAAACCACCACTGGGCAAATTTTAGATAATCATCCACATCTATGAATCATTAAAAAACCTAATTCAAAATTATATTTTATTTCATAATGACCTTTTACCCATGTAGGTGATGCATTATCTCCCTCATTGACTGCACTGGCTACTTATTCATATTCATTATATGCAACATCCCGTCTGCTCTTCTGACAATTGATCATAATATCTTTATTAAAATGTCACTAAAGTCAATGAAGAAAGTACGGCGTAAGCCAAATTTCTACCCACCTCACTTCCTCATTATCTGTCAGGACTATGAAGGGTGTCGGGTGCATGGATTTAGAATAAGCCAGGATGGACCTGCAGTGTGAGTGTGCCTGTGGGAAACACCAACAAACTGTGTGAGGGCGAGATAACACCAGTCATGAAATAAAGTTCCACACTGGCCTAAAGGCTGCAACATTGCTCCTTTATTTATATTATTTCTTCTGCCGCAAGAATAATAAGGAAATCAGCTCACCCCCTGAGGAGTTTTTTTTTTTTTCCTCTGGCCCACAAGAGTTCCTCAGATCCAGGGAGCTGTACGGAGTACTGTTGTGCAGACCTCTCCCTTTTGGGTTGTTTTTACATTATTCATCACTCTCCTTCTTACTCAGCAAGAGAATCTACAAAGAACTGCAGCTACACTTGGGCTCAAGATCAACATATCAAAAACAAGTCATGAGAGTGAATGCATCAATAATCACAAACCATACCCAACATTACTAGGTAGGAAGGTATGGAATGAACAACATACTTCATAACATATGGAAAGCAAAAACCACTTATCACTTCAAACCGAACTGAATTTTATTTTATTCATATGTCAAATCCATTCTGTTGTAAGGATTCCGAAAAATGGAACATTACCACCAAAATACTCAAACTAATGACCTCAGCGTGTACCCATCTTATTATTGGTTAGTGAGGACACATTGAAAAATGTGACGACACAATGCAAAATCAATGATTCAAACAACATGCAAGCCACACCGGTCAGCACAGCGTCCTTTATCCTTTAACAGTTTTATGTCGTTACCTGAAACTATCTTCATAATAACTAACAAACAGAATATCATATACATTCCCTAAAAGATTATGAGAGAAATGGTAAAAATTGATATTCGATCTTCTGAATCAATTGAAATTGCAGGGGAAAAAGTGTTGACATTGCACTATTTACCAGTCATTTTTAACATTTAACTGTAATAATCTGTGCCAACATTGTATTTTCACTACATATTGCAATTTAACTAGCTCACAGCAGTTTCTGTTCGGTCTTGATCTCATCTTATATTGGGCACTTACACACACAGACACACACACACACACACACACACACACACACACACACACACACACACACACACACACACACACACACACACACACACACGAGAAACAACTGGCAGCCTGAACAGAGATGATTCTCGGTGGTGACATCTCCAAAGATCTTTGCATTAATAAATATCTTAAGCTTGTTTGTATGTGTCCAAACTGATCACTTCTCATCAACAGATCCGGGGAGGCTTGTTCACTGCCTCAACACCCAAAACTAATCAGTGTTAGCCACGTCCGGCTGTTAGTGACTTTCCGGGATTTAACTAATTGTTACAGAAAAAAACTGTCCCGATGGCTTTTTTGATGTATGCAAGTACTGAAAAAGACAATGGGATGATTTTGTGCTAGAATTATAATTTAAGTTTGACACAATGCACAAATAATGAAGGTATGACATGTGACAACATGGGAACCCTTTTTCGAGAACAGAGAAATGTTTTTATTTTTATTTGTTCTAATATTTTCTCTATTCTCCTTATGGATTTTCAACTGATGTTGATTTATTGTTGTATTTCACATCTATCCTTTCTTTGTTGATTGAATAAAATTGAAAAATAAAAATATATTGACAAAAGTCAATCTTACTCAGAATTTGATTAATTTGGGGAACCAATGGGCTCATATCTAGCGACATCAACACTGATTACAAATCACACAGTATTCTTTTCACTTCACAGAAGAGCTTGCCACTCTCTTACTAAGTATATTGTGGTAACCACCAAAAAGACCGGCATCTATGAATGTATGTTGTAGATGAATCTATGAATAAAACACACCAGGTGAATCATCCAAGTTTTAGGCATCTTGAGTACCATGCCGGTATAAATGAATAGCTCAACATTTTATGAAACAGGCATATTTGCCTTCTTGTCAAGAGCAGAGGTGGGTAGTAACAAGTTAAAGAGAAATGCACACAGCCTGTATTCAGAAACTGTGCCTTTAAACAAGCCGCCAGGACTTCTGTAGGATTGTGATGCCACTACTGGACTATGTTTTGGGAGAAAATTGCCGCTACAGTGCTGTTACAGTCATTCCCCGGCTGCAGTGACGGTGCAGAGACGCAGAGAGCACAGAAAACGGAGAGACTTTGGCAGAAGGTGAATGCAGGTAAAAACTGGAATCCAAACTGTAAAACAATAACACCAGGGATGTATGGAGGGGGATGAGTGAGATCACCGGCTTCCAGAGGAGAGGAGGAGGAACAGCTGAGGGAAATGAACAACGTGCGAATGAGTTTAACCTGTTTTTCAACAGGTTTGACCCCAGCTCCCCCAGCAGCCCCCCTGCTGCTCCTCCGAGCAACTACCTCTTGTCACAACCCCCCCACAGCTCCACACCAGCCCCACAACCCCACCCCAACCCCCGCAGCAGACACCAGGTTCCACCTGTCAAGTGGTGTGAGGAGAACCACCTGCAGCTGAACGTGGCGAAAACGAAAGAGATGGTGGTGGACTTTAGGAGGAACAGGCCCCCGCCCTCTCCAGTCTGCATTGGTGGGACGGACATAAACATTGTGGACTCCTACAAGTACCTGGGTGTGGTGTTGGACAATAAACTGGAGTTGACCACAAACACACAGGCAGTCTACAAGAAGGGCCTGAGCCAGCTTTACTTCCTGAGGAGGCTCAGGTCCTTCAATGTCTGCAACCGGATGCTTCAGATGTTTTATCAGTCTGTTGTCGCAAGCACCATCTTCTTCGCTGTGGTGTCCTGGGGTGCGGGCATCAAAGCAAAAGACGCGAACACACTGAATAAACTGATAAAGAAGGCTGGGTCTGTTGTTGGCTCTAAGCTTGTCACCCTGGAGGAGGTTGTGGAGCACAGGATGCTGGCAAAACTGCTGGTGATCATGGACAATGTCTCCCATCCCCTCCATGAAACCCTGGACAAGCTTCAGAGCAGCTTCAGCAGCAGACTCATCCAACTTCGCTGCCTTAAAGAACGGCACAGGAAATCATTCCTACCTGCTGCCATCAGACTGTACAACGCTGCACAGCAACGCTGCACAGCAACGCTGCACAGCAACGCTGCACAGCAACGCTGCACAGCAACGCTGCACAGCAACGCTGCACAGCAACGCTGCACAGCAACGCTGCACAGCAACGCTGCACAGCAACGCTGCACAGCAACGCTGCACAGCAACGCTGCACAGCAACGCTGCACAGCAACGCTGCACAGCAACGCTGCACAGCAACGCTGCACAGCAACGCTGCACAGCAACGCTGCACAGCAACGCTGCACAGCAACGCTGCACAGCAACGCTGCACAGCAACGCTGCACAGCAACGCTGAGCAACGCTCAGGGAATAAACTCACACTACTCGAAGTGACCTATCACTGAAATGCAGCTTTCTCTCTCTTGCACATTAAAATCCACATAGCATATTGTAATATAGTGTTTATCTGCGATACTGTACTTTAATTGTTGTTCATATTTTGTACTTTATATTGTATCTTATTTTTAGTAGTTCTGATTACTTTGTACCATTGCTACGATGACCTTATTTCCCCTCGGGGATAAATAAAGTTATCTATCTATCAATCTATCTATCTATCTATCTATCTATCAATCTATCTATCTATCTATCTATCTATCTATCTATCTATCTATCTATCTATCTATCTATCTATCTATCTATCTATTTATCTATCTATCTATCTATCTAAAATGCAGAGAAAAATAATGTGCTTTTAAACTTCAAAGCATGTAAACCTAAAATACAATTATGAACCTGAAAACGAACATTATATGGGACCTTTAACTGATGAAGACTAGGACGTACCGGATTAAACCAGAGTCAGGAGGAGATAAGCAAAAAAAGTATTCCTCTAAGCTCGATGTTTTTAGATTTTGAATAAAAGTAAATGGTTTCTCATGCACAATAATCAAAATGATTTATTGTGGAAAAACAAACACTAAACAGTTTTGTCTAATCTCTGTGTGCACACAACAAATACTGTAGCATTTGTGCTCCACAATTTGTTGGTCCCTTTTATATTTGAATTTATTACTCTCTTGTTTGTTGTATTAGCGCCAAAGCTTTTTGGCAGCGTGCCTTGCTTAGAGTCCTTTGGGAGGACACAGTAACCTTTGTGCTTTATCAAATGATTATTTTCCCATTTACTTCAGTCAGTCACAACAGTGCTGAAAACTGCATAATAAGAAGCTTTTTAATCATGCACGTTGGCGGGATTGTTTGTGTTTGCTCGTTCTTGTAGAAGGAGAATTGATTGAAAAGCTGTACGATGGCATTTAGCTTTACTGGAAATCATTTGAATTACCAGGAAAAGGTCAGGCCTCAATGATAGTCTTTATTGACAGGTAAAATCAATTATATTAAGGCAACAGCAATACTGAGACTGACAGGCAGACCAAGTGAGTGAGTGAGTGAGTGAGTGAGTGAGTGTAATAAGGTTTTGCCTGCAGGTTTATGTGAGCTTTTTTTTGTAAAAAAGAAAAAAAGGTATAAAGATAAGTAAAGGAAAGATGAAAGTTTAAAAAAAGGATTTTTCAGAAATGATTGGCACTCTCTTTGGATGAATCACTGGCCTTCGCATCTTCTGATTTGGAGCTCTGTTGAAACAAACAAACAAAAATGCATAATGTAAACATGGTTTAATCTTATTTAGGGGTAAAAAAAAAGAAAACCTGAAAATATGTCCTGGAAGATTGTGTTGGTGTAAAAATATTCAAATAATACAATACAAACTTTTACATTTTAATATTAGTCGGAATTATCTAGATAAGGCTACTGTTGGTGAGAAATCTGCAGAACTATCCCTGTTAAAGGAATAGTTCTAAACTTTGATTGATAAAAAGATTGATACAGCTCTTGTGTCTGTACGCTAAATACCAAGCCAGCCCGTAACATGGTATGTTCTACTTGGAGTAAAAATCTGAGTCATATTGATCTTCTCTTCTCAGTCTTACCTTGGACTTGAAGAGGAGGTTCATGACGCCCTTTGAGCGCCTGTCGGCCGTTCGGTCAGAGGTTGCGCAGACAGTCATGCTCTTACTGTCCCTCCTGGCTCTGACGGAGTCCACTTCCTCTGTGCCCCCGACCACTGCCAAAGACAGACCTACACACAGAAACAACTGATGATTTACGGTTTGTTTCTTATAGATTACCAGTTTACAATCCGCCTCCTCTTGCAGCCAGACCATTTAAAGTGACTAATTGCGCTCTTGCAGCTGTTCTACTGATAAACTGTGTGTCTGGCAACACTGGTGGCACCGTGTGTATGTTCAGTGAGGCTGCACAGCTTGTACTCAGCAGTGTTAAACAGAGACGGTGTATTAAAACCACAGTCAATGCTGGCTCAGCTGGGCCTGGCCCGAAATGGCAGGACGCCAGAGAAAAATCAGTGATTTGTGGTTTGAGGCAACATTATGAGGTGCAGGGTTATGTAACTGAAACATTGAAGTATTAACTCGACGCAACGGCTGCCCAGTTCTGAAAAACTACATCCAACATGACTGATTCACTAATTTGCAACCTTACATTAGGGTTTGTGTTAGGTCAGGCTATTACTGCAACATTTTCCAGCTTGCCAATTTTTTTTTAACACACAACTTTAAAGCATGCATATTTCATGACTTTGTGTGTGCTGTCCCTACCGTCAGGAAAAAAAAATTCCTCCCAGGGCATGGCATTTTATTTTGACTCTAACTGGGTCCTTGGTTTACAGGTGTATCTCAGTTACAGCACACTAAGCAGCACCGTGTGAATCTTTGTACGTACCTGTGATGGCAGGCAGGGACCTGGAGTTGGCATTGGTTAGTGACACATTTCCTTCATTTGGCTCGGACAAGTTGGTGTCACTGCGGAACTCCTGTTTCTTGGACAGCTAGAGGGAGACAGAGATCACACAAAGCTCAGCAACAACTATGACTTAAACATCACTCCTTCAACTCCTTTCTTTATCTCTACGTTTTGCTCAGATTTTCTCCTCTTTTGTCTTATGATCTCCCACTAAAACTCAGTCTCACCCGTTTGCAGTCCAGCATATTCATCCTTTCTCTTTCCTCTGTGATGAAGATCATGCTGCTCCTCTTCTTCTTCTTTTTACTCTTCCTCAGTTTGACCTCCGTTTCGCCCACCGTCACCACCCCCTCCACTGCGCTGACGCTGCCACTGGAGCGCGGCAGAGTGGAGGTCCAGGAGGTAGGAGACTCAGGGGGGAAGTCCCTGGGAGGAGGCAGAGAGGGTGTGAGTAATCAATTAAGGGAGTTAAGTGTTAGTTTATCATGTCCACATTGCTCTGGAGTGAATTTCTCATGGCGAATACTTCTTCAGATTGAAATGTTTGAGACCTACTTTTCAAAACGACGTACCATCACGACTCAAGTTACAATAAGCCTTATCTGTAAAAAGTGATAAGAGATTTTTTTTGCATACATTTTTTTTTCTCGCCCTTTCCTTATTTTACTTATATTATTTTGAATAATAATGGTTAAAAAAAACAGCCATTTGGAAAAGATATATGTTTGATAAATCACAGCTTTGTTTCATGCATGTTAGTGAAAATATATTCATGTTAAAGACTTTATAAATGAGACCAAGTAATGTATTTAGGCGGAGATAACAGGCTCTCAATTTTATTCCCCTCATCAGTAAAACAATATAGCCTAAACATAAATGAAAACAAAAGAAGTGCGTTCTTCTTTTTTCCCCTCTCATCAGTGGAATAATATAGGCCTCACATTAGGGATGGGACAGTTAGCATTTTTATCAGAAATAAACCCCCAATAAATTAATCGTGATGAATTTCTATTATCGGTATAATCATTACTGTGACTTGAGCAGCAAATTGACTGCGGTTTACTTCAGATTTTCATCTTAACTGTTACATTAATTTGGCCACAGCCTGTGAGTAACAGCTCGAATCAAGTAGTGAAAGTGTTACATGTGCAATTAAAATCGCTGTGTTTTTATGAACCAAGACAACATCTGAAATAAAAGACTTCAAGATTTCAATTCTATAAATTCAATTGGTGACCCAAATATAAAATCTCCTACAACCCTCAAACGGGCCTCGACCAAGTCTCTGGGAATGACTGTGCTAGACCATATGCCATTAATTAGGACACACTGGTGGCCATTTTATTGCACCTAGTGGATGAGATATGTCATTCGTGCAAAGAATGAATGAATGAATGAATGAATGTTCTCTTCACACTCTAAGATCACATACACAGTATATAGTGTGTGTGTGTGTGTGTGTGTGTGTGTGTGTGTGTGTGTGTGTGTGTGTGTGTGTGTGTGTGTGTGTGTGTGTGTGTGTGTGTGTGTGCGTGTGCGTGTGTGTGTGTAAGCTACCTGTCTGCGTGGGGCTTGGTTGGCGTCCCGCATTCAGATCCTTGCAGTGAGGAAATCGAGATGATGGACTGACGAATGGAGCGCAACATGGAGCGAGGACGCGTGGACTTTCTCTCATCCATGTCCGGCTGGAAATAGATTTAAAAAATATGATATGTAGTGCATTATTATATATCCAGATAAAAAGACAATACTACCGGGCCAGTACTTTTCATTGATAGTGACAGTGAAACAAAGTAGAAGCACATCATGAGAAAAAGTTGCTCTTAAAAACAACACATCGCTCGTACTCATCGTTAGTTTAATCCCCCCTGAAGGGCAGAGCCAATTAACGAGTTAATGACCATATTTAGCCTCAGTCAGACCACCCGAACCATGTTCTGGTTGTAGAGGAATTCAAAAGGTGCAAATCCCAGATCAACACTACACTCAGAGGCTTTTGTGAGTACTTTGATCTTTAAAATGTGTCTGGGTCAGCTCATTTGCAGCTTAATTAGCACAACTCTACCACAGTAACTCTGTGTCCAGCCTCGCAGAAAAGAACATTTTTTTGGATTACAGAGAAACACCATGTTTAAGTAAAAAGTCTCTCCCTACTTTTTGGTTTCCTCTCCCTGTCTCATCCATTCTCAGCCCCCGCCAGTTCTTACCAGCTCTCTCACTCCGTACTCCTTCTCCACTTTCTTCTTTAGCTGTTTGAAGCACTCCTCCATACGCTCGTGGAAAGGACGCAGGTCATCCATCACTCTCTTACCATGGAGAGAGATCCCTCCACCCAGTAATGGGATCTATGAATATAAATAGTATGGCGTCAACAGCAATATGTGGCGTGTACTTGTATTTGAGAATGTGTGTTAGCATGTGAAGTACCTGCCATGCGATCAGGTCTTTGAGGCGCAGCAGTTTATCCCTGTCCTCAGGGTGCTGCTGATTGTACTCTTCAGTAAAGAACGCCTGATACAGAGCAAATATTAAAAATAAAAAAAACATTTAAAAAGTCATGGCTATACGTTTATACTACCACTGACTTTACTTACTGACTTTCTACCCACTGATCTGATCCTGTGCAGGATTTTATAACCCTGAATGGTGTTTGAGGATGAATACTAATAATGTTTCTAGTAATGAATACACTATACTATAAGTTCCTTGCCCTTAATGTAATTTGTAATTTTAATGTAATTCAGTCTCAGGGGGTAGTAGTAATTTTGTCTCTTAAGCTCTATATCCATATAAAAAATTAAAAAGCAGTAATGAGATGGTGGATCTTTTTAAATATATTACAGTGTGAAAATGGATCAGTCCCTTTTTAGAAAATCAGTATACACTTATGATAGGTGTGACAAACAGAACAGATTTTGAACTCCACTGTTCTTATACTATTATACCTTTTCATACTTGGCGAAGCCCCCCATGACAGCTGGGTCCACGATGCCATTGAGCAGCATGGAGAGGGGGTTGATGGGAAGGGTCCAGTCAGCCTGGTATTGGTTAATCATGGTCAGAATCTTCTCATTGGTGGACTCCATGGTCTCTATGGCGTTCTCCAATGGAGACAGGTTAGTCTGGACAGAGAAGCCGAGTGGTGGAAAGAGCAGAGGGAAGGAGGAGAGAGAAAAGAAAAAAAGAGAGAGAACAAGAAAACAGGTCGATGAAGTAAGGGAGGTGGGGGTTTCAGGGCAGAATGTGGGATGTGTAGAATAAAAAAAACAAAAAGTGAATTTTTTTTAAAGAAATGTATTCAGTGGTGGGGAAATGGAGAACACATTTCACTGGAGACAGTAGCTCGCAGCGTACAGACTTACATGTTTCATGTCAGTAGCCTCAAACCAGCGCAGGATCCCTGGCAGCTTATACACAGTGGTAAAGGTTGTGCGTTCAATCCACATGGACTAAAACACACGGATGGAAAGGAGAACAAAAAGAAAGGAATTAGATGAGCCTCTGCCAACATAATCTGATGTATTATCGTACGATTACAACACACTGCTGTTGAACAAAATCTTATTTTCAGACCGGTAAAAATGTAAGTACACAACAGGTTCTGAAAGATTTTGGCCCCACTGGTATTTCCAAACAAACAAACAAAATAAAACTCACAACAAACTCATTGTTTGGATCTACAGGTCCTTTCCTCACTGGTCTGGAGTAGTGAAAACGCTGCACGTAGTTGGACTTGTAGAAGCTGCCCACAGCGTAAGAAGAGGGAGACAGAGGTTAAAGTAAAAAAATAAAATGAAAGATTTACAAGTTGGAAATGATACAGTATGGGAACTGCCTATTCTTTTTTTTTTGGTGCATATAATTTCACAGACATTCACATTTTTTCTTCATTAAACTTAAAGCAGAGTTAAATATGTTGTTTTGCTGACTTGATAATCTGGTCAGGAACAGGTTTGTTCTTCAGGCGAGGAGGAATCTCAAGGACTGGCTGCACTGTGAAACACTGGATATCTGGTTCAGATCACTCAGGAATAAAGCATCACTCCATGCTGGAGAGTATCTCCACATCCCTTTGTCAAAATGTTCAAACTGATAGTTGAAGGATGCATCAGACCTCCAGTGGCTTGGTTTTAATATACAGAGATACAGAAAAAGTACAACAACAGCTCACAAAAACTACTCAATACATGTATATACTGTGTATATATATATATATACATACTGTATATTACTACAATAGGCTGTAAGACCATGTATAGCGTTTACATTTTCTGCTTTCTATGTACATCTATATTTAAACGATTGTACATTTGTGTGTTTTTCTGTGTTATGCTGCCAGAAGGATACACTGCTGTGGTGAGTTCCTGATTTCGTCTCCTGGCATGGTGGTGGTGTTGAGGCGCACGGCGCTAGGGAATTGGCTCATCAGGCTGTTCTGAAAGTCCTCTCTGCGTTCATACTCCTTACCACGGTGGATAAACACCTTGTTCTGAAGCCAGAGGAAGTTTACTGGTGTTAATAATGCTGATGATTAAGCCCTTTTTTAACCTGTGATCAATATAGGCTAGTTTTCTGTACATACAGAACTGGTAGACACCGCATATATTTCTTAAAGTGGGCCTATGTCCCAGTCTCCTTTCACTGCTCTGGCCTCCTAAAAACTGAGTCAATGATTTTATCATACCCCTTACCACAGCAGATAAAAGCATCTAATGAATATAAGAGCTATAAACAGTGGAATATTTTATTTCTGCAGTTTGCTGAAATCCACAGATCCACAACGTTTCCATAAGGTACTTTATGTCCCAGTCTGCTAACCATCTCACTGGTGTTGTTAAAAATGTGTCCACTCCTGCAGTTTTAAATAGCCCAGCTTCAGTGTTGTTAATAGAGAAAAATGTATTTTGTCGCCTTTATTCAAGGAAGGGGAGTCAGTAATACCTTTGTGTACTCAAAAGATGAATAACCTGTTATGGTAATAGAGCTATTTTGTATTCCCACCGAAAACTGACAAACACAAACCCTGAGGAATGGAGGGTAGCCCTGTCCATAGTAGCCCACTGCAAAGTAGTCTGGCTTAGGCCTCAAGATCTTCATAATGTTTTCATAGAACTTGGCTTGTTTCTCCTGCAGAGAGGGAGACAGAGAAAGAGACAGGAGAGAGTTTCAGATATGAACTGTGTGCAGCTGTAGCAGTTTTATCATCTTGTGCCAATGACAAAGCTACCCTCAGCTGAATGCTGGGTCTTTTAGGGTGATATATGTAGAAAAAATAGAGTGCACAGCATCTAAGGGCAATGTCTGTCTTTTACATAACCACATAAATTCTGAATAAGCTGAGAGAGCCACTGCTGCCGTCATATAAAGAAAAGAAAAAGATTTTTCCATTGTTGAGAAAAGTGTATTCCTCTGTGGGGAGGGGAAAAGGAGAGTTGAGTGAATGGCAGATAGAGGAGAAGATGCTGGGTTTGGGCATGGAGGGAATCCATGCTGTGGTGTCAGAGCAAATAAATGGGACAGTGACTAAGAAAACAAAGTAAGAAGGGTTTGAAGCCAGTGATGATCGGCATTGAGGAATCACACTTTCACGGTTGTATGGTAATTTTGGAAGCTCAAACCAGAGTTCTTCAGAAAAAGATCACATTAAAAGGAGGATTCCTTTTCAAACATGGATGAATGGTTGGGCTGAATGATTGGTAATATGTGAAAGTGCAGATGACTGGTGAACTCCTGGGAACTGGGAACAATATTCTCTGAAGTTAAGAAATCGGTTTGCAATTTAGAACTTACAGATTGCCTGCTGGACGATTTGCACAGACTGGATTTTACTGTAGAAAGTCTGAAGCAAACTATAGGGCAGCAAGGTGAAATCATTAAACCGCTTTTTTTTAACCACTAATACTGCTTATGATAACACCAAACCTCTGCAGTAGCATGATATGAGTCCTTACACATTAACCAAAGCACCAACAACGTGGTTATTGAACCCGCTGTTTATTAAAAGAGTGTTTTGAAAGACTTACCAACTGGCCCCGATAGCAGCTAAAGTCCATTCAAGGCGATTACCAAATGCAATCCAAAAGGATGGAGGCTATTGATGCTTTGGTTAATGTGTAAGGACTTTTGCCATGCTACTGTAGAGGTTTGGTGTTATCGCATACGTCTGTTAGCGACTGTCCGGGATATCTCCATTAACAGTTGTAAAACGAAAAAATTATTTGATTTTGAGTGTGATTGAGTGTATTTGCCTAAAAAGACCATGGGAGGATTTTACGCCGGAATTTCACTTTAAGTCGGTTGTGGCAGAGCACACTATTCTACTAACCTGACTCTTGCCAGATGAATTTCGTTCCGCCTTGCCATCATCCATCTGGGATCGTTCCACAGCAAAGTGATTTCAGGAGGCTGGGCCTTATCAAAAGTCTTTGCATATGATTGGATAAACCACTTGCCCGTCATCTTTATTGACGTGCTACTTCAACCACTCGCATCGAAACCAACCCATGACGCTGATGAGTGACGCAGGGAAAAGCCAAACAGAACAGCCAACATCGTTTCCACCAAAAAAAGCCTTCAGAGCCGTTCTCTGGTGTTCTTTAAAAAAAGAAATAGTCGCTAGATTGGACAACACGGATGAAATGGCAGCATTGATGTTGACGCCAGCTTCAACATCAACGCCGCCACTGTTGCCTGAATCACAAAGAGTCGCTTCTCCGCTGCGTCACATCTATAAAACCCCACCCAGCAGCCCTGATTGGCCTGACCATTTTTTGCGGACCCTGAAATCCCTCTGCAATGGAGCGACCCCAGATGGTTGAGTGAAGCTAGGCGGAGTCAAGAAGAAAGCAAGGCGGAATGAAAGTCAGGTTACTATCCTATAACATATTTGATGTAATCGACTTGGTCTGATTCATTTCTGTTTATTATTTTTATATACTGAATATATGTTTAGTAGAAAACGTTGATCCATATTTATTTTTTTAATTATTCAAAAGTAAATGTATTTATATAATATTATTTACTTTATTTATCTATTTTTTATTTTATTTGTTATTTCCAAAGACGGTGACCTATTGTGATTATGATTTTTGCCATAATCCGCAGCGCACATACAATATTTCATTTTTATTACGCACATATTTAATCAAACAATGGTCCGGTACATAACAGGTGCGCTGGAAGTGAGCCAAAAATGGTGCTATCAAATACTTGAATAAATTGTGTGATGTCTCAATCCTTTTCTGCAATCACCCCTTTACACCCAAGTACATCCATAACATTTAAAAAGGGAATATAGAGAAGACGGCTGAGAAAATGAAATACAGAAAAATAAGTGACATCATACAGTAATAATGATATTACCAGTCTCTTGCTGAGTAACTCGTAGTCAAAGATTTCATTTTCGTACTGGTCGGTCAGTTCCTTGCACAGAGTGATGGCCTCTTCCCACATCTACACACATAGGGAAGAAAAAAAGTGTCTTTCGTTACACCATCTGCTAGTGAATCGTCAGCAGCTGCGTGGTGGGAATTCATCTCAGGGAAATCTGTTTCAAGACTCTGGAGAGTGGAGTGAAGGTCTCTTTCGCTACTTCAGAGAACTTAAAGCACTCAGCACTCACAGAGAATACAAAGTGATCGTGACACCAACACACCGCACCATGACTATGACTGAATGATTGCAACACTGTCTCATCCTTAAAATATACAGAATCAAAAGTCCGTGCAATGAATTCGGATTTTATGGGCTTTTGCTGACCCCAAAGAAAAAGGATTAGTTTGACTAGTATTGTGATTTCTTTATTGTTTTGTGAAAGGAATTCAGAGATGTATAGTCATTTTTTAAAAGAAAAGCTTAACTGACCTGCGAAAAAGTTTTCCCAGAGTGAAAAGTCTTAATTTACTTATTAGCACATGAAGGCGTAGTTTTGTTAATCTCTGTTTTGTTTCTCTAGTTTTGTTAAGAAAGAGAAGGGTGTTGTATTTTAAAACGATGCAGACCTTGCCCTTGTCAAAGTAGTCGATGATGGTGTCGTAGAGCGTCTCTTTGAGCTGCCGCTGGGTCTGGGAGCCGTGGGACTCAAACTGGGGGCTGCACATCTCATCTAACCACTGAAACGGAGAAAGTATCGGAATTAAGAAAAAAAAAAAGGAGGACAGGGCAGAGGACTTTGTTTTTACAGTCCCATTCATCATGGTATTAAAACAAGAGCGGATAAGAAGTTAAAGCTTGGAGTTTCTTTGTTGTAATAAATCAATTTGAGTCATAAGCAGAATGCGCACATAACCGAACAGCAGAATGCTCATTTGTTATATAAATGAGACAAAAGTTCATCTTCCATTACATAAATTACACAGCAATTCATTTAGGAACCAAAGTGCACAATTATCTTCAAGAGTGACTTATATTATTGGAATAGTTCCATCTGCTTTGGAAAAGTGGGGAAGAAGAGGTTTAGAGTATGCTGTGGATTTATATCCACACAGTCAGTAGGTTTTTTGAATCGGTTTTTGGTTAGATCTCTAAAATAAGGTCTGTGGTTAACACAAAACTGATTTTCATATTTCTACAACATATAATACAACTGAAAATACACTACTCATACATTTTGAAGCTTTTACGTGTCTTAAAAAAGGCGGTTGCTAACAGGTGGCTAAATAGCACTAAATAAGTTATTGGGGACTTTAAACGTGCCATGCTGAACACACAAAATCATTTGGAAGCTAGAGGTGGTAGTGCAACCATGGAGTAGTTGGTTTATAGGCTAGCTTCTTGCGATAACATTGACTCCTCAAGAAACATAAAAGTGTGAAGATTAATTTGCTGAACAAAATGTGTAATAAGTACCATCAACTTTAGTTCGCCATAAGCTTATTTTCTTTAATAATCCAAAATCCAATGGAAAAAACCTAATCCCTGCAGCACTCTATGATGTTAACTGGGCATGACAAGACTGACTCTGGAGATGTATGGAGATGATAAAAACTGTTATAGAGTTCAACTGATTTGATGTAATGATAAGAGACAGAGAGTGGAGGAGGAGGAGGAGGAGAGAGAGAGAGGGTAAGAGAGAGACAGAAAGAGGAGGAGCAATGCCCTTATTCCTCTGTGCCCTCTCTCTGAGTCACTAAGGGTCCCATAAAAGAGATGAAGAGACAAAAGAGGTCAAACACACCCAGATACCTGTGGGTCGATGCTCACACAAGAACCTGCATGCACGCGCGCACGCACGCACGCGCACACACACACACACACACACACACACACACACACACACACACACACACACACACACACACACACACACACACACACACACACACACACACACACACACACACACACACACACACACACACACACAGAGAATCAATCACCATAGTGATGCAGCCACGGTGCCCGATGCCACGCCATAAACTAACCTCTGGGCTTAATCATTTGGAGGCCAGTAACGTAGCAACCATTTATCACCTAATAAAAAACTGTCTCAGACAGACAAGTGATTAGACAGAGCAAGACATTGCTTCAGCATTAAAACAAAATATCTGTGTGTGTGTGTGTGTGTGTGTTAGTGTGTGTGCACGTGTGTCCTACCTTGAGCAGACGAGAATGGAGCAGCAGGGTGTATGCTGCCTCTGTGTAGTTTTCACCCTCCAGATGAAGGTCCCTCAACTTGTAAAGGTACCTGAACACAAACGTGTATAAACGTTCACATAAAGGTCGTTTAATATGCAACTTATACATCACTCCACTAGATGCCACTGTTGGGCAACTTGAAAGATTAATCTAGTGTGTCAGTGGCTCATTCAAGCGGTCTCATGCTCACACACACACACACACCTATACTTGCACACACTCTATACATATGTACACAACATGCAGGTCATTAGGACAGAAATATTTGAACACATTAAAGTCTTTTCTTTTTTTATGATTATTTTTGTGATTTTTGGCTTTATGTGGACAGGACAGGTGTAGACAGAGAAGGGGGGAGACAGAGGAGGGCATGCAGCAAAGGGATGTGGGTTGGAATTAAACCTGGAGCCTCTGCAGTAAGGACTCTACCAGGTGAGTGAGCCTTTCACTCCACTTTAACTTCTTGTTGGGATCTCTTTCTGTATCTTTGTCTGGAGAAAACCAAATTGCGACATGGCCAGACAATGGACTTTTTAGCTAAGGAATTGATGACAAAGCAAGAAAGCAGTGGCCTCTACAGCAAATGCTTTTAAATGAACAATCCTCTCAATGCTTGTACAGTATGGATGCACTCTCGGGTCAATCGTTTATTCTGTCTGGCTAAATGTTAAGGGGTCTTTACTCTCTTGACCTCATCTCTTTCCTCTCATTTTTAACCAAGTCATTCATAGTCCCATCATTTTGTGGCTGGAGAGTCTGCCTTTCCTGTTAGTTAGGACGATCCAGTCGCTGACAGTGTGTATCAACACTTCTCTTACAGTATTTCCCCCAACTCCACCTTTACTTCATCTATTACTGAGCCTGTTTGTTTCATGAACTATTCACTGATGTCCTTGCTTCACTTCCACCCTTGATCCTTCTTGTTATTTCTGACCTTCTCTGACTCCACCCTTTCCTCTCCTCTGTCCTCCATCTCTCAGTGTCTTTTCACCAGTGATGTGGTTTTCAAAACCCAATAACAATGGAACAAGGCAGATTTTCAGTCCTCTATAGCTTAGGAAACCTACTATACAGGAAAATGAAGTTTGTAGAACTTGAACTATGAGCTCATATTTTAATTTTAGATCAATCTAATGTTGATCTCTAATTAATAAAGTAAAATGAAGATGATATCATTATTGAATGGAAACACTGGCCAAGGTGTGCTTAAAAAACTCCTGGTGTGTGGTCCAAAACTCTAGAAACTACAGACAATAACATCAAAAAACTTTTATATTCTCACAAAACAAAAAAAATAAAAATATTAAAGTTGTACTCCATAAGATTTGAGAAACATTGTTTGTAGCAGCCTCTGTGGCGGTAAGATGTTATTGCAGGTGAGGCTGTTCTTTCAGAGCCTCCATCTTGTCACGTTCATGGTCGCTATGTGTTGATTATTGTATTTTTTTTTTGCTCTTTTGTAAACTTTATTGAAACACATTCACCTCTCTACTTTCAGTCAGTCCCCTATATGTTACCCTCTTAAATCCATACATACACATGTTCCTATTAAACGTCTACTCTTACTACAAGCCTGACTCAGAGGATGGAATTTCCGATTACAAGTGAACGCAGCATAACCGTCACGGATATTGGATAACTCAAATACTTGCAAAAAAGGCAAGTAGAAGTGCTTTCATTGGTGGGTCATGCGATCAATCACCATTGTTTTAACTCACTCTCTGATAGATACTAACTTAAAAGACAATTAAATAGATGGAAATCGTATGGACTACAACTTTTAATGTTTAGAAAACCATTTCCTAAAGTCACAGTTAGATTGACATCTGACAATTTCCCGTATTCAGTCGCCATGTTAGCATTAATTCTAAAATATGATTTTCAATGCAAGCAATTAAGATGCAAATGTAATGGTCCATAATTCACACTCTCGACCATAACATAATTACTTTGAAGTTTTATTATCCATGCATGGCCAGTAGTAATATAATGAAGATAGAAGTGTGTAAGAAAAAATGGCTTATTATATAACACATACAGCACGTAATGCTTTAATGGGCATTTCCAATTAAACTATGTTTGCTTGCCAACATTAAATAGTCAGCCAACAAGATTTTATTCTCTACAAGATAGACGGAGGCAGCTGATCAACCACAGAGTTGAGCTCACATTCATACATACAGATAACTAATTACGTCCATAAGCCATAGCCAGAAATGCACCCTGGGGCCTGACGGGATCTGAATTCTCTCTCTCTCTGCTGTCTTCTTCTGTCTCTCCACCTTTTCCCCCCTCCCTCCCTTCTCTGCTCGCCCTTTAGTCAGACCAAGAGCTGATCCTGTGAATTCTGACATTAATTCAGCGGGACTCATATAATCCCTTGTCAGATTATGGAACCACACACACACACACATACACACACACACACACACACACACACACACACACACACACACACACACACACACACACACACACACACACACACACACACACACACACACACACACACACACACACACACACACACAGATGCATGCATTTTCAACACAGAAATGCACCACTAAAATGTATTTTTTGTCAAATTCTGCACATAAATACCTGATATACATCCCTTCACGATTGATGTCCTTGTAAAAGTTCTGCAAAACCAAAAAGGAGAAGTTGGTTAGTGTCAGTCAATGTATGTGTATATACACATACATTGACGTGTGTGTGTGTGTGTGTATGTGTGTGTGTGTGTGTGTGGGTGTGTGTGTCTGGGTGTGGGTGTGTGTGTCTGGGTGTGGGTGTGTGTGTGTTTGAGAGAGACAGAGTTTTGTGTAGTGTGTTTGTCTAAATGGCTTTATGTGTGGGTTATACTTTAGTTGCCTGTGTGTGTGTGTGTGTGTGTGTGTGTGTGTGTGTGTGTGTGTGTGTGTGTGTGTGTGTGTGTGTGTGTGTGTGTGTGTGTGTGGTGTGTTAATATGTGGGAGTGTATGCAAGTGCATTTGTTAGTTAAATAGCACAAACTCCCAGTTTAATGAAGTTTAATGACATCCACAGAAAACAGAGGAGTGGAACGAAACTGATGTAACCCCACCCCCCATCACAGCAGCAGACACGAAATACACACACAACATCACAAATATGCAAAAACAAGCCCAATTACTGTGAAATTCATTGTGATGCTAAAGCATACTGTGTGCATATTTATTTTTTGTAAAAGGTTATACATCATCGTTTGCATCGATGACTTCAGTAGCCAATTTCCTGCTTTAGACTGTCAATCTAAGTGAAGGTCAGATTTTTCTACCCTCAGATTTTGCCTTTATTAGATATTTTAAACATACGACACAATCCGACAAACTAGAGCAATTTCGTCTTTCAGAACATGCTCCAAGCAATCGATAGAACGACATAAAAGAACATAGAAAAACATCTGTGTTGACTTCCAGCAATCACCATAAACACATGATACAATATTAACTAATGATGCACCTGTCCCTCAGCACGAACACAAACATCCCACATGCAAAAATCTGTATAAATATGTTATAACACACTTTTGTCAGTAGCTGAAGACTAAGTTATCCTGGGAAGCCTTTAGCTCGAGGTTAGCAGAGGTTATTTTAGCCTGAGCCGTGTTTGTTTGTGAATGTGTACCAGCGTATTTGTGTTTCTTTGAAAGTACACCTGCATAAAGAAGCATAGCAACTACCCCTGTGATTTTGTGTGTGTGTGTGTGTGTGTGTGTGTGTGTGTGTGTGTGTGTGTGTGTGTGAGTGTGTGTGTGTGTGTGTGTGTGTGTGTGTGTGTGTGTGTGTGTGTGTGTGTGTGTGTGTGTGTGTGTGTGTGTGTGTGTGTGTGTGTGTGTGTGTGTGTGTAATTGATGTTAGCCTGGGGGGGACATGGTCAGGAGAGTGCACTAGTGCCTGTTTGCCTGCAGAGGGGATTTTTTAGTTGGCCAAACAATTGAAAGAGAATAGCTAATGGGCAGCTGCCTGCCACAGGCTATAAGTTAAACATCTCTGTCATGTGCCAACAGCCTCAACTCCTCATGGGAACATAACACATTATAAGATACCAACACAGTCACAACCATTCAAAGTCATTAACTGATCCTCCTGAACATTAGTGTCCTAAACCCTGCAGATATAAAAGAAGGAACACACATTGCTGAGTTGGAATTATACAATTTAATCTGGCACGGAGACGATCATATGGCAGGCTAATGGGATCCGTTACTAAACTCGAATACAACGCGGGGGAGAATCTGCTAAGGAGATCACATAAGAGAAAGGATGTGGAGCAGACAGGAGCTGCTGATGCAACCCTATGCAAAAACAGTCAGAGATCAGCCACAGAGATGAATCGGTTTCTTTTAGATAAATCAGCGCAAAAATTAAATGTACAAAGACCTTGGCATGAAAGAAAAATACATAAAATCAGTGTTGCATGATAGACTCTCTCATGATAGAATCAGTGGGGCTCTTTTGGTATGGACGAGATTATTGACTGAGGTCTGTGTGTAACAAACTCACTTACTAGTCTCTTATGTTAGTCTTTCAATTAATAATTAATGTATTGATTATGTGTGTGTATATGTGTGTGTGTGTGTGTGTGTGTGTGTGTGTGTGTGTGTGTGTGTGTGTGTGTGTGTGTGTGTGTGTGTGTGTGTGTGTGTGTGTATGTGTGTGTGTAGTGTATCTGAGATCAACACATTTGCTGAGGGGTGCAATCCCACAGCTAAGAAACACAGTGGCTGAATCACAAGGTTAGTGTCAATGAATACAAATCCACGGTGATGGATGCCCGATTCACAACATATGGGAGGCTTTGAAAAATTTGCAAAGCATCAGTGAAACATGGAGAAAAAAACAATGATGAAACTCTAATGGAGGAAAGGCTTGCAGCAATATGGTGAAATTCAATGAGTCAACTTTCTGCTCATTCATGTACCCAAATGTTGGTTGCTGACCTTTAAGAAGCACCCACTTAAACGCCTTGGCTGTGGAGAGGGAATTTATAAGGCTGATCCAGCCTGCAGCAGTTTTAAAGTATAATGTATTTCAAAGATTTTGGGACTTACCAGAAGGTTGACAGTGCAGCTCATGCGGTTATTGCGGCTGTCGTCGCTCATCACCGTGCGGTAGTCAAGGAGACGAATGAGGAGTCCCTTCACCAAGGCAACAAAGTGCTGCACCTGTGGCCTCAGCGTGGGTTTCTCCGCAGCACAGTCCAGCAGGCTGGCAGACAAGCATCCACAAGTTAATCAGGGGATTTAGTCATCCTCTTTTCACAATGTTTTCATTATTTGAGTGCTGCATAGTTTGTGAATGTATTTCTGTTAAACCAGTGACGTCAGTCCAAAGTTAACTTTTTGAGGGTTAGCAGGAAATCATGTTTTGAATTCATATTTTTGGACAATAGCAGAGCCAGGCCAGCAAGATTTTAACATGGTAAACCACATTGTTTGCCTGGGTCTAGATCTTTGAATCAACCTGCTCCACTGGATTGCCTGATTCGCCTGGTATTGTGACATGAAATAGTGGTTTCTCAGTTGAAAAGGCAATCGATCCAATGAGCGCCACGGGGGACTAACGATTAGCCAATCAAGGCCAGGGGCGGTGTTGTCATGCTGTTGTCAAGCAGCATGCAGCATTTCTTCTCGATAATGTCCCACATTGTAATTTGGCAACTACTCGATCAGCTCTGTATCATTACAACAGACTCTGTAAGGTGGAAAGGTTCGCCTTATGGCAGCACAGAGGGACACACCATTGATCTGCACATGTGTCGACATGACATAAGATTTAGGCTGATCAGAAGTCTCTTGTCACTTGTTATGGAAAACCACACACACATCGCCAAAATGATTGGAGTCGAGGCTATGTCATAGTGAAGATGGAAACGGAGTGTAACTAGTTGACAATCCTGTCCTTTTGTTTTTATGTATCACTTTAATGCACATGTCCTCGTTTATTTACAGTAGTAAGCAAACTTCAACTTCGAGCATAAATGGCTTCTCTAATTGTGGTATATTTTAATACTTGGGCTTACATGGTCTCCAGTAGTTGCATGTATCGCTCGTCTCCTCCTCCACCTTCCACCTCATGGTCCAACTTCAGAATGATCTCATTTTCAAACTATAGAAAGAAAGAAGAGAGAGAGAGAGAGAGAGAGAGAGAGAGAGAGAGAGAGAGAGAGAGAGAGAGAGAGAGAGAGAGAGAGAGAGAGAGAGAGAGAGAGAGAGAGAGAGAGAGAGAGAGAGATCAAAAGGGTGCAGAGGATTTAATAAATGAGAGGAGAAACAGAAGAAGAAATCAATTATGCAAGCATAATGAAGGTGTCTCTTTTACTTTCATGCAGAGTCAGAGGAAATCGATGGACGTGCACAATGTGCGTGTGCCATTGTTTGGTGTATATTTTCTGTGGGCATAGTGAATTTGGCTTTTATATCTTTATATATCTCTCTGCACACATATTGTACACACTTCAGTGTGTTGTGCCCCATCACACACACAATGCAAACCTGAAATTATCTACATATAACCTGGTGGAGCTATATGTGAGAATGAATATCGATGTGGGAGCAGGTCATTGTCTGGAGAATTCACAGCGAGCAAGTGGTACATCCGAAGGTGAAGAGGAAGGGGGATTTACACAAAGACAGCAACCAAAATGTCTGGAGAGATGATGAGATTATGAAATTTCTCTTGGTAAGGGCTGACTCTGAAAACTGTCAAAATTAAAGAACAGCAAGGAATTATGTTGTTTATGACAAAATGATGAACACAGCTAGGTGGTGTAAACTGGGAAACTGGGAATGCTGTTTACATGCACAAATAATCTAGGTACTGAAGGAGTTATCAAGGTCTGTTAATCGGAGTATGAAAACTCAGATTGTACCTGGGGTACATGTTTACATGCGTTCAGGGCTGGGCTGGGACCAAAAAATGTCCCTGGCATTTTGGTCCCTGGTGGCCCACCATGGTTATTTAAATGATATGTGTAAGCACGTGCCATACCATAGGATGTATGTGCACATTGTGAAGTTTCAAAAATGAAAATAAAGTGCAGTAGCCTACATGGAAGAGAGTAACCATGTTAAAAAAAACATTATACGCTCTTTCACTACTCACAGAGACCTTTTTCTTGGGGAAGACGGCCACAGTGCCACAATTCCCATCTTGAAGTGAAAGTGGTTGAGCTAGAGATGTCTTTTCATTGTTTAATTAAACAAACAATATACACAAGACAATTAGGCCTACAGTAAGAAAGACAGGGAGGGAGATGCAGAGACAGGCAGACATAGGAAAGAGCTTTCAACTTCTGATGAGGATGAAAACTTAAAAAATGCATTGCTCTGTGTGGAAGAAGGGCGACTAAAATAGTTTACATCTGTCTCCTCAACTCCCATTTCAACAGCATGACTTGACTAAACACAGAGAAAGAGAGAGAGGCAGGGATGTTATTGTCACTAGTGTGTCTTCTCTGTTTACCAATGATTAATCATCCATTTCAGCAAACAAATGTTTCACTAATATTATGTGATAATAATAGGCCTAACTGTAAGCTGCAACACCTGCAAACTAGGTTAAGGCTATAGAGGAAGTATACATGACCCCCCCCCCCCCCCACACACACACACACACACACACACACACACACACACACGTATGTTTGATGTCTGACTAAATAAAATGAATATATTAACATTTTTATTTATGTATAATAATTTCCTAGGTTGACCATTTGCATATAAGCGTACAATTTCCCCAGATGCTGTTTAGTGTACACATCCAATAACATTTTTATTGTTGATGAGTCTCCATTTCAGTGGCCTCTCTGACCTCAATCTGTCCCTGCTGCGGCTGGGTCACGTCTCTCTCGTCATCATCATCCTCTCCCTCCTTCTCCTCCTCTCCATCCTTCTCCTCCTCTCTACCTCCCTACCTCTCCCACAACCACCTGTGCACTCGCCGCCTGCGCTGGGTCCGGGACTGCTGCACTCGACCAGACGACAACCGCCGAGCTTGTGGTAGTAGCAAACATGTCGATGATTTTGGCACATTTTGCTGCGTCCTCTTTTGGTATTTTTTTTTACAGAGCTTTTCTGCTCCCCCCTTCCGTTTTTTTCCCCGTCCATCTCGAATAAAGCCACCACACACCCTCCACCTCCAGTCAGGACAAATGATCAAGAGGGAGAAGAGGGGCGGCCCACGAGAGCTGAGATTTCACTGGACCAGCCCAATGTCCTTCAGGAAAATCAGGGTTTTATACTGCATGTGAATGCACTAACTTATGTATGTCTCTACCTTTTGGAAGTTCCCAGAGTGTGCATGTTCACAGGTGATCATGTCAAAGAAGATGGGGATGGTGGCCCTTCTCAGCTCTTCTTCTGGGATTAAAGTCATCTCCAGGATGGGACCCACCATGCCAGGGATGAAACAGATCTTATGACTGCCTGAAAGACAAACACACACACACACACACTCACACACACGTAATACAAAAGGCAGGTCATGTCGTGTCTGACCCATATCCCCTTGCTCACCATGTTTCAACTTTTGCCTGGAGGAAGGCTCCACAGATCTCTGTCCACAAACACATCCTAATTCAAGAGCAGCGTTTCCTTCTACAATAACAAATTCCTACCTCCAAAACAGAACCCTGCATTTCTGTATGAAGCTTTCTCCTACTACAAAAGAACATTGTGAATTTTATTTACACACTCATGTTGTATTGATGTCTATCTATGTGAAATGTTGCTGACACTGTGAACCCTTTTTACCATGTTGTAATTAGGCAAGGTAAGTTTATTTGTATAGCACAATTCAACAACAAGGCAATCCAAAGTGCTTCACATAGAACATTAAAAGCATTTGGAGAAATAACACATAAAACATATACATTTAAAACGCTGCCTCTCCATGTTTAGTTTGTTTAGTTGTGACTCTGGGGACACAGAGCAGACCTGTCCCAGATGATGTAAGAGGTCTGGATGGTTCGTAGCTGAGCAGAAGATCTGAAATGTATTTGTGCCCTAAACCATTCAGTGCTAAACCAACAGAAGTATTTTGAACTCAATTCTTTGACAGACAGGAAGCCAGTGTAAAGATCTGAGGACTGGAGTGATATGATCTACTTTTTTGGTCTTAGTGAGGACTTGAGCAGCAGCGTTCTGAATTAACTGCAGCTGTCTGATTGACTTTTTAGTGACCTGTAAAGACGCTGTTACAGTATTCAAACCTGCTGAAAATAAATACATGGACAAGTTTGTCTAAGTCCCCCTGTCACATAAGTCCTTTAATCCTTGATATATTCTTTAGGTGATAGTAGGCTGATTCTTTAATTGTTTAAATGTGTCTGTTGAAGTTCAGGTCTGAGTCCATGACTACACCTTAGTTCCTGGCTCGGTTTGTGGTTTTAAGCATTACCATTTATAGCTGTGTGCTGACTTTTAATTGTTCTTCCTTAGCTCCAAAACCAATTATTTTAGTTTTTTCTTTTGTTTAATAAGAGAAAATTATGCTCCATCCAATCATTGATTTTCTCGATGCAGCAACTCAGTGCTTGTATTGGACTATCGTCGCCTGGTGATAAAGTTATGTAGATTTGTGTGTCTTACAATTAAACAATTAAAACTAATTCTGCTGATGCTTGGTTGATTTGTGCACTGACTTACACAGACAGCTATGATTTGATGTAGAGTTAATATTCATGTTTGCCTACCAAGAAGCAGCAAAGCAACCATATAAACTTACCTAGTTTGTACCAGATGTCACGTATAGCAAAGCCAATGAGTCTTCTCATATCTCCATATCTGAAATGAAGTGAGAGAGAGAAGTACACTTATTTTCACCTTCAGAACCTGATGATAACTGAAAAGCCAAATGGGAAAGATAATGCTGTGCTAATCTTCCCCTACATGAACTAAATAAGATGTCTATCTACAGGCAGTGGGAGTGTAAACAGTAAATGCGGACTCCAAAATAGATCACAAATCACTGAGTGTTTCACTGGAGCCCGGAGAGTAGGTGAGGTAAATAAGGAAATTATATGGCCCCTTTCTCACTTGGCAAGAATCTTGTTCCTCTTGGTATGGGAAAAATGCTGAAGCTGCAGAGACTCCTGGGTAATAAACGCCACCGCCAAGTGGAAGTAGTTATTCCACAGCTAGATGGGGGGAAGAGGAAGGAAGGGAGGGGGGGGACAATAGAGCTCTGTGTTAAAAGTAAACAAAAGGAACAGTGCTGTCAATATAAGACAAAGCCTATAAGACCACATAAACCCACTTACTTGCACTTCAAAGTCATCATTATTGAGGAACTTTTGATTCATTGTGTCTGCATAGGTATTGATGGCTCTCAGGAAAACTCTAATGGACAGAAACACACACGATTGCACACTCGCAAACAAAATATACCAATAAAGTAGAATTGTGGATATCAATGCTCCAAAGGTGACTTCCAGCAGAGTGATCGTTGTTGAATGATTCATAAATAAATAAAAACACCTTAAAGGGTTAGTTTGGATTTTTTGAAGTGGGGTTGTACGATTTACTTTTATATTAAGTGAATGATCTACTGTAGATCATGTCCCCAGTTGGAGAAGCGGAAGTCCCAGCATGGAAACTCAGCAATGTACGTACTGCTGTGGATGGGGGCAGCATGACAAAAAAAAAAGAATGCCCACTAAACAAAAATCTACATCAGTCCAAGTGTACGCCATATTCAGAATATTTCCAATGCTTCACCTTCATCAAACAGCGCTTTTTGATTAAACCAAAGCCGTTTTCTATGCTATATGTCGATATACAGTCACAACAGCAGATGGCGCCAAAAATCTTTAAAATGAGTTCCTCTCATGACAGTCATTAATCACAACACAATTGACAACGACACTGTTTACAGAGAAAACTAGCTTACTGTGAAAGGGGCCATGAAACATGGAGAGACAGTGATCGCCCAAAAAAAGTGTCTCAAAAGTCGGCAGAGCTAGACGACAACGAAGGAGGAGTTCTGATGCTATTTTAATTTAATGGTGATTAACAAGGCAGAGTCAAACAGCTGTCAAGCATCCAAGGAAAGGGAGGCTCTATTAGACACAGCAGGTATCACTTGGTTTTGTTTTTTTTGACCAACGTTATTTTAAAACTGACTGAACATTTTGTTTGTTCAGTAAAATGGGTTCCTGAAGAGGACTATTTATGGTTTGAGAAGAAAGAATCATTTTGTTCGGTCATTGGAACGGTGGGTTTGAAAGGACATTGGATTTAGAGAAAATACTTGTTTTTTTGTTAAACTAGATTTGGTCTTCAAAAAGGCTTTTTCCGAAAATGATTCTTGAAAAAGGATCAGGGTTGTCTTATATTCAGGAAAATGCGGTAATTTGTATGTTTGTTTTATTATTCCCTTACCCTTTTAAAAGTAACACATACAGATTAACCAACTGATGCAAACTTTTTAGCTAGCTGAAACATGTTTGACTGCTGCCCCCCATGTGTTTACAAACTGGTTATACACTGACTATGGATAACTACCTCATATAACCCCACTCAAAATCCAAACTATTGCTTTCAGGAAAAAAGAAAAAAGTAATGTCTAAGAATAAACTGTTAATGATCACAGATGCAACTTATTTATTAGTCAAAGACTGTAATATTGATTCAGATTCAAAACCTCTGCCCCAATGATAGATCATGATAGCAGCTACACAGTGTCAAGGTATATCAGTGAGTTGTTAATTTATGCACCTTTAAAGTTAAGCAAAGCAGAGTAATTCACAGCCAACTAACATTCATTCTCCCCCTGCAGACTCCTTATTTACACAATTTGTTAGTGTGGATGTCAACAATATTATAATTCACATACACCAAGCCTCAACATCCCAATAGCAGTTCGCGCACAGACAGTAGAGCAAACATAACATCGTTCATAAAGCAATGCCTGGAAAATTATTTGAATTTATTTCACTTTTTTCGAGCAATCGCTAAATGCATTTAGTGGCCCGATGTATGTTGGACCCTGTCGGGTTTCAGTGTGACAGTGTGTGTGTGTGTGTGTTCTTGTAGTACCTGTTCTGTACCATGATCATAGCCATCCAGTCAGAGGGATACACATGTTTCCAAATCAGGTCCTTGAAAAGTAGGAAGGACTCCATCAGGAAGTCCTGCAGTGGAACGAGAAAGAGGATATGAGTGCATAACTATATCTTAATTCAGGGAGAGTTTTTTTTTTTACCATCAGTGTTTGTGTACTCACCACTAGATCGAGAGTTGCAAAGGTTTCTATGTATGTATCATAGTGACGATCATCCATCTGACTGAGGATAGCTGTCATGCAGGCTACCACCCTGGACTACAAAGGTACAGTGTGAGAGAGAAAGAGACGCACCATTACTTTCTGGGCACTGTGCAGCTGCTCTGACACTGAGTGCCATATATCTTAACCTGAAAATATTTAAATCTCTTAAGATAATTTGTTGCTGCACCATGTCGGCTGCCTAAATTGAATTTCAAGAAAACCTCAGAGCAATTGTGTCACTTGCCAATTCAAGCCACAATCTTTGCTCCAAAGAGCATCAACAATATGAAATAGAGGACCTTGGAACAAAAGGGCAGTGCTCTGAACAAGACGCCATGATGTTATTTTTAAAGATGCTGTGTGCACGAATAAGTTGTTACCGCAATGTTATTCGCAAATTACCATAATGACTATAAACAAACATAACCATTTCCAGGAAGACAGCCTCTGTAGTTTCTAAAATGTATTCTATAATTTAAATTGTGGCCCTCTGCCACAAGGTGAGATTTCGGAAATATATTCTCAATTGCCTTACCACACACACACACACACACACAGAAATGAAGGCTTTCAAAATTCCTCCTAGCAGCAAACGGTGACAAGTGCAAGTTGCTTCAGAAAAAAACCCAAACATTTTTAACATGTTATTTGATTTACATTTTGTGAAGAAAAACAGAGGACATGATTGGATGTGGAATACAAGATGCGGTCAACACAAAGGGTCAGACAGTTTACAGTGTGATATTGTGGCATGGTAAAAAACATATCATAAAAGCACATCCTCTTGAATTTCACAAAAGCTACTCTCATTTTTGTGGCAAATTTACATACAGATTTATATACTGCAGGGTTTTTTTTTGTATTGGCGTATTTAATGAGGTATCAACTCCTCCGTGTGTGCAGTTGACTGGGAATATGGCCCAAGGTGAGTAGTACATAAAAACACAGAGAGAGACTGGAGAATTAGAGGCAGAAGATGAAAGTAAAGGAGGGAGAAGATGAGGGAGAAGGAGCAAGCAACTCTGTGAAAGTAAGACCGACATGAAAGATAAGGACAGGAGGAAAAAGTTTTAAACAGCCCTCAAGTTTTAAGTGTGTATGAAAATGTCTAATGTTGAAGGGAAAAACCCTTGAGCTGGATTAAAGCACATTATTCATGAAAAAGGTAACACAAACCTTTTCCACAACCAGAGGGGAAAGACACAGAGAGAACAGAAATGACCAATGACTTGAATATAAAAATAGTTTCTATATAAACTAGGGATGGGCACGAGTAGTTAATTCCAAGATTGAGGGATCGCATTTTTCACAATCACAACTTTAAAACATTGGTTCCTTACAAAAACATAATTAAATCCATGTTCGCATTCTGTTAATCATCAGTGCTGCTTTGCCAGAACGCACAGTCCTGAATGTACCGCTTTTTCCCCCTCCATGTCGTCAGGGCCTTGCACAGTAACACTGCCATGTAGTTCACACAACTTCTCTCGGATGGTGAGACGAAGAGCTGGTTCCAAAAATCCACGGTGATTGTATCCCGGGTCAAACGCAGAAGAAAGAGGTGCTGCGCTGGAACACACACAAAATCTCGAGGGCTGTATTTTACCAATCGAGTTCAATAAAAAAAGGACTACTAGAGGAATCGAGCACTTACGCCAATCCCTAATATGAACAATACTATTTCTTAGAGTGTAGAGAAAGTTTTGTCATTTACCATCAGTACCTTCCACTCCTCACTTCTAACTGGACTCCACCCGTTTCTTTGTTTTCTTAATCCTTTCTCTCTGTGAACATAGTATTTTCTGTCCAGCCGACACAATGACCTACTGATAACCTAAAATGAAGCTCGGTAAAGTTTGATATGGAAAATCTTTCTGGAAAATTAGAAAATTAAAGGAAATTCAAAATGACATTAACTGGAAAACATAAAGCAGCCCTGCTACTTTTGCTATTCAATTTTCCCCGCTTTTTCTTTTTCATCTGCCAAATTTATTTTCATTGCTGTAGCTGTCCGTAAAAAAAAAAATGCATGCAGGGAGAGCCTGAAAGGGGTCAGGCACTCCGAGGACACCAGGTTACCAGTGTTCATGTCCAGTGTGAAGCATTGTTATGTTTGGCTTATGTCCTGCTTCAAGGCATTATCAATAACTTTGGTTCTACTTCTACATTATTGTTTTCTTAGCCTTCCCCTCTGCTTTGCTTAATTGCTGGAATGATGTCCCTAAACCCTTTTTCAGAAACATGGCAGATGTGCAGGTATTTCTGCAAGCCAGGGGTTTGGGGTGAAATTATCCTCCAAAGTTGTTGGCACGGAAGGGAAACACGATACAGAGATGAAGGTTGATGGATGGATAATCGAATATGAAAGACGAACGGCATCTAATGTGGTGACAGCTTTGATCTGATCGCAATGGGCGGGTTGAGCGTGCACACTTGCCTGCATTCCAATTAGAAAAACACTTTTTCAGTACACTTTACCAGTGTACAGTTTTGGAGCAAATATAAAAAGGCAGACACACAGAAATGGACTTAAAATTGTCTGTGATTCTAAATGTCAAAGAGAACGGTATTTTCTTGGATGTGTGTGGCTACCTTCATCCTGCACTCTACTTTATTCCTGCAGTGCAGTGACACCAGAAACCCTGTCAGCACACACTGTCTTCTTTAATCCTCCTTCCTTTCATTCTTACTTCTCTTTCCACCCCCATGTTCCCATCATGTTTTTAAGTGCCAGTAGATCATTAAGTTTGTCACCAAAGTAAGAACTGTTACTAAAACAAAGGTACAAGCCCTGGTTTAGATCCTCGTCCTTTTTGTCTTTGAGTCACTAAAATGAACTCCTGCAACTGAAAGCAAAACTCAACATGAAGAGAGCTCTGTCAATGATGGTTTTCCTAACATGGTGGCAAACGTTTAAATTGTGTCAGTATACAAAGCACTGACGGAGAAGAGCAAGTAGAAAAGCCAACTTCTCACTTTCTCTCTTCCTTATTTGCCTTCTTAGTGCGTAATGGTTGATCAAAAACAAGATTTACACTCACACACACACACACACACACACACACACACACACACACACACACACACACACACACCAAAACTTCTCTACAGTTCAGTACTTTCTGGTTTCATGTTCGCTGTGTTTGTGTGTGCCTGTGTGTTTGTGTGTAGGTCATGTGTCGTATTGCCCTACTTCTTCTTCTCTGAGGACTTATGCCCCCAATCTCCTTAACACCATCTAAATAACACACACAAATGCTCAACTATTTGTGTTCTCACACATGAATGTGCTTCATCAACACATGGCATGTACAGACATGTGGGAGGCATCTGAGCCTTGTGTATATTGATAAAACAACTGACAACTACAGTGTGACATACAGAGAGAGAGAAGGAGAGAGGGGGAGGGAGAGAGAGAGAGAGAGAGCTCAGGGTTCGTTAGGGCGAAGGTCTTACGCAACAGTGAAGAGATTACTGACAAAACAGAACACATATTCTGACGAGGTCTACCATTTCTCTCCTCTTCCCCCCTCACTTGTCTCATTTATCCATCCATTTTCTCACTCTGCACACTCTCATTAATAATGTATTAACAGCAGTAGTTTCAGAGGTGCATCAAAATGCCAATTACTTGAAAATACACCTCCAGAAATAAATCTGAACTAAGCTTTGCTGGTAACCCCGAGAAGATGCAATGTTCATTACACTCCACAGCACTTCACCTTGGCCTTACAGGCTATAAAAGCTGGCCCTCACTCTGTCTCTCCCTTTCTACTGCCAACTTTCACCCTGCATCACTTTTATTTTGCAACTTCAGCACCTCCACAGCACACATGCTACACAGCCATGCATTGCTGGTATTGCTTTTTTTCCACACCTCATTGTTCATTTAGGTTTACTTGAGTTTTAAAAAGGTGAAGACAGGGTTATTAAATTTGTACACATATTACACACAGAGAGGCCTGGAATAAACACACCTTCAAACAGGACTTATACTGATGCATTAGATGGAGAGATGTCACAGGGAGGGGGCTAAATTGTTTATTTTAAGTAAATGTCATGTGTGGACTCCCTCCTTGTCACTCCTTCCTGAACCAGTTTGTGACATACATCAAATTCTTATTGTATTTGAAGGGATAGTTTGGATTTTCTTTAATTGGCTTTGTATGAGGTACCTTTCCATATATTCAATGCATGCCCCCAGTTTGAAGAAGCAGGGAGGAGGACTAAGCTAAGCAATTAACTGCTAACTTAATTTTTCATTTTTTATTTTTAAATGTACGATATTTTTGTTTTAAAAGTTTAGTTCAAATTTGCAAGAGTTACACAATAACAAACAAAATCACTGAGCGAGGCAGCGGTAGACCAGCCACTCCCACTTCTTTTGTAAAAGGAGTCTGGTGGCTTTGAAGAGAGCATAGATAACGGCTTCAGTTCCCCATCAGGAGTTTCAATCTCTCAACAGTCCCCCGTCATCTCTACAGGGTCTTCAAAGTGGTTGAGGAATATTATAGACTATATTTTGAATACCGTTCCCAAGTTTAGTGTATGGTTTCATTGTCTCGGACAAATCTCAAGGCAAAGTAAAGCAGTGAAAATAGTCTACATGGAGCGTACATTAAAATCAGTATAGATTTTCATTGGCTTTGGATAAGCACACCATACAACCCCACTTCAAAAGATTTGAAATACCCCTTTAAACACTCCATCAGTCCAGTGCCACTGCAGCTGGGGCTTGTTTACTGCTGCAGGGAGCAGTGTTAGCGATTGTAGCACGCTGATTCATTCCAGCAACAAAACCTTCACTGTCATATGGTCCCTGCACAGCCATGAAGATTGTGAAAAAAAAAGAAATGTTTTTGACACGCCACAACATACTGTAACAGTATCATAAAGTCAGATACTTACCACAGCAATATCTATTTGTAGTGTGCTTACTTTTGCTACCATAAACTACGGATCAAAGTAAGGCTGAAGCAGCAAATGCCCTGAGTGAGAAAAAGAGCTATTTTCAAAAGTTACGTAGAGTCTGAATTTTCTGTTTAAAAGTTCATCATCCCCACGAGATGCCTGGTGGGATAAACAGTGAAACGCAATTGATGCATTTAAATATAAATAACATATCGTTCAATTTAAATTAAGACAGAAAATTAGAAAAGTATTAACTTTGACAGCCCTTATTTAAATACTTCACTAAGAGTAGAAGTTAGAGGAACACATAGAATTCTGTCAGGCATGTTAGTCACAGCGGTCAGTCAATAATGTTAAAACCATGGAGCAAGTAATCCACCAGATACACGAGGATGATTTTCGCATTTGTTCTCACCTATTAAATGGCCGATATCCAAGACACTTAGCCTATTCTGGGGACTGGTAGGAACATGGACAGGAATTAAATTGTGCCGCAAAATAAGTTACAAACACAAATACATGTTGCTGGACATCGCCAAACCAAATCACGAATGCAAGTTAGTCTGGAACCTTTCAGTTCATTTTCAATTTCCAACACGTGTTATAATCTAACCTTCGATGCTTTGTTTCACAGAACCATCCGAGAGTCCTCAAAGCAATTTCAGTCAAAAGCAACTGGACTTGGTTATTTGTCTAGGAAGATGTTTCACCTCTCATCCAAGAGGCTTCATCAGTTCATGTACGCATCTGACCAGGCTGGGACTGGTCCTCCGAGAGGCCACTATTGGAAACCGACTAAGGCGAGAGTTTAATAGACAAATGTTTCATCCAATCGCCTGCCAGTTGATTTATGATCAGAGAGAAAACGTCTGTTCCATCAGTGCTATTCTCTTCTTTTGAGCAGCATCTTCGCAAACCTCTTTAGGAGCCGCCATTGCTCCTCTTTACTAAGCAAGGTTTATGCTTGCAATAGAGTCTGCACAAAGGCTCTGCAAGTTGTCAGTCATCGTCTTAAACCCTCCCCATAAAGATAAACGGTTGTGATTGGCGTGCTGAGGATCTGGCCCGGCTGTAAATCTGTGTGAACAGGAGAGGGACCAGACATACAGTATCTGCCAGAGCGAATAAAACAGATTTGTCTGGTTCCCTGGCTAAAATATGTAAATAAATTAGATTCAATTTATAGCTCAGAGGAACATGATAACAATCCATACAAATGATTCCATATCAGGTCCATTGATGCTTTTCACAGCTTTTCATTTAGGTGCATTTCCTGCCTGTGCTCTCCTTTCTACCCTGTTGTTTTCTCTTCTAGTCTTCATCTTCCCTCCTCTGTTGTTCCTTTTGTGTTGTCCCCCCAGGTGGCAAGTCATTGGGCTGCTCCCAACTCTGATTTTACATCATTTTTTTTAAAGTAGAACATGTACAAAACACTTGAAGCCTGCAGTGGTCCTCACTGTACCCTCAGACACATGTTCATCTCTGACCCTCCTCAGGGAACACACACACACACACACACACACACACACACACACACACACACACACACACACACACAAACACACACACACCTGGGGGCTGAGGTGCGAAGTAGAGAAGGGGGATGAAAGAGAGAGATGGATTGTGCAGAGGTGTAATTAGAGGTGTTGTGTTTGTCAGGGTGATATGGCTGTGTGTTTGAGGCAGAGAAAGAGATACGGGTGTCTTTGTGTTTGCATTTCAGTGCGTATGAGAACATGTTTGGAAAACAGATCAATGTGTCTGCAGACTCTCATTTCCCGGTCAGGTACAGAGAGACACAATCAGTTGATACAAATAACAAAGAGATGGAAAAGAAGAGGAATAGCGGACGAGAGGTCAAGGAGAAGGAAGTACGAGAGGAGAGGAGTACATTGTACTGCGGCTGCCCTTAAAAAGTACATATTGTTGCATGCAGTATGCATACAATTGAGACATACTACTTCTTCATATCATTGCACCTTGAACTTGACCCCCAAAATGTGACTGAAGGACATTCTGGTATTTCCGCCATACTGCATTTGACATACTATATGTATTGGGACATACTATGCTTTTTCTGGCATACCAAATAGTATGGTAGTGTGGGTATTGGAAGGCAAGGTTATACTCGAGCTTACACATTGTACTCTCCCTCCTCTTCTTCTCCTTGACAATAACATGCTTCTCTTCTCATGCCCCACTTCAACATCATATAGCAGAGACCTCAGAGCTTCAGCACTGCTATCTCATGTTCTGTCTCCCTTGTATGTTTTAGTGCACACGTGTATTATTATGTCCCACGTGTTGCACTGCGTACTCACTGCTTACGTAATGTACACAAACACATTCACATTGTACTTTCTCTCTCACACACACACACACACACACACACACACACACACACACACACACACACACACACACACACACACACACACACACACACACACACACACACACACACACACACACACACACACCTTTGCTTGCCTCATCAGAGGTCAACAGAAACAACGCAAGGTGAGTCAACCATTTTGCAGTGGCGCATACATCACCAGTTATTTTCAGACTGGGGAGGGGTCAGGAGGGACATTACGATGCTGCATCAAGGGACCACACACACATGCACGCGCAGACACGCACGCACACACACACACATGCACGCGCAGACACGCACGCACACACACACACACACACACACACACACACACACACACACAAACACACACACACACACACACACACACACACACACACACACACACACACAAACACACACACACACACACATGAACTGTTTACATTTGAGATTTTAGACTATTTTGCTTCCATTACATGTCTTCTTTCAGACTAAAGAAAACATCCAAAATTCACATTTAGGCATTGACTTTAACACACGTTGTCTATTTCACCAAAAGTTAGCATTAGATGAGGCCTTATTTGCTTATTTAAACATACGATTTCCGAAAAGTTGTAATCCAAAAATGAATTGTCTAAATGTAAGTAATCAACTGGGGAAGTTTCATTGTGATATCTACTAGGTAACATTTGACCCTATTCACCCTTAGGGGAACCTATTCTGTTTTCTAGTGTAAAACTCTTAAACGTGCCTGTAAAAGAAGTAACCATATTCTCATCTTTCCCGATGCATGAAGAATGAGGGAATTAATTTGTAAACCCAAAACTCCTGCAGTGCACAAAAAACAAAGCATTCATAATTAAGCATTATTAGAACCTGATGTCATATGGTGTTTAATCTCCCTTTCTACTCATAAATCACTTTTTTGTTTTGGTCTTGTTTGCCTCGAGAAAGAAAGCAGCAGCAACCTCCTCAGCTGGTATGAATGGCAGCAGAGAAAAAAGAGAATGAGATAGACGGGAATGAGAGGGTGGAAGGAAGGACGGTCAAACACACAGAGGATGAAGTGAGTGTGAGGGAAGAAAGATGAAAGAAGAGGAAAGAATGGTGTGAGAATGCTAAAGTGGGGCAAAAAAGAGGCAGGGCGGTCACAAAACAGCTCAAAGGAGAGAGAGAGTGAGAGAGGCAACAGTAGACCGCATTTACACATTCAAGAAAATATATAAATAAAGTGACTGATAGAAGTGCGTGTTTGTTTGTGTGCAAGCATGCATGTGTTTTGTGTCCTGGCTCCACTCCCGGGAGTAGACTTCTGTGCTGCCAAAGTTTCACTGGGTGTAGCACCATGCCAGGGTCAATGTAGGCACACACACAAACACACACACACAGACACACAAAAACCAGGGCATGGCATGAGATTAGCCACCGGTACGGAGAAAGGAAAGGAGAAACAGTCAGAGAGAGTAAAAGAGAAAGAAGGCGGAGGAAAGAATAACAGAGTGACAAAATATGAGAGGTGAGGACTAAAGAGAAAGGGTGAGAGTGAGAATTGCAGTAGGTATAGGGATGAGAAACAGAGAAAGGCAGAAAGAGAGGGAGAGGGAGGGAGGGAGGGAGAGAGCGAGAGAGAGAGAAAGAGAGGAGGGACGATCATTGGGCTCTGCAAGCATGCAAGGATCAGTAGCAACAGAATGAGACGGAGAGAGAGATAGAGAGCGGTAAAGAGTCGAAGGAGAGCGATACTGAGGACTAAAGGACTATCAGAGATGAGAGAAAGACGCTGACAACAAGCATGCGGACCAAAGGGGAGGATAAGAAAAGGTAAGTGACTGAGAAAGCATTGAAAGACAATTGTTTGGAAAGATGACAGTGTATACAGTAAATATGTGCATGTAATGTAAGTGAAAGCATACACGTCTGAATTTTTTCTTCTTCTTGAAGATGTTCTATTATGACCCCCTGAGGAATCTCTCCAGTCTCATAGCCCAAGGCGTGTACTTTGTTTTCAAAGCAGCTCATTAATTGAAACGGCGGCCAGAATTTGAAGAGGTACTGGTGAATCGGAGCAAGCCACAGTTAGCCAACTAATGGACAAAATCCTTAACCTCTGGATGCCAAAAACACACCGGAAAAAAACCCCCACAGGATCCAGTTGGTGGTGTTGTTGTTGTTGTTTAAGTGTCTTGTTTCCGACGAACTCCGTAGCTTTGACAAAAGTGGGTACATCTGTACTTCAGGAGGGCTGTTTATCGCAACTGGATGTATTTCTGTTTAAGTAGAGTGGGACCATGGTGTGGCTCAATGCCTGTGTGTGTGTGTGTGTGTGTGTGTGTGTGTGTGTGTGTGTGTGTGTGTGTGTATGTGTGTGTGTGTGTGTGTGTGTGTGTGTGTGTGTGTGTGTGTGTGTGTGTGTGTGTGGCAGGTGAGTAATCCTCTCCATCTGTCACAGTAGGATTTGCTGCATATGATTACGTCTGTGTGCGTTTCTTTACAGTACATTCATGTGTGTAGCACTTACTTTGTGTGTTTTACCACGTAACAATTATTACGACTTTTGCTTTTAACAAGGATTCCAAATGCTTCTGTCGTTTTACGTGTGTGTGTGTGTGTGTGTGTGTGTGTGTCTGTATCTGCCTGATTGCTATTAAAAGCCTCTGAACCAATCATCAGAACAGCTAGTGTGGCTTTAATATGGGATTATATTGCAATAACCCTTCTCTTATACACTAATGCTGCCCCTGTGCCTCTGTGTCTGTGTGTGTGTGTGTGTGTGTGTGTGTGTGTGTGTGTGTGTGTGTGTGTGTGTGTGTGTGTGTGTGTGTGTGTGTGTAAGAGAGAGAGAGAGAGAGAGAGAGAGAGAGAGACAGACAGACAGACAGACAGAGAGAGAGAGTGTGTGCAGGAATCTACATCTGAGACAGTGCTGATATACGGTATGTGACCCTTGCGTGCACTGATCTATGGTATAACAGTCTTTCATTGGCGCAGGCAAAAACATCAAGCCAAGTAAATCACAATCACATCACATTAGAAATGTTTAAGGGGAAGATCAAAATTGCTTGAAAAATGTATAAAAGAAAACATTTACAGATATTGGACCTGTTGGAGTAGAAGCACATTTGTTGATAAAAATGTCATAATGCTTGAATGATTAAGGAGATTGTTGTGGATACTGGGTTATTAGTGGTGCATCGGAATATTGCTAAGTGCATTTCTCTGTTTTCGTCCTTGGATGAAAGAACGATGTGTAGCCAACATATGCTGGCAGGAATTTGATTCAGCACTAATCGAATCTGTAAAGATTTCAATTTTCTCACGAATGTGCTCCATTCATTTTGTCATTGTCATTTGAATGTTCTCTTTTTCAATATTTAGGAGTATTGTATAATTGTTTTTGAAGTGTTTTTTAGTCGACTGAGAACCAAACCAAAAGTGGAAGTTTGCTATGCAACATTTCAAAGTAGTTTGTTTGATAACTGTGCATTAATTGGAAACAACTGTAGCACAGAAAGAGAATGGATTATCATTAGAACGGATAAAATGCAAATTACAGAGTAGGGAAACCTAATCAATAGGTTATGACATTATACTGCATTGACTTTAATTACACCCCATTTCTCTTGAGGATGACACATGAAGGGGAGAAAGAGAGGTAAAGGTGAAAGGAGATTGGCAGCAAGATAGTCAAAAGAAATGTGTGCACTTTCATGGAGGAGGATGGAGAGAGTAATGGGGACAGATGAATAGGAGGGATAAAAAGATGAGGTGACGGGAAGAGAAGTCTAAATGAGAGAGGGGTATGCAGTTTGAGCGCAAAAAAGCTAAACAGACAATATCATACACTATTAGCCATACCAATAAGATGTGTGTGGGTGCGTGTGTGTGTGTGTGTGTTCGTGCGTGCATTTGTGTGTGCGTGCAGCTCCTCGTCTAACTTAGACACTTTCTTTCTTGGTGATGGTACGAGGATCTAGTTTTCCTATTTATCATGTTTATCTCTGATTATCAAATATTTGTTGGCAAATATCTCATAAATATTCAGGTTTACATGAGCTTCTCTGCTCTGCTGCTTAACAAACACACATTCCTTTAGCCAGCAGTAAAACAAATTTGCAGATGGATTTGTCAATGACGCACTTTTTGTCTATATTTCATTCTTTTCTTGTTACAGGTACCTAACTGGCTGTAAATAACCCTACACCATAAAACCAAACAGAATTCATTTTTCCCCCACTGAGGGCCCTCTGACTGGAACAGGACATTGTTTTGAATTATGTCTTATGTTTCCCTCATAAACAAGGAAAAGGGGCTAAAAAGGATTCAGACTTTTTAAGAAAATGTACTTATTCCATGTTGGATTTGTGGAAAGGTGCCAACACATCCTCAACTCCTCTCAAAGTGCAAATGAACATGAAAGTTCATTTGTATCCCGATCACTGAATTAAATGCCTTAAAAAAATGTGCAGGTGAGACTTATAAGGTCTATGCAAAGTGCAAACGAAAAGACTTCTTTCATGTGACTTCAAATTAATATCCGTGCTATCGTTATCTGAGGGCTCCGCAAAGAAAAGGGCTGACAAGTCAAGGCTAGTCGTCCTCACTAGTTCTAATGAAGACACACACACACACACACACACACACACACACACACACACACACACACACACACACACACACACACACACGCACACACACACACACACACACACACACGCACACACACGCACACACACGCACACACAAAGTACATTCACTCTTAGGAGTTTTTCCCGGGGGCAAAGAAGGGCATTGTTGGCTCAAGGCATATCGTATAGCCTCGAGGGTCTCTAGACACATTGCGGCAAAAGATAAATGTTCATAAGCATAACAAAGATGGTGGGCCAGATTGTAATGTAAATCTATCATGAAGACATAGAACACAATGTGCGGTAGAGCAGTGGCTCCGAAAGTGTCCTTGAGGGCGGGCCAAGGGGGGGTGCATGTTCATTTTTGCTGCGTTTTAAATAACATTTCAAAACCGCTAATGACTTGATAACTTATGGTTGCAGCTTGTCATAGTAACATAACATGCCTTCTGGCTCTGGAGAGTTTCAGGAGCTAAGCAGATCAGAAAAAGTGACCAACAGAGCAGGGGAAGATTTGACACGATGAACAGAGCTCAAAGATATGCTGATACATCTCAGACTGAATCCTTGGCTTAACAGACTGGCTGCTTCTGCAAGATGGATATCCCTCATTGTCCGATTCACCGTGGTATTGCAAGTTCCCAACATCACATATATAACACATAAAACCTTTTTTGTATTGTTTATTTGTTAAATATGTATCTAATATATTAATAATATTAAATCTTAAACTGTTAAAACTGCATATTTGTACATGTATTCATGTTATACCCCTTTCCCTACAAAATTAACATGTATAGCATATTTTTTAATGCTGGAACACCAACGAAATCAGTCGATAGACTCCTTTCCCACTGCCAGTAGACAAGTAAACCATTTAGTGTTTTGTTTTGTTATGTTTTTTCTGTTGTGTCACATTCAATGTCACAAACCTTGTTAGATTTTCTTTTTTATATCTTATACAAACTCTGTGCAGACTAATTCTGAAATACGTCTGAGTGCTGCTTGCACAGAGACAGACATCATTTGTAGCTGAGATGACAAAGAGTTGTACAAGTTACTGACTTCAGGATAGCATTGAACCAGAAAAAGGTTTCAAATAAGCGTGCCCCCCTCCCAAGTATCATTTTTCCATCAGTGCCAATTGGAGCTGAAGCTGATAAATACCTGTGACTAAAGAAAAGTGATTTCTCCGGGGGAATGAATGCTGATAGTAACCTTGACCACTGACAAAAGCCAGACATTAGTGGTTTTCTTGTCTGGTGGGTTAGTTGCTCTGTATTGAGGTGTGGGTGGTCGTGACAAAAGAAATGCCATAATGTAATTGTAGTGCAAGCGTGTGCCAGAAACCTATATTAAGTTCCCAATCTTGCAAGTTTCTCAGACGCAAACAGTTTCTGTTGTTGGCACCAGTTGCTTTGAAGATACACTTGAGTCTCCTACTATCAGCGAGTCTCACACAATCTGTCCCAAACAATGCTTCAATGAGAACCAATCTTGGATTATGCAGGGTTGGCTGGAGTACTTGGCTTTTGTGAGATAAATGTTAGCCTTTGTGGCTTCTGGCTCTTCAGTTGAAATGCTGATTAAAGTGCACTGTACCTGAAAAAATACAGTTGAACCCAATTAAAATTCACAACAAAACAGACGGCAGGTGAGCAGGTTGTCTGTTGTTTTGATGATCCTTCATTCTGTGTGAGGACCAGAGATAAATGTTATACTGTATCATGACAGTTGAGAAAAAAGTGAAACCACTTATGGAGACAAAAAAAACCCGGATTAAGGGTGCATACATGCATACATACACACATACTGTATATCTGCAATGCAGCATGCAAAAACTGCATCTGCAGACATGCAATATTAATCTACAAGCAGACATTAAACAAATACTAGTATTTACTACTGCTAATATTGACAGAAAACGCTTTTCTCCGTTTCTTCATAGTACTTATTACACACGCATTAGAGGTTACGAACAAGCTGCATTCTATTTCTAAAGAGCTGAGAAGGGATTCTCAGCAATTCTGCTGAGTTTTCTTTTTAGTATCATGTTCGTTCAGGTGAGGCAGAGACGTCGTAATGAGCTGTTCAGTCTAACTGACCTGTCTGAAAGCTTGTCTGCTGCTCACACTGGCAGTCTTTTTTCAACCATCAATCACATTAAAACAAGTCAGAGAGGAGGTCTTAATAATCTAACAGCTCACACTCTTCCTTAGCAGATCACTGTGGCTGCCTGTGCTGACATCAGTCCAACTTCCTCCTACAATTAGAAGGACACTTGGAGAGCACAGAACTCTGCCAAGGCATGCCCAATATCACACGTTAATGCAGTGTGAATTTTTCCAGTGGGGAACAAATTTTTCTAATTATTCTGACACCATACGAATACAGCACCAATGCCCATCTCGCAATGTTCATGAAAGTGATAATTAACTTGTGTATCTGCCTTGTGATCCGGATCCACTCCAAAATGTAATGGGTTCTTCCTTGGCCGACGCTACACCTTTCCACCAAGTTTCATAAAAATCAGGCTAGTAGTTATTCTGTAATCCTGCCGACAGATAAACAAACAAACCAACCAACCAAGACAAAAACATAACCATTAGTCCTTTATCTTTAATGTAGTTAATAATTACAAATGCTTGTGCAATGCTGTCATAAAATTATGTCTGATTTTGATGAGTCATTTTTTATGAAAAATATAAAATTTGTACTTTATTGCACAACACTAGAATAAGATAAGAGGTTAGAGAAAATAGATTATGCATACATATTCAGATTGATTTGTCGAGCACCCTTTAAAAGTGGATCCTTCTCAGGCCAAGTTGAACTGTTATAATAAATGGCCCGAAATCATTTGACTTAAAGCTGCAGTAAGTAAAAAGCAAAGGAAAAGAAAAAAAACAGAGCCAAGAGGTGGTGCAGAAAGTCAAATGCTAAAATAGAAAAGTCATTTTCTTACAGCAAAAAGAAAAAAAACTGACTATACTACCAAAAATGTGATGTGTACCGTGTCTCAAAGGGTAAATAAAGTCCTGATTTCTTTTTCTGTTGTGGCAGCGAGTGGCGAGACACACTGACTGAGAAAGCATTGTGATTTCAGAGCAGTAAACCGAGTCTCAGTCTCCCTTAAAACACACAGACACGCGCACACACACACACACACACACACACACACACACACACACACACACACACCGTCAATCGGCAGTTGAAAAATGAGGCTCACCTTGAAACGACAGGGGACTCCGTTCGCCGTAGCATTCAGCGCTCTGTTACCACTGCAAATGTGTGGGTGTACCCTCATTCACACACATGTACGTACAGATACCCACACATATGGCCTCGCTGAGACTGCTTGTGTTGCAGACAGTTCTTGAACAGCCCAAATCCTCCAACTGGTAAATTAAACTCGGTGCATGTATAAACAGATTTCATAAGAAGCTACACCCCGTCAAAAAACTCCCCGTAGTGTGTAAAGGAGTGTCTATGTGTGTGTTTGTTAGTGTGTGTGCTGACAGATGCTCAAGCACACTTGCAGTCTGTATTGATTACTGGCAAGCAGCGTGTGCGCCTTCCCAGATCCCCCTCCCATTTAATGTCTGTCGCTGCACGCATCTGTCTCTGCCATGCTTCTCTCTTTATACTTTAACCAACTCTATCAAACACTTTTGGAGATTTCAACTCAGGGAAAATAGACCTTGACATCTCTTCCTCTTACACACACAGACAAACACACACACACACACACACACACACACACACACACACACACACACACACACACACACACACACACACACACAGTACACATTAGCTTCACTTTCATCCTGTCCACGACCCCTCTCCTTCATCTGCCCCCCCCCTTATCCCTTCACCACCTCTTCTGCACCTCCCTGTGTTGCTGTCCCCCTTGTTCTCCTTTTATGTCATCTCCCCTTCATCCTCCAGCCAATAGAATCACCTCCCCTTCTCCTCCCAACTCATTCTGCACAACCAGAGGTGTGAGATGGGCGAGCAACTAAGATTAACTATAGAGACAGAGTGGAGGGAGGGAGAAACACACAGGAAATCAAAAACAGCATGACAGAGATGGAAAAGGGGGCGTTGAGTGGAAAAGTGCCACAACAAACACAGGGAACGATGAAAGACGAAGGCGACGAGAGGGGAGTGATAACCAGTGAGATGTAGAGAGTGAGAGCGAGAGCAAAGAAAGAGCGAGAGAGGGAGAGAGAGAGAGAGAGAGAAAGAGAGAGAGAGAGGTGGAAAGATGAAGAGAGACGGATGTGTGAAACAGAGAAACTGACTTCTAAGGATATGGTGCCACTTTCTGCCTGACAGCCTGCAGGTCAGAGGTGAAGAGCGAGACTTGAAATTGTTGGCACACACACAAACATGCACTCACACACACACACACACACACACACTGTATATAGACGGTAACAGCAAGGAGAGATAAATAGAAACCTTTTCCCCACCAAAATGAGCATCTATTTGCTGGTAATGGACTCCTTTCCCATTGCCAGTAGACAAGTTGCCTTTCTGTTTTATACAGTATATGTTACTACAACGAAAGAGTAATTTGTTGGGAATAAACACCAAGATAAAAGCCTGATGTCTGTGGGTTAGACAGACAGATAGAGAAAGAGAGATTTCTATTTTTTAAAACTCATTAAAATTGGTATCATAAATACTTCAGTACTGCTACATAATGTATTATCCATTACTGAGCAGATTATTTCAGCATAACACCACATTGTCACAAAATTAATTCAACTGTTCATAGCCATGTGAAATCTAAAATCCATCCATACTCTGGCTTTCACTAAAGCTGTACTCATGAAAAGTAACATTTTCAGCCTTCTTTTTTCTACCCTTATATAGAGCCAACTTTGTCTCTCCTATCACAAAATTAAGCAGTTGCCATATTTTTTTGCATTTCTCTTACACCATTGTATCTAGCACAAACAGGAGAGTGGTTGTGGGGACGCCTCATGCACGGAGGCAAGAAGTCCTTGACCCAGCGGCTGTGGTTGGATTCCCACCTGCGGCCCTTTGCTGCATGTCGCCCCCCCTCTCTCTCAGTCCTGTTTCCTGTCATTCTTCAAGCTGTCCCATCCAATAAAGGCATGAAAAGGCCCCGAAAAAATCTTTAAAGGGAAGTGGTTGTGGACCCTTTACAGTCAAACCCCCTGAATACAGTCTGAAGTTGAACAGCTTTACAACAACAAAGAATCAAGCCTTTTTGCCGGTTTCTGGACTATCACAGAAAGGACATTTATTGGAGACAGTTGGGTTAATCTTTGATACAAAGACATTGACAGCTATAGCCCCATGCAAAATCCTCAATGAGGCACAAAGAGAGAGAGAGAGAGAGAGAGAGAGAGAGAGAGAGAGAGAGAGAGAGAGAGAGAGAGAGAGAGAGAGAGAGCAGGTGTTCTGCTGTCTGGCGTGGCTGCTGGTGGAAATACACATGCTTGGAAATGAGCTGCAGTGAAAAAAAACTTCAATTGACAGTCTGAATCCCAAGGCAAACTGCTCGACAACACGTATGCACACTCAGCCACACACTCGTACATATGCACGCACATCTGAAGTCCTCATTCTCTCTATCACACACAAACACTGGCTCTCTCTCTTTTTCTCTCAAGAAAATGATCCTCATCATCATCATGTGAAATTTCTTTTTGCAAACACATCTCAGTCCATTCCTAATCAACCCGGTGGCTGCGGCCTACTTTGCAAATATTTGCACAGGCAATGTATCAGACCCTGAGCCAATAAAATCTGTCAAGGTATCATATAAATAGCAGCAATATGTTACCTAAGTAGAAATATTTTGATCTATAGTGCCTTACATAAAGACCTTGCATTTCAAAGCTCTGCTGGCTGTCAACGATGCTCACGAGAAAGATTGTGGCCCAGGAACTTTGTCATGAGCACAAACGCTGGGTGGGAACTGTGTGACATTTTGCCTCAGCTAACGTGCATAAAGTTTCATAAAGTAGGGATACAGACTGAAAAGAGTCTAATTTTAAACTGTTGTAAATAAATTCTGCGGCCCATGGGCAGGCCCATCAGCATAATAAACTGCATTCACTCAGTTTAAATCTTTAATATTATGAAATGAAAACTGAAATTCCAAAGAGATTGACAATATTAATTACGCTTGCTGTCAGAAAAAAAAGGGATAAAAAGGGATAAACTGCCCATTTCTATTCTGCTCATGCTGCCAAAACAGCATGTGACATTAGACTTCAAAAAGAGTGGGTATAGGTCACAGAGCATTGCTTTGAGTGAATGTGTGCATAACTCTGATCCTGAATACATATGAACTATTAGTGCAGCAGGCTCGTGGAAGTCAGTATGAATATGAACATATTTTTAACTACAAAGGCTGGCATATTTCTAAAACTTCTGGAAACCTTGACCATAAATATGACACCTGATTTGAGACAATCCTTCTTATGAAATTGTTATTATTGTCTTTGTGTCTCATGGGTTCTGAAACTAATAGGTGAACAAAGCCAAATTTAATTGATTTTGAAAAATATTTCAGTGCTCCAACCTTCAGTCTATACAGCAAGGATCTGTGCTGTGATGTTCCATCAGCAGGAAGCATACAATTATCTAAAGTGTGTGTGTGTGTGTGTGTGTGTGTGTGTGTGTGTGTGTGTGTGTGTGTGTGTGTGTGTGTGTGTGTGTGTGTGTGTGTGTGTGTGTGTGTGTGTGTGTGTATGTGCATGTGTTTATGCTAGCTGGTTTAACATCCCACAGTAACTGCAATAAAAGGACAATGCTGTGGTGTAGACAGTAGAAAAAGAAAACCCAATATTGATGGAGGCATTAAGAAGATTTCAGTCCGATGCCTTGGACTAATTTCACCCAAAAATGCTCTCTCGGGAAAGCATCGATATTCAGGAATCAGCACTGACTGGCTTCCTGAGTTGTTCTGATTTAAATGTAGGTGGATAGACTGGTAGAGAAATTTGCTCTGACCTGGATCTACAATGTCTAAAATGTACTGATGCTTGAATTTTGTGCAGAGACACTTTGGGATCACAGAACAATTGCATATGACTTTAAACAAATGGCATTCTCCGAGGCTGAAATATGGAAGTGAAAGTGCCAAAAACTGTAGTTCCCCAAATTGCCACTTGAGAGGGAGAAAATACTTTAAGTTGACAGCAGAAATAAAAATGTATACAGTCTACAAACAGTTTTGGTCTCTATAGCTAATTTCTCAGTTCATGACAACAGTACAGGGAGTGCATTTTTATACAACACACTATCTAAACTATATTAAGGCTTAAGGTTATGCATAATTATGGGCATGTCCCTTTGAATGACAGATGGGAACCTTCACAAGAGACTAGCATAGACTGCTCCATGTACGCATATTTGCCCTTTTTTGGATTAGCCGGGAGCTAGGCACCGACAGGCACTTTCAAGCCGAAGCTGCCCACACTGAGCTTCACAATGACACCTATGGGTGTCATCACAGAGAGTTTATATTTTATAATCTATGGTGATAACCTGTTTCCATTAGTTTTAATTATTGCTCATTTCAAACCTGACAAATATGGCTCCCGCCTATCTTTCATGCTTTTAGATGGAGTATAAATTGCATATATATGTTTATACAACCTCCATGTACTTTCTTATCAATTTTTGACACATCCTGCCAATATGTGCTGCAAAATGGTCCAATTTCCTCCTGAAGAAAATATTCACATATTGTGCCAATGTTATCAGCTCACCATAGTGTCATAGTGTTATAGTGCAACATTAGTATTATGAGTCGATTCTCAGGTGATTTGAAGTGATTCAGTGTGAAACGGGTATTCTGCTTCCCTACCAAATAACCCATAGATGTTGATCAAGCATATTAGTACAGATAAGGATAAGGCTTTAACATAACCTAACAATGCATTCCAATATATCTGGTTGCCTAACAATCAATTAAACACTAAGTAAAGTATGTATCAACTGACTTCAGGCATCATGCCTGTCTACCTCAATGAGAAACACGAAGACGGGCAGAAACAATGTTGCAGAGTTTAACATTGTGCCAAACTCATTAGACAGATTTCAAACTGCTTCCATGAGAAATGTTGAGGCACGATGCATCATGCTGCTGTGGGAGGCAGACATTGCCATGTTTGAAATGTGTCACGCTGGATCAGTACGTAATAAAAGACTACAGTGTCTGTATTGACTGTTCTCTGGGTGTGTGTTTAACTTGCAGCTTTATAGAGACATAAGTTATTACCCTTAAGATACCCCTAGTATATTCTGTTGCCTCGAGAGGAACAGCTTGATGAGATTTAGGGTTTTGCTTCTGTAACTCCCACCCACCTGCTGGTCTATTAAGAGGTTGATAGAGTTCTATCGATCCGGTCAGTGTGTGCATTCAGTTGAGGTCGAAGCTTTTATATGGTGCTTTACGTGCCTAATGTTGTTGTTTTCTTGCCAATCTAACCATTTATTCCCGCTCTGCCTCCTTTCTTCTGTTGTTTCACTTATTCATTGCCTCTCTCTTTGTCTCTCTCCCTCTCTCTCTCCAGAGCAAACCTGCAATGCCGAGAGAATCCATCCAAATCATCGTTTGCAGGAGGCTGGTTAGAGACTGAGAAAAGCCTTGACAGTGATGTCCAATCAGAAATAGCTAATCTAGTAAGGAGGTCATTAATGGAAGGACATTGAGGGTTTAAAGCCTTATTGGATATTGAATTCCTGTCTCCAGCAAACTCACTCACTCACACTGCCTCATGAACACAAATTCATTTGGGTAAACAAAAGCTGTAAACATTCACGTTTTTTATTGGATATAATCCTGCTGACGTTGGCTAATGTCACTGCTTGCCTCCGTCCCGTTCTGCTCCTCAGGGGGCTGAGCCAACCTGCAGAGGAGTATGGGCAGGAGGGTGGCTGACCCAACTAATCCAGTGCCTGCGCTGGGGGTTCCCCTGGCAGGGGGGCGATGGGGGCCGCTGTGCAGCGTCGGGGTGCAAACATCTCCCGGACTGCGGACTCTCCCCTCCATCAAACAACACGGCGGTCAACTAACCAACACACATCGGCCACTCACAATGGCAACCGACAAAAAAACGGCAGTGGAGACAGGGGGAGTTATCAGAAGTGACAGCAACAATCTGCCAGTGTCCAAGGAAACATCTCAAAACGAGATCAATACCCTGGCACAGGACGACATGGGGTCACAGGGGTCGGGCAGTGGAGTTTACTGCCAGATCAAGACTATACGGATGAACCCCAAGGACACGAGAGATAAAAGGAAAGCTCGGTATACAAATGGCAGCGTGGTAGCCTCAGATGTGGTGGGAGGGGTTTGCACTGAGGCCACAGAAGCTAAGGAGCCTGCCCGAGAGAGGAGGAGGGTTCAGTCTCTACGCGGGGAGGGCCATCGCTCGGTATTAAAGACAGGGAGCGTATGTACAACCGTGCACGCCACCCCACCGCGGCCATGTCGAGTGATGGCGACTTCCCAACCCAGCCTTTGTGGAACATGTGGGAGGAGACGATCACAGATTACACCGTGCACCGGCGCGTGTCGCAGGAAGGCTGTCAATCAAATAACAGCCAGCCAGACTTTACCTAATCCACCACGGAAAGCGTCTGTGGCTCCCAACCAGTCGAGAAAAGAATGTGCTCTGGACTCTCAGCCCTGTACCAAGAAAACAGACACAGCAAACGCCTCCGTGCACACATCAGTAAAGACTTCTCAAATACCACAGCTGTCCCACACTATACCAAAAACACACAGCTCACATTCCAACCACACATCACACATCCGGAACAAAACAAAAGAATCAAAGCAGCAGACACGGCCTCATTCTGCCGACTTTACTCATTGCAAGGACTCAGCCACACAAACAACAGACACACACTTGCACAACAACACAGATAGGACCAGTGCTACCACAAATACACAAAGACCACACACACCATCTGCAGAGGTGACAGAGCCAAAATTGACTGACAAACATAACTATGACCGGGCTAAAATCCAGCAGTCTGATGAACACACACCAGCCCGCGTCACTTCTAAACATCCAGCTCCTTTCCTTCACAGTAACTTAAAGTGTACAAACACCCCTCCTCTCCCACTAAAAAACTCTCCTAAAGCCACTCATTCCAAACCGGCCACACCTGTAGCGCAAACCAAAAACACCCAGGGGAAAACAAACACTCCCAAACAAGAACAGATCAAACTCAAGGACTACGCGAAACAGAAAAGCAAATCGTTTGACGACCAAACTCTGCCTTGTAAGACTCATATTAAAGCACAATGTAACGGGGCTCCAGGGGGATTGTTGGCTGAACCCGCAGGAAACCCACCACACAGACTGGAGAGGAAGTTGCAGAGCGTGGAGGAGAACCTACAGTCCAACCAGGAGAAGATCAAGGTGCTTCTGAATGTCATTCAAGACCTGGAGAAGAGCAAGGCCCTCAGCGAAGGGTGAGAGACGGGAGTTAATGGGTGGCGGTGCTGGGGACGGGACTTGGAGGAAAGGAGGAGAGAGAGGGGGGATGAAAGGATATAAGAAGAGAAAAAGAATAATTTTGAGGATGTTTTGAAATGAGAAAAAACAAGAAAGTTAGACAGTGAAAAATAGCAATGGAGATAAGGAACTAGAGAAAGAAAAAGAAGAAGAAAAGGAAGAGAGGGTGTCAAGGGAGTGCATTGGACTAAGAAAAGAGTGTCTTTAAGTTTTATAGCAATATATACAGACAGGCTTTCAAGTCTGTGTAATAGATTTCAAATGTCCGTGGAGAATTGCTTGTGTGTGTGTGTGTGTAATCTAATCCTGTAGGGATATACCTGCCAGCCTGTAGACAATGCTAGAAGATACTTCCTCTGTCCCTTCATCTTATATACTCCCCAATGTAACAGTGTCCCTACGAGACATTGCATTACCCACAAAAACAAACGAGATCAGGTCTTTTCTTTCTCTCTTCTAATTATTATTTTATTCTTAAATCCTTCTCCCCTGCTCCACATCATTTGTTCTGCTCCTCTTCATAAATCCCGGTTGGCTTTTCGGGCTAAATTTATTTCAATCAACGCCCTCCCCTTTCTGCTTGGCTCTTTAACCCAGCTTCAAGCTATTCATCCTCTTATCCACCTCTACCCCTGCACCCTTCTTTCCTACACTCTTAATTAATACCCTTTTTCTCTCTCCTCAGCTTTCTTTCTCTCCCACTGCACCTCCACACATGACTCGCGCCCGCAACAACTGAATCGCTCCATTGCCCCCTCACCATTATGTGATCTTCCCACTTCTCTCTGCCCCGACAACCTGTCCATCACTCTGCCCTGCTGTCATGCGTTAGCCGTCACGGTTTTGTTTCTCTATCACTCCTTATTCTTTGTCTCCCCATCCTCTTCACCGCTTCACCTTTACTGTCAGTAATTCTTCTCCTGTAGTTTGCATTCTATGTCTTCCTCCCATCCTAACTTTCAGCTCCTTTCTACCACTCCTTCCTAAGCCTTCATGCCCATTGGCTCTTCTCCTCCTCCTATATAACCTACAGTGTTTAATTATTATGTTTTATTATTTATTTATTTTTACATTTGTTTTGGCTATCCTTCCATAAAGCCCGGCTCTGTGGAGTGTACGGCTTAAAGTGGCTCTAATATGGACAGATACTTAAATCTCTGCTGTGGAACTTTCCAGCACCTCTTTGTTGCCTCTTTGATTAATTTCCTCCTCGTCTGGTCAGTGAGTTTTGGTGGGTGGCCTTCTCTTGGCAGATTTGTTGTGGTGGCATATTCTTTCCATTTTGCAATAATTGGTTTAATGGTGCTCGGTAAGGCGTTTAAAAAATTCCCATATCTTTTTTTCTAACCTAACCCTGAACCAGAACTTTGTCCCTGACCCGTTGAGAGATCTCCTTGGTCTTCCTAGTCTTCATGGTGCCCCTTGCTCAGTGGTGTTGCAGACTCTGGCCATTCAGATCATACTGAGATCAAACTAATTGTTTGACTTCTGAAGGTAATTGGTAACACCAGATCTTATTTAGGGGCTTCATAGCAAGGAAGTGAATACAAATGTAATAACAACTTTTTATTTTTTAGATTTTTCTTTTATTTCACTTTAATGTAACACTTTCATTTTAAGAACACCAAGGGAAGTGAATACTTTTGCGAGGCTCTGTAAAACTAATTCCTTACCCTTTTGCCTCATCTTCTCTAAAATAATCTTTCTATTTTTTATCTCCTTTACATGTATTTACTCTTCTTCACTCATGTTTCTACCCTCCTTCCTTCTGTTGAGGGTTAACAGATGTCTCTGGCTTCAGACTAATCCCTATCGGATTACCTTTGAGAAATGCAATTAATGTTACATTGCACAATAAGGCTCCTAAACTCAGTGTACACGCTGTCCTTCCCTGTGTGAGTGAGAGGATGCATTTGTGTTCTTCAGTGTGTCCGTGTTTGCATGTCCATGTCCTCTTGCTAACGCCGTGAAACAAAGTAAGAAAGGCAGACAAAAGATGAAAAAAGAAAGAGAGAGCAGTTGAGAGATAGAGAGAAAAGTAAGAGAACCAGCAAGTAAGAAGGTCTACATGTATCTGGGCCAGAAATAAAAGCACTTTAAGTGGACCGCTGTGATAAAAGTGTCGGTTGAGCTAAGAATATGTCGCTGTGCTTTGCTCCTTGTTTTCTTTTCTATCCCAAAGCATATACTTGTCTTCTGTTGCTGATGTTGTATTTGATAAAGACTGGTAGGAAAAATGATGCCAGCCACATGGTCTCACTCCATGTAATTAAAATGTCTATTTTATCAACATAAATCAGCTACTTCTTCATTTACACAGTTCAGTAAGATGCAGCCAAAACATCTTGGCAAAATAAAGTGTTTTAATTAAATGGCAGTCAGTATGAGCTTGTTAGATCTTTTTATCTGACTTTATTTTTTAAGTATTTTGCGCTGTAGTCTTTTTCAACCTTGATAACACAATTTGTATGTGTAATCATGTGGTTGTTTTTTTTCTTGTAATGCACACCAATTTTCAACACAGAAAGGCATTGAGATGTGCTCGGTGTCTCGTTATGTTTGGCTCCCAACTAATCCTACCTACGCAGTCACTGCACAGAAGGTGGTTCGTTTCACCTGCCTGGAATGCCAAGCAGGCAACCCACCAGGACTGTTCAAGTGTCCTGAACACTCCTGTTGGGGTACATCACTTGAGCTAAACATCACACGTTGTTTCGTGCCCTATGACAAGCCCGAGAGAACACGCCTGATGCTGATGCATTGAGGATGTGTGGGTGGAGACACCAATAAAAGTTGTGACACCAGCAGTCAAGAGAGCAAGACTTTATCCGGTAAAGAAAAGTAAGGCATGCTGTGACTGCAAAATGGTTATTTCTACCATATTCCTCTGCTGTTGAACATCAGTGTACAACGTTAAAGACATAGTTCAGATATTCGAAAATGGAGTTGTAAGCAGTTTACAGCAGCTAAATGTGCTTTAGCCACCTAAAAAGGCCCAGATAAGAAAATTATTATAATTTCAAGTGTACATTATATTTAGAATGTTTTCTCCACTTAAGATTGCTGTCGGAGTCCTATTTAAGTTTACATGGGGGGAACTAAAGCACTTCTATGCTCCCGTCAAAGCCACCAGACTCCTTACAGTAGGAATATGACGCAATGCACTGACTATGGATAAGTACCTCATCCAAGTACCTAATATCCCTGTAAGTCTGTAAATACTTTAAGTGACATATACAAAAACCTGATATCATCAATATCAATTTATTAAGGGCAATCGTTTTTCAAAGATGTCAAGGATATAAATGAATTAACAAAACAATATCAGTGGTAGGGAAAAGAAGGTATTTATAACACCGTGTGCGTAGATGCCATCTAGATGCACAAGTACGTTTAATTCAAGTTCTTCTTTAAGTGTGTATGTGTGTGTGCGGGTGTGTGTGTGTTTGTGTGTTTGTGCATGTTTTACATCTTTTGTTTCTGCAGCCGCAGCTCATACAGAACTGGTCAGGACATTAACAACTGCCCCACCTGCCAAAAGACAGCCTGCATCATCTACAGGTAACCTGATCACGATAATGAGCTTACACAACAGTGGCGACTCTTTCCTGCAGTGTCATAACCAGCATGGAAACTTCAGTATGCTTTTTATAACCTTGAAAATGTTCCTCTTTACATTCTTTTTCTCTCAGCTTTTACTCATTTTATCACTTTTTAGCAAATCGTTCTTTTCTTTCTTTATTTTTTATTTGCCTTTCTTTCTGGCATCCTGCTGTCTCTGCCCTTCTCTCCCACTCTAATAATTGTACCACTCATACAATATTATATGAAAAATGCGAGACCATGAGTGATCCCCCTGTGATATTGAAATTAATGCATACTGTATCCTCGAGATTACGCAAGGATGATCTCTCCAGGAAAGTTATTTACACATAAAAGAATGTTCTGTGCAAACAAAGCAAATGAATACAGCACCTAAATGGTGTGTCTTTCCTGTTCCAGTCGTCCCTTGTGTGTGTATGACCTAAATAGGTAATTGCATTCATAGATCCTCTGCAATTTACAGAGCTACCCTCACAATCTGATACCACATACTGTAGTTTAATCCTCCTATCCCCTCCACCCCATCCCTCTCTTATTCTCATCTTTCCATTATGTAAATCACGACATCTTTTCATCCCAAGCCTGCTCAAGTTCTCTTCCTTTCATCTCCAACTTTCAATCAAACTGGTTTCCTCTGTACCTCATTCCATCTGTCACATGCCAACGCTATAATCACTTGTGTCCCACTCCCACCCAAACCTCCAAGTTTCATTTCTCACACACGCTAGAAATGTAGGTTCTCCACAGACATAGAAAGAGCACCGAAAATATTTACTTGAGTGACTTAATAATCTGGCATTAAAAATGTTGTGCATGCACCAGACCAAGGCTATGCTTGAAGGATATTCTGCTTGTTTACAATCAAATGTTTATAATTATCCCTTGCAGGCCACAAGGGATAAAGACACATTTGACAACGTCTTTATCGCTTCAGTTCTCCCTTACTCGTAAAGACATTCGCCTCCCAGCAGCCTCACATGTTCATCCCTCCCGTATTTTCACTTTCTACTGTATAACTTGTTTTATCTCTCCATCTCTTAACACATGTTTGTTTTCTGAAACTCCCTCTTCCTCTTCACTCCCTCTTCCTCTTCATCCCATTCTTGCATCCCATTGATCTTAATTAACACAGTAGGATCCATAGCTAAGTATAAGTTGTAATGAACTCCAAGGGGAAAGGGCTGCCGTACAGTAACATGCATGTATATAACCATAAAGATGTACACGGAAGATGGAAATAAGCACACATGAATATTTTCTCACTTTACACAGAATACATCATTCTGGTCATTTTTAACGTAGTATTTCCTCACATGAATATAATGGAGCTGAATTTTGAATAAGCAACAAAACACAGAGAAAAAAGCTTCCCCCGAAAAAATATATTGAAAGCTATATATTCTACATAATATACTATATAGATGAGCAGTGTAGGAAATAAATGTTTACAGGAAGTGCTATTATTTTCTATTAACTAGTATTATGTCATTTCAAAAATAAACCTAATCTATTTTGCCTGCCCCTTACTCAGAACATAAACATTAGAAATAGATGGTCTGTCAATTACTGTAACTTAACAACAAATGATGACGGTAACATGATAAAAAGAAAAATCAGGAGCCAAACACAGTAGTTCACCATTAACTAAGGAGGCAAATTACCTGACAACTTAATGTAGTCTAATTGTTCTTTCTTTATGCATTTTCATAAACTGAAAAATATTTACACAACTGTTTTAATCATTCTGTAAAGAATTCGACAGCTTGACGTCAACCACTGAAGTAAACATCTGCTTTAAAGTAAGCCATGCATACTAATGCGGATTTCCCTCTATGGTCTTCATCATCTAAACTAAAAACCAAACAAGCTTTTGTAAATGTTCCCGTATCACTCTGCTGTTGTCCTATACACAACATATAATGTCTGTAACTCGACTAAATCACTCACTTTCAATGGTCCTGATTTAATAAACGCTCTGTTGGTGGGTTCTCTTGAATCTGCTTTATGAATATGAATGTTGCTTATGTATGTGCTGCCCACATCATTACCATCCCTCTTTTGTCTTTTCTCAGAGAATTTCTTTCCTGCTCCACTCTCTTTTTGTTTTTCTTGCACACATACAAACATAATCATGTTCAGCATACACACATGCTAATTAATCCCACAAAAAAAAAGAATCAGCTTTTATGGGATACTTTTGTATATGCATTTAATATGCATTTGCACGTACTCAGGCAAAATGCTAAACAATGAAATGGATAGACATGCTATGTGAAAGATGTTCATGACTTGGACAGATATGTAGCATCTGCTTCGTAATCAATTGTCTTTTCATATTTCATACGGAAAATTACACACATTACAAATGCAGAAAACATTTTCAATGGCCTGTTGTGTCAAACACACACAAAAGTCAGAAATTGCATTTGTTTGATCGGACGGCCTTGTCAAACCCTCAGAGGATTCTGGGTGAAGAGAGATAGGGAGAGTTAGACACACAAGCAGGAGGTGAATTACTGTAAGTGTGGGACTGAAACATCCATCCTAATGAATTGTGTTGGTTTTGATGTGGGCTTGGTGCCTGAAGATGTTTTGCCATTGTCAGCGCTAATTAATCTGTATGATGAGAGACAAGGGGGAGAAGAGGTTTTGACGGCCCCTCTGTTTCCCTTCCGAAGTTTAAAAGCACATGCAGACATATGCAGACTCATATACAGTGGGTACGGAAAGTATTCAGACTGCTTTAATTTCTCACTCTTTGTTAATTTGCAGCCATTTGCTAAAATCATTTAAGTTGAAGTTCTGTCTCTGAGCTCTTCGGTCGGTTCCTTCGACCTAATGATTCTCATTTGCTCTGACATGCACTGTGAGCTGTAAGGTCTTATAAAGACAGGTGTGTGCCTTCCCTAATCAAGTCCAATCCAATAAAAGTGAAGAACCATCTCATGGATGGTCAGAAGAAATGGACATCACCTGAGTTAAATATATGAGTTTCACAGTAAAGGGTCTGTATACTTATGGCCATGTGATATTTCAATTTGTGTTTTTTTTTATTAAATTTCTACAATTCTGTGTTTTTCTGTCAAAATGGAGAGCTGTGTGTACACTACTGAGGGAAAATCTACTTGGCTGCAAATTAACAGTGTGAGAAATTTAAGGGGGTTGAATACTTTCTGTACCCACTGTACATTCACCTTAAAGATATTCTTCTACTCATGTCCACTATATGACCAACCGTCAGCCTCACTTAAGCTAGTTATTGAAGGTTTAAAAAAAAGTATAGAAGCAACAAGAACACAGTCACACGCACATGCACAGTTGCAAAGACACTGACAAATGAAGCAGCAGCCAACTGTGCTGTAATACCCTGAACAATAGTGAGGGAGAGGTAGATATGAGAGGCATAGAGAGGATTGAGAGAGGGGGAGGTTGAAACCCAATGAAGTGTGTGGGTACAGAAAGACCCGACAAGGAAAAGTCCATCCACTCTAAAAAGAGAAAAATGAGTGAATGTGGGACAGGTGCACCACTTTATCTTTCCTTATGTATGTTGTGTGTTGGAACAATATCTGGTCGGGTGTAGTCATCGTACATCTCCTTTATCTTTTATTCATGGCAGCCGTCTTCCTTCTTCTGTGCCTACCAGAGCTTTTACTTTCTCCTTTATTCACTCCCTAAGTTCCTTCCCCAAGACCTTTCTGCTCTCCCCCTCTTCTAGTCCCTGGTGGCACTCATCCTCTACCCCTTTACCTACCTGTGACTTTTTATTTCCCTCTTTTTTGACCTTTCCGCCCTGTTTCATTAAAGCTTGCCTTTCTTTCATTTATCTATCCCGCCAATGTCCCAGCGGAGATTCAGCTTCTTTCCTCTCTCCTTCCATAAGTCCCCACCCTCACTCAGCCGTGGGCTTGTTGTCGAAGATGCATACGCTGGGTGTCAGGGGAGCACGTATGTGTTTGTACAGTATGTGTGTGTGTTGAGATACTGAATTAGGGGAGGGTGGGTCATTGTCTCTGCTCTTCTTGCCTCTCATCATGTGGCTCATTAACTCCAGATGCCGGGGCCCTATGCAGCTCCACCCCCTGTCATCCAATTCAACGCACATTCTTTCACACACAAAAACACAGTTGCCATAAGGAGAGGAAAAACTCAAAGTCTACTACACTACAACCTGCAGCAATGGACACTTCAGAGGGATGGTGAGAAAGAGAGCTGGGAGGGGGGGGTGACAGAAGCATGGAAAAAGAAAGCCAGGAGGGTCTGCCTTGAACACCTCCCTTGCTCCTTTATCTCCTCCATTTTCTCTTTGCTGTCCTCTCTTTCCTGCGCTCTTTTTTCATTCTCCTCCCACTTCTCTCGTCTCACCAGCCTGTGATCTAGTGGTGCATAAAGAAGAAGAATACTATGGACGTGAAATGAGTGTTGAGTTGAAACCCGTGTGGAAGTGTGTGTGTGTGTGTGTGTGTGCTGAGGGTGCATATATCTGAGTTAAGAACACGACATGACTGCATTATGTAAGTACAACCCCTCTTTAAGTTGTTGTCAGCATTTTGCGATACACTTTACATTATAGTGTCACTAAAACTCCTTCGCTCACCTTTCTCTCAATCCCTCTCTTTCTAATCTCTCTTTCTGCACAGTGGGCCTCCATCTGCCGTCACATCCCTCGGCTCATCCTCTCCTCTCTCTACCCTCACATCTAATCTCTTTTTGTGAAAAATGAGCTATATAAATATATTTGACATGATCAGACTCTATCCCAAGCTCTAAATTGTGCTCCCGCTGCCTCTCCCTCACCCCTTGTCTCTCCCCCCCTTCAACTGAATTCTCTTTCATTCTTCTCCAGTGTGGAGCATGATTTCCGGCAGCAGGAGGGACGCTTCCAGGGGGTTATGGAGGCCCTCGAGGGGGAGTATGATGTGCCTGCTCCCGCTCTGACCAAGCCCACGCTAGCCCCTGCCTCCTCAAGCCGTCCCAGCACCAAGGACCGTGTCAAAAAACTCAGCAAGAAGTGTTTCTGGTGGCTGTAAGATTTGAAAAAGCACAGGCCCCCAACTTTCTAGAATAAATCGTCTCCCTCACGGTCCCGTGGGTGTGTTTAAGTGCCATTTAAATCAGTGGTTGCACTTTCCAAGTTGCATCCCTGAAAATGGCACTTTTCCACAGCAATCCATCATCAGCTCTGAACATATACACCGGGGGACCAAGTAGAGAAAGAGGAAATGCACTAAAGAAGGAAACGAGGACCAAAGAAGCTGCTGAACTTCCCTCTGATATAGTTAAGACGGATATTGAGAACAAGATCTCAATGACCTTCTCTCTGTGAGGACCAGACTTCAGCAGCTAACAAATGATTAACCACTGACTCAAAGTGAGGATACCATTTTCTCATAATAATTCTGTAACAGAATGGTGAAGCATTGACACTTGTGAGGACAGACAGGTGTATTGTTTAAGGTTTTTTTTGGCAGTATTCAAGCCTTTTTATTAGATACGACAGCCGGGGGGCGCAGGTGGGAGTGGAACCCGCGGCCGCTGCCTCGAGGACCTTCAGCTTCTTTACATGGGGTGACTGCTCTAACCACTGGCTGAGTGGCTGTCTAGACAGATGGACAGATCTATGAACTGATTTATGCCAGGATGGATTCACGCTACCGCTGGAAATGAATCATCACAATAACTTTGGCTAACTTGTATCAGACATACGTAGGGGAATCGGAATGATTCTGAAAATCCAAGCAGTTAAACAACTAATCCAAATACTGTGTCTATGGACGGCATGGCAGCCAATGTTTTGATGTAGCAGCAACTGAAGAGCTAAAGAGGACATAAGTGGAAGAGAAGAAGAAGAGACAGCTTGCTGGATGGATATCAGGGGATAGAAGAGCACAAAAGAGATTGTGTTAAGAATACATTAAGAGACGATATGATAGGCTGATCACAGACTGACAGGCCGTGTCAGAGTATTGAAAGTTTTCTGACAGAGTGATTGATTCTCTACTTTATTACCATCCAAAATGAAGTGTTTTGATGTTAGCTCACACACACGCGCGCACACACACACACACACACACAAACACACACACACACACACTTGTGAACCAATGCAAAGGGTGGACCAGTTATCACTTCACAGTTAGTTATTGGCCTGTATTCACATTTCAAAGGGGTATCAACATTTGCAGTGTCTGAGTTAAAAAGATACCTGTACATTCTGTATGAATTATTTTGAAACTAGCTGTGTATGTCTGGAGTTTTTCTTAAAGGTATAATATGTACATATAGTATTATCCTTCAAAAAACAGTGTATAAACTAAAGTAAAACTCAATCATCACTTATGACCCACTAGAAGTGTGTTGTGGTGTCTGTATCTGCAGAGACCCTGCCCTCTGCCTGGATCTTCTCTTTTCAATTATTTTGAGGTAGGCAGGGACATTTCTGTGTGTAGGCTTGGCTCACATGGGTGTTAAAACCCCAGCTTATAATAGCGTGCACAATGAGCAGGTCTTTGATTCCCAACTGCCGCTTTATCACATCCCTCCCGATCAGTGTCACATACTGATACACAGAGCACACAGTGTGTCTGTTTTACCAACACACAGACAGAGACAGACAAAATGAAGCTCTGCATTCACTCATAATCCAACTGCGCCTTCCAGGTGGACTCTGTGGAAGTATGTATGCGTTTATTTTCTAAATACCATTTTATTCCTCTGATTTTTTTGCTTTGTCCTAACCTAATTGTGCTCCCTCTCTTTATTTACTCTCAAGCTCACTTAACCATCATTGTTCTCTCTCTCTCTATCTCTGGCCGATAATCCGGGGAGGAGAGGAGGGGTTGAATGCTGTGCTGTTTGTACAGTAAGCGATAAGTCCTACATATTATACCTTTAAGTTCACGTTGCACAAATTGTGCAGAAGAATGCTCTGTTGTTGTGCAACATATGGAGAGCTCCAAACCATAAGTTTTATGTGATTTAGTGGGGGGACCATTACATGTCTTGTAGAGCCAGGAGCATTTCCTCGCTGACAGCCAAAATGGATCAAAGCCTGTCCTCCTGTGCTTGTCAGGAGGAGAGCTGCTAGGGCTCTCGTCAGGACTAGCTTCCAATCCATTAGCAGCAGAGCTTCTAGCATTCTCACCAAGGTTGCCAGATTTAGTTTGGCTGCATTTAAAAATTTTAAACGACGTTTAATGTCGACAGCTGTCCATTTTGACAATTAAACAACGTCACTGTAAAATCATATCACAACGAGTACAAGAATGCAATATTTGTCTAACAACCTATATATTGGGAGACTTTTATTTTAAATCAGGAATTAAAACTCAAGAATCTGAATAAAGTCTATCCCTGCCGCAAACACACTCTCTCACCATTCTTTTGCACAAACATAAACACACATCATTTGCACAATGCTTAGTTCACGGAAGCTTAGAGGTTAACCATTAATCTCACAGGAACCCACTTCAAGCTGCTTCTGGCTGACAAGTTGCCACCAATTAGAATCCTGGATGACACTGCACTTCCTAATTAACAGTGTGAGAGCTTCTACAATGTCCCTCTCTTCCTGACATTCTTCTTGTATGACCAATAAAAGTGAGTATTTTAAACAAATGTGCTGGTGTTGCTTCGTGACTCTGAATGAAACTGCATAGCAGAAAAGATTGAATGGGGAGTTGGATTTTCTTGAAATCCAATTTAAACATCAGACAAAGTGAGAAAAAGGAACACGAGAGAAGGTTCTGCAAGGCTCGTCGCACATCAGGTATATATGGCACTTACGATAAGGGCATGCTCTCGACCCATTGTGATGACTGTCTGGTTTATGATCCTCAGCAGAGACACCACAATGTCCTGGATATGTTGAAATGTTTCCCCCTGAAACATAGAAATAGAGCAAAGTAAAAGAAAAAGAATGACAGAGCATGATTGTGATATTCCCTGATTGATTGTTAGATTTCCTAACGTGTAAACACACATGAAACACACACAGATGCAGAACAGGATCTGGTCCTGTTCAAGCAGCATCCGGTAAGACATAATGTTAGCTCTGACGGACATCTCACAACTTTTACCCTCGCAAAACATTGGAGAATCTTCAGGTATTATTTGTGTTGCCGTTTCCCCTCTCTTAGCCTTTCCTTATTAGATAAACAACCAATTTTGCACACACACCCAGGCTCCAAATGGATATTTGGCAGATCCATAAAAAAACAAACAACTGAATTAAGTTTTATGAAGCTGATATTTAAAGTCTTTTCACTTTTGTGTGTGGACATTAAACCTCAAAGGAACGTGGATGTGGATTGTTTTGAGCGGAACTGCTTTCCTTTTCATTCTCCTCTCATTGAAGCTCTTCTGTCATCTTTCTTTTCCTCCATCTGCCCAGAGGCAAACAAGGGGAATGTTATACGTATATATCTAAAAGTCTGTGCTCAGACCAGCCCCAAGGCAAATTACTGTTTCCTAGTTTAAATATCATAACTATTTGTCTATTGCATTGCAAGTGTGGTAGCACATTAAAGCTAGCATGTAGTAGTCCAAGTATGGTTGAACGTGCGGTCTGGAGCACACAAGAATGCCTTTTTCTGCCATTATGGTTGTTTCACCTGTTGAACACAAAAGGAAAATACAAACTGTGGATATTACCTGCAACTTTTGTAATAGTTGAGTCATATAAACAGCAGGTGTAGTCAACAAACTTGCTTTAGTAATAAAGAAAAAAAAACATTTTCTTGAGGTTCCCATGATTCAAAAAGTGAGATTTCCATGTCTTTTTTTGGATTATAAACCAGGTAAAGGTGCTATATTGATATTGTGTAAGCATCAAAATGCTCAGTTCACAGAGAAATCCACACAGACTGTATTCAGAATGTCTTTAAACAAGCCCTCAGGACTTCTGTATGGTTGTGATATTACAACTATAGGTACAAAGTGGCTGCAATGATGGTTTCGGCTGGAGGGGGCTTAAAAAGACAAGCCCTTAAATATATATAGATAAGTCTTCAGTTACATTATATGTAACTGTATAGCATAATAATAGCTTCTGATCATTTAACTGAGAATGACATTGGAGTTAGCAGCGGTGCATTGAAAAACTTAAATATTATATCTTTTATCAAATACTTCCTAAATACATTGATAATAATATCCTTATATGAGAATATAATCAGACTTTAGGAAACCCAACAAGGATGGTTTTCTTTTCATTTTGTGTGAGCAATGTTATCAAGATTTATTGCCCTTTACAATAACCCACTTCACCTGTATCCATTTAACACTGAACATGTAGTAACCTAGAAACGCCTTTAATAAGATTCAACTAAGTGCTGAAAATGACTTAAAATATTCAAGACATTGTGCTATCTAATAAGGAAACAAAACAAATCGTTGTTTGACCCATAAAGAATGTTAATTATGAGAAATAAGGACACAAACACACACACACACACACACACACACACACACACACACACACTAAGCTGACTCAGATTTGCCTAGAGGGTAGTAATTCACTAGTGAAGCATCTGCTGCAATCAAACACACCTTGCCTAGCCTTGTTCACATCATCAGACCCAAATGTGTCAGTGTGTGCATGTCCTTTATGTTTGCATGTCCTTGTGTGAGCTGATCAGCAAATATAAAAGCGAAGACCGAACAAAACTGAAAAAAGAGACCCCTGTGTGTGTGTGTGTGTGTGTGTGTGTGTGTGTGTGTGTGTGTGTGTGTGTGTGTGTGTGTGTGTGTGTGTGTGTGTGTGTGTGTGTGTGTGTGTGTGTGTGTGTGTGTGTGTGTGTGTGTGCGTGCGTGCTGGCCTGATAGCAGATGATTTGAAGGGGCCGGATGGGAATCCGGTAGGCAAGATTAAACCACATTTAATGCACTGTCTCAAAGCCACAGGGCATAGACAAGATAAACAACTGTGCAAGTCTTTGTCATTTTGCATATAATTTCCATCTCAGACTACCTCAAACTCATACACATTCACATAGTTAGGAGCAGCAGTTGATCCTGAATAAGCCTAAATCTTTCTGGCTGACTGTAGGTATTTTGGTCTCCTTGAAAGAGTTTCTCACGCTGGAACACGAGAGATGAGGTAGAATTCTTTCAAAGTACACAAACAAGTTGAAGTCGATACTTATTTATTCCAAATTGTGGCCAGACCGGTTTATCACCTCTACTGGCAAAATCATATGATAAAGAAAAACAGAAAACATTGTTTTGGGGAGTAGGGGAAAGAGCGAGAATGCCTTGTGAGCCATGTCTTTCTGCATCTCTCTGTTAGCGTTCTCCCTTTATCTCACACACACATGCATACAGCCGCGTAAACACACACAAAAGTTACTTATCAATGCAACACAAACTCTTCCACAGACATGAGCATCTGTCTATTGCGTCGTCCTCTCTTCAATCTCTGTTGTCTCTTGTATTTCTTTCTAGTTTGGAGACATCTGTGGTGTGACAACTTAATCAGGTACCACCCAGAGTGAGAAAGTGAGAGATGAAGAGATGGGTGAAAAACAAAGGAGAGGATGCAGGAAATAAGAGGTGGAGGGCGAGGAGGTGAGACTCTTCCTCCTCTAGCTCTGTTGTTTTTCTTTCCATCTGTTGTCTCTCTTTCTGTTCCGATTTTTTAAACTACTATCTTTCTAGCTCCCACATGGTTTTCTTGTAAAATCCCTTCGCCTTACTGTCTATGACCATGTCGGGTTATAGCTGTTAACTCTGTCTTGCACCTCCATTCAATATTTTTCATTGTTCCTGATTGGCGATGAGCAATTTTAATTTTTTTCTGTACTTTTCTGCTCTTGTACATTTTTTTTCCCCTGACAATATAATAGAATGGAATACATCTCTATGTGTGAGAAAGTCTTTTCATTGCTAAACAACATTGTCTGGGTTTTACAAAAGGCTGTACAGCAGAAAGAGCAGACAACATGAAGAAATGGTTGCCAAGGTTGTATTAAACTATACTATGAGCATTCTAGCAACACACATAATCTAGACCAGTGGTTCCCAACCTTTTTTTCCTTTAGGGACCCCTTTTCTATCAGAGTAAACCGACAACCGTGACTGACTTGAGTGATATTTGTTATAGCTATGTCATGTAATGTTCAGTGTATAACAATAACAGTACAGAATATCTGATAAGCTGTCAACCGGATTTACCTAAATAGTGAACACAATAACCGAAGACCGGTAACAGTACAGAATATCTGATAAGTTGTCAACCTGATTTACCCAAATAATAAACACAATAACTGCAGGAAGTTTGTCTAAAACGAGCAATTTGGATGAACTTTATGCTGATTATTTTCTGTGAATATTGCATCACATATGAGTTTTCCCGTTCTTTTTAGGAACTTTTAATGACAATTACAACGCACTAACACATTGTAATGTGACTAATTGAAAAATTGTAATCGTAAAAAATCCTGAATTTCCTTTGAATTTTAAAAATTTACTGTACATACAACATAGGCTTTTTTTTTGTTAACAAATTCAGCCCTTTCTTCTCCCTGATACTTGCCATTGTTCTACTAGCTCTTTTGTTGTTTTAACTGAGTACTTTTCTTTTGCAGGTTAAGGCTGTTAAAGAGAGAGGGGAGGTCTGAATAGATCTTGTGATCGGTTCTTTAAAGTGCAATTATCCTGTTAACATATCGTATCATCCTAATTAAAAATGACCAATTTCATTTAGTTTTCTGCACAGTAATGAAAATAAAGGCCAACATGTCCATCTGCAATTGGCATATCTCGAGAACTGTTCATCACACTTGGAGGGTGTATTGCTTGGGACGCAGTGATGTTCTTTGTGTCGATTTTGGTGTAAGTGGGACTGATGGGAGAGCTATAAGAAATAAGCTTCACATTTTGGCCTGTAACTTTTGATCTGCATGTCTCAGAAACGAAAATCAATTGAATTGTGTTCTAATCAGTTTTTCTATTTCTCCTACACATTTTGAGTATATAACGACCACATTTGGAACAGAACATCTCTAGACCAAACCAGAAATCCATACAGTTTTGTTATAGCTGTCCATCAAAGTTTACTCAAATGTTGTGGGTAGGGTTTATTTTACAAAACAAGTCTTATCTTCTGAACGCTTTGTGCTATTGCACGTGTAATATATGATTTCACGTGTGTGTCTGAGCAACCATGACAAATTTGGTGCCATTTGCTATGAAGGAAGTCATCTCTGTCTGTATGCATGCGTGAACGTCCTTCACATCTCTCAAGAAGCGTTCATCCAATCAAATTCACACTTGGCAGCCTTCTGCCCTCATGTAGTTTGATAGAAAACTTGAAAACACAGGATTGTATTTGTACCTGTCATGTCGAATCATTTTCATACCTCAACCGACCGAAATTCATATCATCACATCCAATCCATTCATACTCCTCTCTCACTGTCACTTGGCTCATGCTTCATTAGAAATATACAAACAAATAGAGCTGAAAAATAAGCCATAGCTTCTCTTCAAAGACTCTACAGGTCGTCAACAACTTGCAGGAGCAATTAAAAAGCCCTCAGTTGGATACTGGTGATGTATTTGAGTGTGTGTGTGTGTGTGTGTGTGTGTGTGTGTGTGTGTGTGTGTGTGTGTGTGTGTGTGTGTGTGTGTGTGTGTGTGTGTGTGTGTGTGTGTGTGTGCATATTAAAGGTGTTTAGTTCAGGAGCGAACTGGATTTTGTTTCTACAGACCGACATGCAGCAACACGCGTGAAACATAATCAATTAGATTCTAATTGGTCAAGGCCCGCTTCAGTGCACGAGGGACTGAAGACAAAACAGCTAAAGGCTATTCACATTATTCTGTTGGAGACAAAATGGACTGGTGGCACAGAGCTCAGGGGTGTGTTTTTGTTGATGCTTTAAAGTTAGGTGGGCATCTCTAACAAGCACTCAAGGATTTCCTTTGTCCAACCTGTGCATTTATATTATGCACATGTGTAATTTCAGTTTTATTTTAATCTTGTTTATTTTGCACAAATAAATCAAATTAAAATGAATTGAAATAAAAGCTCGGGGGTAGTTCAAAATTCATTGAGTGATACTGAAAAGATAAAGGACTCATTCATGGGCTGGATACATTTTTACCGTAACTCTTTCCCAATGAGAATTCTTGGTAAGAAGGCGGAGTTGTATAGTTCCAGAGCGAATGATGCTTGACAGTTCAGCCACTCATGTTTTCGCTGATCACCCTGCCTCGACTGTAAGCATCTAGTATTTATTTTCTTGGTTATTAGGCCGTTTTTATTTTTTTACCAGACCCTTTTATATATTTATATATGCAGATGTGTCTAGACAAAGTCTAAACTGAGTCACTCCTGGCACTCGAGTTAAGCCCCAAATGACCACTTAAGCTCTGACTTTGTTTCTTGCTGAAATTTCATTATATCTGTGGAAAGCCTGTTCTTTACTATAAAATTGCTGTGCATCTCACCACATTGTCCCTGCTGAGGACCTCCAGAATGTTGTTGAGCAACTCCAGACTATTTCTCCTCTCATCGTGAGGCCCGTCAGCCATACTGGCCAGCGCCCCGCCGAGCTCCCGCAGCATCATGGGTAACAGCACATCACGGCACTCTGTGAAGAAACAAAACCACAAATGTAAAAAGATGACAGGTTGAAGAAAACAAGTCTGTAAGACAAGAGAACAGTGTGAGGCGGCATATGCGAAAGCTATTTTTTTGAATGATGTTTAAGCGCAAACATCAACAGTCGCAACATCAAGATTTAATTTAATGTGATTCTTTTCTGAAAAGCCTTCAAAACCTAAACCCCCGGACCCTTACATCACTTGGTGCAGCACCTGTTGAGACAGCAGCGCCCACAAAGCTAGAAGTAATGACGCCTCTGCAATCTGAAAAAGAATTTCAACCCTAACCCCAGACTGCAAAATGGTGTGATATCAATCAAGTGTTCCATGCATGTCTGCTGCTCTGTCAGCCACAAAACTCATCGATCACCATGGCCTAACATTTGCTCTCTCCCATCTCTCGGATTGATCCTAATCTACAGTTAATTCATGTGTTCATATGGTCACACATCAGTAATTACATCAATATGTTAAAGTCAAAAACACTAAAGTGGGAAAGCAACTTCATTAATGTCAAGATATCCATAGTTAAACTTACTGTCTATTGAGGCATCTATTATTCCTATACTACTTACATCTGGTGCTTAACCACTCTATAAATCCTTTATGGGTGATACGGTCACAGTCCCAGCTCTGGGGATTGTCCAAACTCATTCTAGAAATTATAGGAAATCACTAAAAGACTAAAGCAGCAAAATTACTGCCGTGGAAAAAGAAGTTAAAGCAGACATTTTTAGCACCTTTCCTGAACAGTGAACATAAAATTAAGCTTTTTTTTAATGTGTCATACATCATCTCAAAAGGTTTTGCCTATTCAGTAATAAGGTGAAGACCTGTAGCTTAAGATATGATAAAAAAAATGTACTTCTTGCACATGGTGAACATCAATGGTGTTTTATGGCAAACGGGGGTCCTAATTTGAAAAATAAATTAACAAACTAGAATTACCGGCGGTCAAGTTGCAGTTTACACCTAAACTGTCCAGACATGCATAACTTGTGCAGAATATGTATTGAAGACTTTGAAGGAATGTAATAAGAGGTATTAAGTGTAATTTTTGGTGAAACAAGGACACACAGTGTAGGGATAAAGCCTGAAATCCGTGTGCGCCCTTACGCTATCTGTTTTGCAACTGCAACTTCTGCTTAGCTCAGCCCAAGACGATTGTGATTGAAGAGCGTTTTGTTTCTCAGTGTAGCCTGATCATACTCAAGCCCGGCTGTGGTGGAGCTAGGTCTAGCAGTACGGGTCTCTGAGAGGCGTAATAACTAACCTCAACCGCTGTTTGGACAATCAACTATCAACATATATAAAGCCTTAATGCAGGAACAAAAATAAAATAGGATGCAGTGGTTCAATAGAATCTAGAGTATATCATAAACCATCAGACTGCTTAACGTGTTTATTTGCTGTCCGACGATATCATTGATGCATCATTGACCTTTCATCTGCAAACAAAAACAATGTTACTGAAAGCATGATTAACAGTATGAGTCTATTGTCATGCCATACTCACAAAGACAAAACTATAGCTTATCATGAGGCTGACAAAATGCCTATCTGCAGAATGCATTGATACAAAAGTAGGCTTCTCAAACTACATGTTTTGTGAACAGCAACAGTGCCAAAACCCCCAATTTAAAAATTCAAATTATCGATTTTCAACAAGGTCATCCTACTAAAATTCATCAATTCAATTCTCCTCTGATATTGTATAGCAGTCAGCAAAGCTAAGGCCAAATTGCCAAACAGTCAGAGTCTGTGATTACAGCAAATCGAAATGTACTTCACTGTGCAGTAACAAATTTGTTTAATGGAGGAAAAAGAGCGATTGCTAGGTAACTGATCTGCACTGAACTGAACCTTCTAATTTTTTTTTTTCTACATTTTCTTGTCTTTTTCTTTGTCCACCCAATCCCTCTCTTGTAGCCACAGGTAGACAGAGCCCATTAAAAGCTCATTTGAGCCGATACTCGTTAGTTCCATTATTAACTGAGACAAGCCTATACGCCTGCTGAGTGGGCCCTCGTCACAACACTCACTTCATCACAAACATGCAGGGAGGAAGAAGTGGATCAGAGAGACAGAGAAGGACATGCATGAGTCATTGAATGCCCTCGATGACTCAGAGAAATGGAGGGAGAAGACGGAGGAGGGGCCTGGACAGGTAGAGGAAATCCAACGGGAGGACGGGGACGTTTTAGTGAATCACTGGGAAAGAGTCATCACGAAGATGACAAACACAAATAGCTTATCAGTCCCATACACCTCAATAGATTTTATATATCACACATAATGCATAATGTAAAACGTCAAATCAAATGTCACTTTGTCAGCAAAAAAAAAAACAAACGAGAAAGAGCGAGGCCTCCTGGTTTGTTGCCTTAGAGGATGGTGTTTTAGATGCTGAAAGCTTTGTATTTGAGTAGAAATCCTGCAAAATCTGTTTAATCCATCAAAGCAAAAACTCATCATCTTTTGTCCTTTCAGATAGAGAAAACAATGGGCTATGTTTTATAGCAGTATTGTTGTGTGTGCAGGAATTAATCCATCTGCCTTCCCGGGGGCTGAATGTACCATTAAACCTGAGGAGAGCTCTATTCCCCTAGTGGAATGACCCCAAAGCCACCTGCATTTCTATTGATCTGAAAAACAAACCCAGCTGGTGTCGGTGGCTATGACATGTTCAGGGAAGAGAACATGAAATAAAGAGCAGGTGTGTATGTGTGTGTGTGTGTGTTTGTGTGTGTGTGGTGGGGGTTGTGTGAGACATTGCATGCTTTCTGTTTTTATAGTGTCAGGAGCCAGGCGTAATGGAAATACAACTTCAAGCTTCAAGGTCCACGCCTACCCAGACCCTATGTGAATGTGCAGGAAGATGGAAGAATATGTGCACAGAAGCTTCATGCTTTACATTACTGCACATTAGGTAGTTTGCCACATTTAGAAAATGAACATTAATCGAGTTATACCTGTGTAAGGCTGTGATCCTTTTGTGATAATTTGCCATACAACAGTAGCCAAACTGTGTAATTACAACTTCTGGGTCTGTCACGTGCAAACCGTCCCACCAAAAACTACATTGATCAATTGTACAAGCATTATAATGACCCATTAGTAGTATCCGGTGATGGATGTTGTCAAACAAAGTCAGGACTATAACCAAGACCAGTGCTCGTGGCCCGTGTGAAACTAAAACGTCAACAGTGATTCTTTTTAAAGCTAAACATCACAGACGTAAATCTGTGATGTAGTTACTTCACTGACTCATTTTAAGCCAATTCTTGATCTTTTTCTAAACCTAAAGTGGTTTTGTTGACTAAATTCAATTTAGTAAATTGAGTAGTAGAGTCATGTGTTAGAGTAAGAAAGCCACTACAGTCACGGTGCAGCCATTTCCCACCGTTAAGTAGATCATTTGGAGTAATTGGAAATCGATATAGGCTGTCGCTTCACATGTTGGGCATGTGATGCCATTGGGCACAAAATATTTTTTCCCATAGACTTACACTGTGAAAGAGATGTCTGCAAATCAGCAGGTGCATCAACTTCCCAATACAAACACTTAAATAGCCGTGATTTTATCATGATGTCCTAAAACTTGTAAAATTCACTTCTGTTTATATGATTGAGCCTGAGACCGACGGGTTGGGAAGTGTGGTTAAAGAAGCGGAAAAATCTAAGTACTTTTATACACGGAAGTCAAACCTTTTTTGACTTCATGCACCACTGAGCAAATGTGATAGGAATGAACAGGGGTCCCCGCCGCCAACACTGTATGCAGTTCTCTTCATGCATCCACAACTTTAATGCACACAAATACTTCAAGGGCACGACAGGCATCTAGTCTCTCCGTGAGGCGTTTTACATTTGAAAGATGAGATAAGAACACATGGCCAAACAGAACAAGCTGCTGTTTCTTTGCAGATACACAATTTTGTCTTTGGTTAGGCGTAATCTGTCACTTCCTATATTTATTTTCTCAGCCAACACACAAAGTTTTGACTTGGTTGAAAAAAATGAGGGAGAGAAAAAGAAAAGAAAGAAAAAGCGACCGAGGTAGAGATGGAGCCTAATAGAGACACAGATTGAATGTTATGATATGCTATTTCACCGTGGTTATTTTGTCAATAAAGAAGCTGTCAGGTAGCAAGAACACTCAGATTTTATGTATGGTACTATAGACTTCTGTGATATCATTGTCCACCCACAGTGACACAATCTGCTCCACTCTGGTTGAACTTTCTACAGAGCGTGCTGACTCTGGAAGATAATACATTTTCACCTACTTGAATAGTGATGAGAACAACCCGAGCATTGTGCTTTTCGAATACTTTTTATACAACCCGTGTTTCCCTGGGAGATTTTGTATGCAGAGTAAAACATCTCTTTCAGTCAGCAGCTGCTTTTCATCTTGAAACTCAGAAAACTTACAGAAAACCATGAGCGCCCTAATAGTCTGCTCATCTTCGGCATCTGCTTTGACAGATCTGTCGGGGTGTGAATTGTCTGTTTTGATTTTACCTGAGTTCCCTTTCTATTAAAAGATGCCTCTGGAGCTCTTGAATATGAGCATCGAAAATGATGGGAGTACAGGCTACCTTGGTAAGGCTCCTCTACTCTCTGTGGCTGATAGTCTTCAGTCACTGATGTGGAACAATGCATTTAACTCTGCAGGTATTTCTCTACACCTTGCCTGGCCTGGAATACCATCACGAATGTTAATATCTGCTACCTCAGACAGAATGGAAGCCATCTCAGTGACTTCTGTGAACTGCACAGTGTCCCTCAGGGCTTTTGGTCTGGTAAGAACACCAGCAGCAGTGGTGTATAGCTCTCAGGGTCTAGGTCTATTCTTTAAGAGGGAATTTGAAGTGACTCTTGCTCTGGGACACCGCACTGGCTGACCCTATGCTCTGACCTCTGTGAAGAAATGTGATTGTACAAAAAAAGGGATATGCAAAAACGATAAAAACTAGCATACTAATGAGTAAATTCTCTTCTTTTTTAAATAATAGAATGCTTCCTTACAGTGGATCGCTGCAGTGGTTCAATCAAACATGATGGATGCCTCCCACATTTCTTCTTGGACTTTTTAAACAGATGATGCAAAAGCACAGGACAGAGCAACCTGGGGTCATTTAAGTGATTTTATTCCTTGACTGAGGCAAAATAAATATGATTATTATTATATTGACTGAGTAGTTTAACTATCTGTAAAACAAATTGCCCTTATTTGAGCTAGAGGAACTTTCCTTGTCATTGTGAAAAGCAGTCGCTTGCTGTCAAGCTGCGATTAATGTCTTGGCAGATCTGTTGGGTCCTTAAACTCAATAATCTTGCAAATTAAGCTTCCTCTTACAATGTGATGCTCGTGCCAGCTTACTATCACTCCTCCTTGCAGCTGTCTTCCCCTCTTGTGTGTTTCACTTCTTTGTGTTCACTGTTTCTCTATTTATAATGCAATCTCTGACTTCTGCATCTCAATCCTCTGCCTGTCATTTTCCACCTGTTCTTTCTGCTGACCCCTCCACATGTCCTTTCTGCCCCGTACTTCAGGTGCTCTTGCTTGGACCCCATCCATCTTTAAACTTATCCTTAATTTGATCTTAACTAGACACTGAAGTTTCAGTACAGCATGTTGTACGGTTATTGGGCCAGGGGTGTAAATCCAGGGGGCAGAGGTCTCTTATCTACTTTCTACCCTCATACTTCAAGACCCCTTTTCTGTGAGCACACCCACTTTCAAATTTGGCCTTCATTTTTCAACTTCACAACTGTAATGTTTCGTGACTGCATCTTGCACGGTTGAGACACTATTGTGGTGTTAAAATCTGACTACAGACATACAGATATAATGGCATAGCAAACCAATTAGTTCCCCAAGACGCACGCATGCACGCACGCACGCACGCACGCACGCTCACTCACTCACTCACTCACTCACTCACTCACTCACTCACTCACTCACACACACTGATCTGACCGATTTTGTGTTACCAGCTGCATATCTCCACTTCTCAGTGATTATAGAACAGTGCTGCATGAGCCATATGCTCTACATCTTCTCTGTCTTGAGCCTCTCAGGCAGAACTTCCTTTCCGGTCGGTACAAATCCAGAATCCTTCCCTAGGATTGCCAGTGTCTAACCCCAGCCATGGCCCTAATCCTATAACCTTAAACCGTTTTTGCAGAGGGCTGTTTGGTGGAGTTTGCCTGTGGCTGCTCTGTAACGAAGCAGCCTAAAAAGGAGATGCTGCCTGAGAGGCTCAACTAAGTATGAAGGGGGGGGGGGGGGGGGGGGGGATGATTGAAGGCACGAGAGAAGACAAGAGAAAGAAGACATTTGAACTGCATTTTTTTCAGTTGTTGCTTTTCACTCACATTTAAAGAGGTTTAATATGTCAAATGGAAAAAAATAAACTTAACAGTTAAAAGCCATTTTATAATGTAAAGGTTCAATTTGACACACTCCTGTGACTGAAATGAATATCGGTGAATGCACCAGTGGTTTGACTTTTCTGTGGACGCCTGTGTTTTTATGTTGTTCTACTGTATATTTGCCTGTGTGATTTAGTTGTGTGTTATACGTTGTATCCCTCTATGCAACAATGCAGTAAATCAGTTCAGCCATGTTGCAAAAGAAAGCTTTGCCAACAGTTACTGACAGGCAAACAGAAATCAATGTCTTGGGGCAAACATTGGGATGCATTTTGAACTTTTTTTCTCATCTAGCTTTCACTGTGTGCAGATATACACACTTGTTCAAAGAAACAGAACACACCACACAAGTGTTGAAGTACTACACAACATATTCTGAATGCACACCAATGGAGCTTCAAGTGCTCTTCTATATTCAATTTGTAATGTCTATTTATTCTGGCTGCAATCTCAGGCTTTGATTATTAATACCAATGTACTAATGTAATACCAAACTCTGTGCACAAGTGTGGATTGTCCTTTTTCTGTGTGTGATTCAGTGCTTTACGGCTATAAAATGTTGGAATTTGTGACTATAGCCAGTGGGAACATGTGGTTATGTGTTCAGGTTACCGAGTTTGTGCGAGCAGCAGCTGGCCAGCCACCACATCAGCAGCCAACTCATCCCTTCATGGTTCCATTTTTTTTTTTTTTTGACAGCCAAATACAATAAACTATAGCACATAATAATGAGATGCAATCTCGGTTTCTAAGAGGCATGTAAATCAGAGTTGTCTTCCTTTTGCTTTCAGGAAGATAGAGTGATAGAAAAGATGATAATGAGGTGGTTTGGAGGAGCAACAACAAGTAAATCTTTTGAGTTGAGAGGGGGTTGGGAAGAAGCCAACTGTCTCCCTGCTTGGTGATGACTAAATGTCTCTCTCAGCAGGTTTTTCATCTCTCCTTGTCACTGTGGGTGTCTCATCTCATCCACTCTCCCTCTATCCCTCATTTGTCTTTGTCCCTCCTCCCTCACTTTTTCCCTTTCTCCATCTCAAAACCCCTTTTGAAATATAAAGCACCACATTTTCTCTGTTTGGTCTTTAGGTTGTGCCTGCCTGTTCACACGTCTCACTTTTTAAAATTGCTGGTTTGATATGGTGTGGAGGTAAAAATATATTTGACGAATAATTTGTAAAGCAAGATAAGTGTCTCAGAATAGTTTAGTGGGATAATATAGTTTTCATAGAAATGCATAAAATTGTCTTGCCAATGTGAATAAGTGCTCTCCCAAAAGTGACGAGCGATAAGTTACAGATGACAGAGTGCACAATTGAATGATGTTGATATACAATGATGCTTGAAAGTGCATTTTTCACTTTGATTTTTTCTATGCTGATGAGACCAGGCACCGAACAAATGCTGTCAGCAGAACCAAAGTAAACAGAGTCACAGTAAAAAAGGAGCTGTCTTGAGTATAACTGCCTTTTTTCAGGTTTCTACCAAGTAAACATACACACACACAATAACACCTTAGGTCTGTACTACAATGCAGCATTTGCAGTCAGCAGGGTAACTTTAGGTTTAACCATGGGTATTCTGTATCTATGACGGAGGCTCACTTCTTACCAGCGTACATCCCCATCACTGCTCTGTAGTAGGTTGTGTTCGAGATTACAGATCAATGTGAATAAAAGCACTGTCTACTGACCAACATGTGAGACATACTCCAGATTCTCGTTGAAGGCATTGACTTATTGTGAGCTTACCACCACAGTCTGTGTCCATGTCAAAGCCATTTAATTTCATTGTAATTTTGTTTAAAGATATCATCCTCCAACAGACACTGATTGAAGAAATAAAGATTTGACTTGTTGTACTTAGGATTTACATATGATACTGAAGAAAGTGAGCCTTCTTAGTGCTCTGACTTTTGTTTTTATATTTATTTTTATTTTGCTTTCAAGTCTGTCCAAAGGATATGGTTAAAATTGGCATACAAGCCTTCACTAGCATAATCACTAGTGTTACTGCAAATAAATAATCATATTGATTAATGGCAAACCCAAATGCATTTCAGCTGACAACTTGTTCGGTTTTGCCCACAGCAAATTCCATTATTTATCTGTGAGTGCTGGAGTATTGTTTCTTTTATAATATCACTGCCTTGCACCAGATACACTGTTGAGTCAGTGGGGTTTTTTTTGCCAGCTGACCTGCATTCGGCAGCTGAATTCTGTGTTGCTTTTAGCCTGGATGATGTGTTTAAGTATTTTTCTAATATCATGATTAGCACTTCATTTGTAAAATGTGCCACTCTGCTGCCAGTAGACTTATTAATTGTTTGTTCCTGGCCAATGCTGAAAAGACTGCCCATTTTATGTGAATGCTCTAATGACTAGATTGAGATCCCCTTGTTTGACTTATCGCATTGATAACGACTGTTGTGTCACTGGTTAGCATTACTGCAGTTGGTGGAGTCAGTGAAGCCAAAAATGATACCCTGGATATGTTGAATTGCTTGCCACATAGATACAGTATATAACAGGACTGGGTGATAATTGGATATGACCATTTATTGTCTTTTAATAGAATCGTACTGTGATGAAATCATCTATCAAGATATCATGATACACAATAAGGTTAAGTCATCGAATTTGCTAATAACAAACACATACCAACTCAAATTTTCCAGAAAAGCTGATGATCTGTGAAATATTTAGAGTTTATATTGTATATTTAGTTGTTCATAAAATGAGAACATACAAATTTTTCAATTTGTTAAGCATTACATTCATACAGGAGTATCTAAAAATAGACTTTGCCATGTGGTTATTTCAAATTGTCTATTTATTTATTGAATTACCAGAAAACATCCTATATCATGATATATAGGGAATGTATCACCAGTTGGATGCTGTTCGCTGGTATTAGCCCTATCCGGATGGATCTGGTCTGTCGCAGTTGCTATAACTGGGTGACCACTGTTGTTAACACAAATTTGCATGTTGTTTCAAAACAGCATGCAAGTTATCTTTGTCCTGCGTTTCACCGGTCTTAGTCACTGTCTATGAGTCCCTCTTTAATTGCCACCCCTCATCACTGCCTTCCTTCCCCTGCTTCGTCTTCCATATGACTATTAAATTGATTGACCAATTAGTCTGTTTGTAGAATTAGTTGCTTCAGTGTTTTTGATCAATTTCATTTGATCAATGGTAAATAAATGCGGTGAACCACGCCACTGCTTTGACTGACGGGCAGACTAATTCTCAGTGTCGTCTAATAAGAAAGTTACGTATCATGAAGCTCATGGCTGTGGTCAAGCCTACGTGTATCTGATTTCAGTTTTTGAATCCTGTTTTGTATTTGCTCCAGTTGAACAGTCTGAGCACAACTTGTATACCTACACTGAATCTGTAAATCTTTGTCCACTTTATTCTTGATATTATCTCCAATTTACTGAATTGTTGAAAACATTTGTAGTAATATCTTTAATGCCATCCACTTTAACCGTTATTGCTGCTGCTGTATAATGGCCCAGTGTCCAAACGAGGATCATTAAGCTTTAATCAGTCCAAGAAATGTTATTTGCTTAAACCTGAAAAACAGAAAAATTTAGCAGCGGCACACCAAAGCTGTTCTGTGAGGTTGCTCCTATCTCTGTCTGTCTCTGGTTAGCATTCAAGCATTCTCGCTTCTGTACCAAATTAATTAAAGGGTAAGCACTCTGATGAACTGACTGTACCTCTTCTGTTCATGTCTGCAGTCAGCCTCTATTGAAATCAACCCACAGACAAAAGCATGGATAAACATGTTAATGAGACGGAGGGAGTTTGTGAGACAGAGGCATTTCCCAAAATGATTAAACTCCATTCACTTTGCTCCATTAGTCTCATCCATCCCTCTTTTCTTCCAGCGTTTCATCCGCAACTTCCCAAACAGCAATCTCTACTGACTCTGAATGAATGACAGAAACTACCCACCCCCATGGGGTCCATCAGCCCACAGCTCTACAGTAAGCAAAGCTATTTTGGGTCAGCCTGTACGACAACAACATCAAAAGTAATTTGTGGCACAAACACATACACACACACACACACACACACACACACACACACACACACACACACACACACACACACACACTTACTTTACCCACTTTACATTCATAATCCTCTGACAGGTATGACAGGTCGTTTCTGCTGGGTGTTAGTGAGCAAAAACTCAATGCAGTTACAGTAAGGCGTGACATGAACCTTAATGTGATGCAACAAAAGCTAATGTAATGTAACACAGCATCAAATAATACATAATAAAGCAAGACACAGTAGGAGGTAAGAAGAGAGAAGAGAGGAGGAGAGGGGATGGATGGAGAGAGAAATACTGTAGTGCAGGGGGAGCAGAGTGGAGAACAGTCAGAAGCACATTTGAGACAGCCTGAGGGGACACAGCAGCCGGCCATATGCCCATTATGTTTTTTTTATGATTCACATATCTGTCTCTTAATATGTCTATATAACTAGGATACAGCATATGGCCACATGGGGACTTACTGGACCACAAGCAACCTGTTACACACTCACACACCCTGAGCAGCAGTAAAGCTGACAGCTTTGAAATTACAGCTCAGCCAGCTGCTGTGAAGAAGGCTTGGAGAAATACATAACAATAAATGCAGGTCCCTTGTGGTGCATGCAAACACTTGCTTACTCTCTGAGTAACCCTCACACAGACTGTACATCAGATGCCATATCCCCACTATTAAAAACACAGCCTTTTTTTAAGAATGGGCTTTTGAAAATAAGATTTTGCTGAAGACATTATTAACACAGCAAAATCTTACTTTAGACCACGTCGTTCTAACATTCGTAGCCAAATCCTGCTCGGATACATGGTCATATCTCTGTCGTCTAAAGCTCTCTTATAGGCCAGATGTAGAAATCCACGTTCAGTATCATTATGACTGGGCCCAAAGTGACCTGTCACTAATGCAGATTGGTTGAGAACGCGGGAACAACCGAGATCACTCAACACTGATTAAATCCTGACGATAATAACTGTACAGTACATCACTCATCCATATTCATCAAGCACTGACATGCATCTGTTAAGCACTCACAGCAGGGGAAATATAGACACGGGTGTGAACAATGTCAACAGTACTGTATAATGTGCCGCAGTAGAGCACAACCAATTTAAGTAATGGAATTGCTGCTGTTTATATGGATTGATATGAATTATATATGTTGAAAAAAGCTTTATGGCTAGCGATGACACAGGCAGCTTTTCTGATTTTCTGTATTACGGGTTATTATGACATCAAGTTTTACAGAAACATAGCTGTAACAATTCATCTTACAAGAGCATTACACTGAAATGAATGGATCTGCTAATCTGTTTAAATGTCCTACAAGACCTTCAATGTGACTGCCGTTTTTTTTTCCAGCTGTACAGTTGAGGAGGGGAAATGGCAGCCTGGCTGAGGAAAAAGTAGCAGGTTCAGTGTTTACTCTAGGATTTTTTTTCAGCTGCGGGGAAGAGACTTAAGGCTCATGTATTCCTTCCATTTCCAATAAAGTTTTGAAAAATAAATAAATAAATTTGAAACATTGCAACGATGGAGGAGATTCTGATCTGCGATAACGATTCTGCGTCGAATGAGAAAGAGGCATAATGGCAGGCAGCATTCCGCAAGCTTGCAGGATACGTGCAGAAATACGGACGAAATGTACGCAGAGTACGGACAGAAGGTTCCGTCCATATCCGTATGCATATCTAACATGGAGCATAAATGAGCCTTTAGGGTTAACAAAAGTTTGATCAAACCAACTTCCCGCCAGATCGCAAACTTGAATTTGCTATTCACAAATGTAAATAAGACGGGGCCTTCTTTTTGGTTTCCAAGGGACATTTTCAAAAGTGCACCGTAAAATGTTTCTGGACACAATTGGATAAACCCACAACCAATGAGAGTCATGAAACATGACCTGCAACCAAGCACAGCAACAGCAATGACTGCTCAGTGGAAAACAATGATGGCTTGGTCACAAACTTTCTTAAATTACATCTAAACCGCACACTAAGATGTGTCTCTGGAAACATTTTATGAGCCATATAGGCAATACGGTAACAGAATATTGACTCATATTTGATCAGCGCTGCCTAGTTTGACAGTTTGATCTTGTTTCGTTTCAGTTTTGTGAGCATGGTTAACTGCGCTGAAAGGACCTGCAGACTGGACGGTGATGCTATTAGTCATTGTCTTAAACCTGTCGCCCATAAACGGTTGTCATTGGTCCACCCGGGGCCAGGTCGGCTGGAAATCTGACTGTATCGGAGAGTGGTCAGACTTATCTGCCAGGACAAATGAAACATGAGTTTGGCGCCTGGTTTCCAAGCTAAATAGAGCTGCTGACTGCTCTCCTCCCGGCGAAGAAGTCACCTCCTGGCAGGGGTTAAGGCAGGGGGACCACAGGGTCTTGTCTCATTTTTGGCCTGATAAACACCACATTTATCAAATCCCGTGCCCCATATACAGTTCAGGGTTTATAGCAAGAAATGATTTCTGAGCCGTAAGAGTTTTCCAGGAGAAAATGTGTACAACGTATTAAATCAAGTAAATCAGGCATGGTGCCAGAGAACTTTAAGCCCTGCTGATATAGCTAATTTCCAAGCTACTGTAGCTGTCATGTTTTGCGGTATATTAATTTGATTTTCATGACTTGGCAGGTAATTGACGTCCTGTTACTGTTCCAGTTGCTCATCTTTAAAGTGAAGAGTGCATGGACGACCTTCCTTTGAGTTCAGTGGAGCAGACAGCGCCACAGGGTCGTGTAATTGAGACTTCATGACATTTCATACAATTCTGAATGTATATAATGGAAACACTGGGGTTAGTGGATTGAATCAGGGACTTTGGCCAGCTTTGGGAAATGAGTGGGCAGACAAAATGACAGAATCATCCTTCTGTCAGTCTGCTCTTTGGCCTCTGTGATCTCTTGTTCTTTTATCAGTGTTGATGCTCTCAATCTGTCACAGCGATTGCCTAACGGCATTATAATTTGCCTAAATTGAGCCATAATGCTCCTCGTAAATTTAATTTTGTCTCAAAACCAGATTAACCCATATGACAGGATGCACGTGTATCTGTGCATGTGTGCCAGTGAGTGTATGTGTGCACCGTGTGTGCGAGTGTGTGTGTGTGTGTGTGTGTGTGTGTGTGTGTGTGTGTGTGTGTGTGTGTGTGTGTGTGTGTGTGTGTGTGTGTGTGTGTGTGTGTGTGTGTGTGTGTGTGTGTGTGTTTGCCTGGGTGCACAGTTTATGCTTGCCAAGGCTCTTAATCCCAGAGGCGTATTTTTGAGTAAGAGAGGAAAAAATCCAATCCCTACAAACACCAGTCATGAGAAAGCCAAGCACATGGACAGGCAAAATCAGCAAGTTGGATGCACACACACGCACACAGCAACTGCTTTCCTACTGAATACATATATACATAGATGTACAGTAGCTCAGGACTTATCGTTTTCTGGGTTTTGACAAAATATGCCCATATCTTTTCAGAAAAGGAGCTGGCTCAATTAAACCAATTTTCATCCAAATTGTAATCCCTACACACCCATCCCCAAAAACGGTTTTGTTTTCTGCTGTAAAGATGCTCACCAATGTCCTTATGCAATCTTCCAGCAACAGCAGTGAGGAAAAAACTGTTGAGCAAATTTGCTGCTCATTATGCCCTTCACACTTGAAAAATGATAAAAAATAACAAGGGAACACTTACTATACATAGTGGTTGCATTGAAGTGGGTACTTTTATAATCGAATTGACACGCAGATGTTTCGTATTATTGATTTCATAATTTGTTTTTTTCCACACCTATAATAAAGAACAATGAAGTCACAGATTTTTTTTACATTTTTTTAATGACATGCACGCACGCACGCACGCACGCACGCACGCACGCACGCACGCACGCACGCACGCACGCACACACGCACACACACACACACACACACACAGACACACACACACACACACACACACACACCCACACAGCCCATTATCAAACCGCTCCAACACTGTCAGTGGCTTGACATTTTTCCGCGGAGAGCAAGCTTGGCCTGCTCAGACAGACAGTCAGACAGACAGGTGAGGTTATTAAATATGTATCGCAGAGCAGTGATAGGACACCGGGGGCCATTTGCCATTATAAATATATAATCTAGCTCTGCTGCATATTTCAATCTACTGTTCGAATGGCACCCTAGCATACAAGCTCTCTGATTAGCATCCCAATGCTAAAATGCATCTCAATTAGACGGAGTGTCAGCCCTCATTTGGTGAGGCGGGGATCGAGATGGAATGGACCAATGTATGAAAGAACGAATGGATAAATAAGCACTGTGCCAGAGGATGGGGAGGAGAAGCGAGGGGCAGGTTTGCTGATAGGTTGCGTGTGAGCAGACCTTAAACTTTAATCTCTTCTGGGCTGTTAAGTAGCAAAACAAGGTTCTCTCTTTCACTCACAACTCTTATTTTTTTCCACTCTCCTCATCTCGTCCACTATTTTGTTTTCCCTTAGCACCACCATCCACCTGTTTGCTCCTCCCTTACTCCTCAAATCCCCTGTTCCTTCTTTTTCTAACCTTTTTTATCTCTTCCCCACTCCTCCGTCATCCATCTTTCCCACCCCTGTACTTACTCCTCTGCCCCTTTACCAATCAACATGTTGCCTTCTTTCCTCTCTTCCCAGTAGGGTTGGGCGATTAGACAAATACAGCATATTGTGTTTTGTATCAGTGATTGACTGGGTACATCTCTTGATTGTTGTTTTTCCTGGGGTGCGTTTTGTAATTTTATTTTGCTTCTTTAGTCCACCTCTGAAGAACAGGTGAAAGCCACTGCTCAGCAAGTAACAGCAAAGCAGACAGTGGCCCATTGGAAAATGTCAATGTATCACCCAAACTTACTTCCCAGTTTCAATTCCTTTATTTTCCCAAGATTCTTCCCTTCTCCTCTTCTTGTCTCCTTGTACTATCTCCTTGCCCTTTTCCTCTACCTCTGCCACACATCATTTTTGCATGTAAAGTATTTTTTGTCCAAAATACTTCAGTATAAAAATGACTCTTGGCATGACTTCAAAACATTCTCCAGCTTTGACTTAAGCTGAAAGTAATCTAATTTACGAATCCTTGCTGCCAAAATGCTTTCAGGAAAGTCATCCGCTTTACAAACATCGACTGATAATTCAGAGAACTTAGTTTGCCAAAATGATTTGATATGTTCCATTTTTTTGGCATGACGCCCTACATTCCTTCGCTTGGTTTCTCTTTATCCTGCTCTTTCTTTTCCATCTGTGGTCCCCATTGCTCCATATCCTGTTAATTTCATTGTGTTCTACCCCTCTCTCCTTCCTTTTCTGGTGACAGAGTGTGACTCTGAGCGTGTTGACAGCTAGCCAGAGGGCCGAGCCTGTCACCACGGCCCCTGGGGAATCAATCATCCGAGCAAGGATCAATATCAAAGGACCGGATCCTGGGCCGGCCACTGACTTGGCTGGCAGCGGCTGACTGATGAACGGACCCACTGCTACACTGGGCAAAAACAATCTTCATTTTTAAAAATATTTAGTATGCACCACCGTGCAAAGACTGAAACGCACAAATATACTCACACCCAGATAAAGTGATACCACTCTGAAACAAATGCTGTACATACAAACTTTTTCGCTGTATGTGTGCATGAATGCATTCTCATACACAACCTCCAATGTCTGTGATGTGACGGAATCTGTCTGGCAGGGCCCGGCATGTGGTCCCACTGATTTCTGTCAGAATCTAAATTTGGTCTGGCACAAACACTCACAGCCTACTTCCAATTCTTCAGTTTGCACTGCAGAGGCCCAATTATGGGCCCCCTTATTGACAACATTAGCACACTCTATCCATCACCATGTGGTCCTCTGCAGGAGCAACCACCACTTACCAGCCCACTACAAGCAAATTAGACAGACATAATAGGGCTGAGCAGAGATAGGGGGTGGACTGAGATTGGTTCAGAGTGTGTGATCATACGGACAAAATCATGTGTTCCTGGCAACTTCGACAAATTTAGTGGAAATAACTGAAATGTAAAGGAGACCTGGGGTCGAAAGTAACACATTAATGACAGTGAAACTGCAGTAGTCTAAAACAATTCCTGTCTTATCCACCTCAGGTGATATTACTTCTTCTCCTCTGGCAGACAGCAGGAATCACCTGTGACATTAATACGAATAACTCTATATTCACTACCAACACCTAACGAGGCGTGAAAGGTGTACTCATTTTCTGCTTGCGGTAAGATTCACGGGCAGTGTCCGTCTGGACAAAATGTCAACACTACAAGGACAAAAGAAAAGAATATATCAAATACTGCCAGTGACTACAAATATATGTTGAGGTTGATTTTTATTTTAGCCTCCTGTCTGTTTGATCTCAGCAAGATGACTTGAAATGACCTTTACCAGTACGATTAATCTGTGCCACTTCTGCTGATTGTAATAAGATGGTAACTGACTGGGGCCTATTCTACTGATTGTAATGTCAGCGGGGGTAAACATAGCAGCATTGAAATTGTTTGTTACAGCATCGATATCAAATATCCATACTGTTGTCTTTCTTTATCTCAAAAGAAAATAGCCCCTGAGAAAAAGATTGCTTGGCAAAGTGAACACAAATATCCGTGTCGTCTTTATCTGAATGCAAGATGGGGCAGCAGATGACTTACCAAAAAAAAAATGGATTATAGCGTCAATAGGATTCATATAAAACAATGGATCTCTGGGTTTAGCTCTACTATTTTATAATACATTTGTAATTCAACAAAAAAGAGAATGCATCTCAGTGCATGAACTCTATGCTTCTCTCAACTGCTGTTGTGTGCACTCAAACGACATGTGCCTCGTTTATTCCATCTATCAGACGCGACGGCTGAAAGAAAGAGGAGCGTCATCTAGAGTTACACAATTTCACAGCTGTGAAAAAAAAATGTACGGTATGTACAGTAGGAAGGTTAGTTAAAAAGTTCTACATAAATAAATTAAGCCAATTTCTTTTGCAAATCATAAATTAGTCATGAAAATGGATTCAAATTTAGCCTATTGATGCATTCACCTCATGAATCACATCCCATTGCTCTCCCCTACATGAAAATACATAAGCCACTTTTGATAATAAAAAAAGTATCTGTATCAGCAATTCTTGCCCATTACTTCTTATTGGGTTGAAATCAAACTTTGCAGTATCGCCTACCCATCATCTTCCGCTATCTATTTTGCAAAGACACCATCGGGTCAAATTGTTTCTATATAAATGAAATTGACTTGACTTGAATGTGTGTGTATACGTTGCAGTGAAGTAAATACAGCATCATTGCATAAACACCAGTGTGTCCTTTCATCATGTGGCTGATGCTTTTATCCAGAGTGCTTTACTGGATTGCCCTACAGGGAATAGAGCATTACCCTTGCAGCATTAGCAGCACCACACTTTTATCCACTGTGCTGTATCAAGATAAAACCTTTGAAGCATTGGACACCGTTACTGGTCATAAGTACAGTGGGTACAGCCTGCCAAGTCCTGTTTCTGGGCTGGAATTACTCAGTATATAATAGACCTTTTAATGTGATCTCAACCTTTAAGTGAAGCCACTAATGCTTTGTGGGATTTAACACAGAATTAATTTTGCATTTGTTTGGTACTGTGCACATCTGTGACTGGTTCTTCACACAACCGTTAACCCTACTAGTGGCTAGCAGCTCAGTGCTGAGGCCTGTAACAGGAAAAAATTACACACCTTGTTTCTGGAAGAGTTGGCTGCTGACGATTTCAGTCATGGAGGCTACCTTCTGTTTCTGGAGTTTCTCAGGCGGAATACAGGAATAAAAGTCATGCAGCAATTCACTGCAGAGAGAAAGCAACGCGTGGTGGAATAAATAATCAGCGAGATCATTTTACGGGAAGACCAACAGATTTGTTTTCTTCAAAATGAGCACAATAAATATTCAGGAATAATTTCCCACAGATAATTGTATGTGTTTTGAATTTTAACAAAAAGACCTCCTCACTCTCTGATTATTCCCACCATGTGCACCTTACTGTAGTAAGTCAAACTGTAAAAATCTCTCCTCGACATGAGCCAAACTGCGTATGCTGCAGGAAAACAAATGAGCCAAAGCCTAAACACACTTTCATGAAGGCACAGGTTTGAGTCATCCTCAAGCCCAAATTCAAATTTTAGAATAATTAAAACAGGCTGGTTGCAAGCCCTGATGTCACTTAAAAAGATTGAATGCTCAGAGCTGGGGAATTCTCTGTGCCCATTGTCTGTCTCTCACTTTGTCTCTATCTCCTTAAATAATGCCACATAGGTTACAGAAGCCCTATTCAGTATAGTATTAAACAAAATGAAATGCATAACCTCCTCCACTCCCAAAAAGATTTGTATGACTTCTGATGTGCATAAACTGGCACGAGGACACACTGTGGCACAGAGGCTCAGTGCAGACTTATCAGGTCAGTTTATCATCTGAGCAGAATTTAATTAAACCCCAGAATGTCAGCTTATTCCCACGTAGACATGCAAAGGCCACCTAGCGCAAACAAAACACAGGCATGGATGAAAATGTCTGTACTTGTACCACTCGGCGGAACGCATTACGGTGAGTGAGTTTACAAGGTGCACGAATGTGACTAACTATACAGAACTTGAAACAAAGCTTTGATGTCCACTTCATGCGCAGTGATTGTAATTCTCCCAGCTTACTTTTTTGGAAACTCTGCCTGAGGCAATGCAGATTGGGATCAATGGGGACCTTACTTTCAAGTTTAGATGGCTTGGTATATTTGAGAGAGTGCAGAAGACAATAGGAGTGAGTGAATGATTGTGGAAGAATCTGAATATCAGAAACGAGAATATGTGCACTGGTTTTTAAAATCTCTGCCCCTAATCCCCTTTTCTACTTGTGTCTGTGTGGCAGGTGTTAAAGGTAGCACCTCTGTGACACTGTGTTGACATCTAGCGACTCCAGGGACTGGAGTTGGCAGATGTGGATAATCCACAAACACACAAAAGCCCACACAGGTCACAGAAAGGTGAAAAGAGAAATTATGAGGATGACAGTGTTTGAAATGAAACGTGGCCAGTCAGGAGAACACCTTCTTTCGGTAAAAGTAACAAGGTCATACCGAGACAGAGGATCTATGTTAGGTTGTGGAATTGCTTGAGTGAGTACAAATAAAGTGCCTGGAATTTCTACAATGAAAAAAAAACTTTCCAACTGGGGAATTCTATACACCGAGGTTGTTCCCTCAGCTAAACTGTACATCAGGGGCTTGATTCTGGGTCAAGGAGAGGTTAAACAAGCCATTCCGAGTCGTTTTGCTCTTCACGAAGGCTCTGAATAATACTGAGAGAAGAGGTTCAAATGGGTTTTGTTTGATGGTTTCGCTGAAATTGTCATTTCACTCGGGGGCACATGGAGGAGGTGCAAAGTGTCTTTGAGTGTGTTTCCTTGTGTATATGTCAGTTTGATGAGATTTTTATCCCCTGCTAAAGAAGGTACGGCTCAACCAGGATGGAACGTGTGGGGGACAGAAGGACGGGGGTCACTGAGCAAAGCCAAGGAGAACGCTTCAGCCCAACTGAAAGCTTCCATATATCCTTTGTCAGTGTCCCTGAATACGACCAAAATATAAGGTGCTAGTGTGTGTCTCAGTGTTTTTAAAGGCAAGCTCACCTGAGGAGTTTGGCATCAAACACCTTCTCCACATCATGTAGGACTGTTGGAAGGTACTTCAGAGCAGCAACCTGATGACACGCACACACACACCACAAGTAAACACTGTTAAAATACCGTCTTCAGATCCCGTGGAAGCTGCAAATGAACAGAAGGTGACTTTGCCATCAAACAGCCTCTGATGAGAATTGTGAGAAAATATCTGTGTTATGTTTCACATAGCCACCCGTGTGTCTGTCTAATCCTAATGTGGTTCTAGATGCCTAACCCTATTTGTGACCAGATTGTCTGTCTGCCTTGGTGAGAATAAGAGGAAGACATTGAGTAGAACAGTTATGTAGCTGGAGCATGATAAGAGAGTGAGGCAGGTAAATGTAAATGAAGAAGAAGAAGAAAAGGGTGAGGATAGAGAGAAGAGTGTAAAGAGGAGTGTTAGGCAGTGAAGTATGGACCACAGGGTGAACACGCATGATTACCCTGAGCAGCAGAGTGGTGGTGTAGTCTGTTCTCATCAGACTGTTGATGGACTCAAAAAGCCTCCTCAGCGACTCCTCAAACTCCGCCTGCTCCTTCCCCTCATAGAGCCTAGGAGGGCAGAAGGACATTTATGGAAATGCAACAGGAAAATAGAAAGACAGACGCATGAGACAATACGTGTCAAAAACAAGGACAGCTGAGCAGAAGCTCAAGTTGGATGTAAATGTGAAAGATCTTTTTTTTTTGCAAAAGAAATATAGAATGATTATTGAGTGTAAACATACAAATGAAAACACTCAAATGAACATGCATGGATGGACAACACAATCAGAGTTTAGTTTGCAGTATCTTTTGTACTTGTTTCCTTCCTTTGCACCTTGTTTTTATAATGTATCACCTGTCACTTCCATCACTTGAGTCAGGTGTGAGTTCATGGCATGATTTTGTATGTCTAGTCAATCCAATTGCATAGCCCAAAGGATCCTTATGCATTATAAGCTGATGCTAAAACGTGTTGTTTTCCTTTTAGTAAAGCTTATACTTTTGAAAGACCTGCCTCTAATAAACATGTCAGGTTATGAGCAGCAGTCTTTAGAGGGGAAGGCCAGCGAAAATGGACCCAATGGTCTTTTTCGGCATGAAAATCCATCAAATAAGTCATTGAGACAGTTTTTTCCGTTGATCAACCATGTACAGAGAATGGCCAGAGAGACACTAGCAGCCAGACATGGCTAAACTGAGTATTTCAGTCGACCATCCAAAACGGCGAGTAATATTGCTTAAAATAGCACCAAACCTCTGCAGCAGCATGATAACAGTCCCTACACATAAAACTAGGCACCACAATGTAGATAGCAAACCCGGAGTTTGTTAAAAAAATATCCTCCTTGAGGAACTCCAGTTCATTCAATAATCGACTTGTATGGACTACCTGTCAACATGGAATTACTGGTAAGGCACAGACTTTTAATAAACTCCAAGTATGCTAACTACGTTATTGGTGCTTCTTTTTATGTGTAGGGACCCTAATCATGCTACTGCAGAGGTTTGGTGCTATTTTGACCAATATTACTGGTTAAAAAATGCCATTTTTTGATGTGTTCAGCGCGCCACCCCAAGCAATCAGTGTAAGCCCTATCGGGTGTTAGCTTCTCCCCCAGATTTCTCCATACATGGTTGATCAATGAAAAAACTGTCTTATTTGATGTATTTTCATGCTGAAAAAGACCATGGGGTGCAATTTTGCTGGAGTTACACGCCAAAACGAATGACATTACTATTTTATTATGCATCGTTTTCTGAGAAAATGTAGTAGTAGGATGAAACATTATAATGATATATGATCATTTAGTATATAATAACACATCTTCACTTTAAAATCTACTTTTAATGTGTCTCCAGACTAAACGTATTATTTCTAGAAAACAACCAGTGACTCCACTAGGATGTAAATCATTCCACAGTTGTTTTTAAGTCCCAAATTGAGTCCAAGTTAGATAATGATAATGTTTTTGAAGTCATCTCCATTGAGTGAGCGCTGGCTTTCTCTGCGCTTCATCTGCACAGTTATCCACCGACAAGTGAAACTACACCTCGATTATTGTGTTTTTATGGAAATGGGGCGTCAACTGAATTGGCTGCCGTTCCTCACTTCTTCTTTCAATAATACTTCCAAAAATACATTTACGTTACGTAAAACTAAACATTGATAAGCACTGAGTGCAGGGACTATCAATCTAACAGTCCTCCCCTGACTTGACAAGAAAAAAAAATGGGTTATCTTTGTTGCTGCTATTCACATCACATACAAACACCCACACATTCCTCCACCATCCCTCCAGTAAAACTTCCTCCACCCCAAGCAAACTTCTCTCTCATCCGTCCTTTCCGCCCTTTTCCTTTCCCCGTCTCCTCACTAACTCTGTGCGATTCTGTGAGCTGTGCAGTTCTTAATTACAATAGAAGTTATGAGTGGAGGGAAGGATTAGCCTGTGGCACACAGCGAATTTAGCATAGCATGTTGGGGGGGGGGGGGGATTAGGCAGTAACACACAGAGGCATTATCACTGGGTTCTTTGCAGAGTACAGTTATGATTACAGACGCATTGTCCTGCTTAATCCACCGACCCTGCCTGTGCATTAATGTGTGTGTGTGTGTGTGTGTGTGTGTGTGTGTGTGTGTGTGTGTGTGTGTGTGTGTGTGTGTGTGTGTGTGTGTGTGTGTGTGTGTGTATGTGTGTGTGTGTGTGTGTGTGTGTGTGTGTGTGTGTGGAGAGATGATGGCAAGATGTGTTGGTGGCATAACACCAGACTGTACTTAATACAGTGTAGCATCTGTCTGCCTGTTGGGCAACACTTTAATCCAACGAAAAAGATGTATGTGTTACCAGAAATAACCAGAGGCTGTTGTTACAACTTCTCTAGACACGCGCACACACACACAGAGACACAGAGGCATTCAATACCCACACTTGAGCACAACAAATCAAATACAGCAAACTAATACTGGAAAAAGCTCAATCTGTCTGTCAGAAGAGGGGGGTCAACAAGGGGGAGGGAAATGAGTGAGGGACATAAAAGAAAAGTCGGAGGAAGTGGGAGAGTACAGAAGGTGGACTGCTCAACTGCCCGAGGAGGAGAACAACAAGGTAAATGTCACTTTGTTATGATATATACTTGCAGCCCGCCCCTAGACCAATCAGTAAAAATGTTCTATGCTGCAATAAAATAGTGAAACGGTTTCGTCCGGTTGGGTCAACTATGAACACATGCATCAATAAAGCAGCAAGCATCAATAAAGTATAAAAGCATCAATAAATAGAAATGACACTGCTCCTCTAAGACTGCTGTGAAACTTTGTAAAAATGCAAGAAGGGTGACACACAGTGACCTCGAGTGTTAAGAATGTATTCATGCAGACAACTGAACAAACATCGCAGAACCCCTTAGTCAAATCAGTAGAACTCATCATGTATTGTTTGGTCACTAAAGCTTGGGATTTCCGCAACAGAGTAAACAGATTCAAGATTAAATGAAAACGAAAGGGATTTCATAATAACATTCTCACCAATGAGAAAAGATCTTCATATTGGAAAGCAACATGTGACAGGCTGAAATAAATGTGTTTCCATAGGAAAAAAAGGTGTGGAATAAAATAAAAGAGGAGGAATGAAGGAAAGAGAGAAGGTGATATGTTAAGATGAGAGGGAAGGGATGAAAAGAAAGAGGAGGATGGGAGACAGACGAGAAATATAGAACAGAGCTCCGGGGAAGGAAAAAGAAACCGATAAGTCTAAAGAACTAGACTACAGGAGTGGTGTGAAAGCTTTAGGGCGTGAAGGACAGAAAGAAGGTGAAGGAAAGAGCAAAATCTGGTACAGAGTGGTCTTTCGATATTTTTGGATAAAACATCACACGTTCCTAATTGACTTTGCAAGAACACAAAGCTGTTTTGACAAGCTAATAAATCTTCAGTGCCGCCTATTTAACTATTAATGACTGCTCGTCTTGATGGTGATGAGGATGTAGCCTTAAAGATGCACCTACGGCGCCAACGGCTCCTTTGAATACATGATTCTCTGTTGGCATATCAAGGCTTTTTATAGGTGGAGAAATCTGATGCAAAAACTTTACATGCAGAGCAAGTTGAAGTTGTCGGATGCAGGTAGTTGGGAGGGGCACCAGATAGAGGAGAAGACTGAACACACACACACACACACACACACACACACACACACACACACACACACAAAGTGGGCTGTGCAAGTTCACACTTCAAGAGTAGCTCAAAGTTCACACAGATCTAAATGAACAAGCTGCTCAAGGACTGGTCGGACGTGTCAACTTGATGTTATTTTCAGTTTGTTTGAAAGATTCCCGTAGTGCCCGGGCACAGAGGCACACATAAACTTTCTATTCTTATGTGAACAAGCACTCAATTACACACAAAACTGGGTATAAGATATTAACGTCATCCATAGAGAAGGCACAGAGCATTTGTTGTGGATTATGTTTCTGATCTGTCACCATCAATTTCTTGTGCTGTAGTTATAAATGGTGTTTACACTTGGCGTAGGGTGCGACTCTCGGCTCAGCACAGTGGGTGTCATAAGTCTCTCCTGCAGAAACTTTGTCTGTTTGTTTTGTTGTCTGCCCATTCAGCAGCTCTGCCCTGTCATTAGCTCTAACTCGGACACTGCACTTCATCACCAATGCTTATTAGCAACTTTAGTGCTGCAATCAGCAGCCTTTTCTCACAGAGCTGTCAAAAACGATTACTTCCACAGTGCAATGTGACTGGGCTCTGTGTGTGTGCGCTCAAGAACCTCTATTTGCATCATTGTGGGTCCAAACGCAAATTAGTAGTCATTATCATAACGATCAATACACAGTCAGGTACACAAACACTCACTGGGAGTAGAGCATTCGTGAGCGGACGATGAACTTGAAGATGTACTCGAGGGCTTTGAGTGTGCGGAGGATGGGCTCACACTGTTCACCTCGACTCGACACGTCCAGATACCTCTTCAAAACCGACATCAGCTTTCTGGGAGAGAAAGATAAGAGGAAGAGAAGGGGGTGCAGAATCCGGACAGAAAGAAAAAATAAGGGGGAAAAAATCAAAATCATTCAGTCAGAATTGTTGATGTTCCACAGGTTGGTAAATTAATCACCAGCTCCATTTTTCACTTCCGTAGAGCGGAAAGACAGAGTGCAACAGAGTGAGAGTGATAGAACGACATAGAGAAAGAGAGAGGAAGACTAGCACCAAAATTGGAGGTGGAGAGTGGCAAAAAAGTATTTCACACCTCAGCAGATGTACCTTTCAACACAGCGCACAGGCATTTTTATTTGCCCTCAGACGCATGGTGCAAAAATCATTCTTCAACATATGTGTGCCCCACGGGCATCTTGAGACACACAAAAATAATGTCACAGTAGTTGGGGAGAGGTGTGGGCACAGAGTTCAGTCAAAAGTTTATGACCTAACAGAAGTTCTCTGCCCAGTCTCCCACTGCATCATCTCAATGGCATGCAATACTAGTACATTCATAACTCATAAATCTAGGCCTAAAAAGGGTTGGTACTTTTGGCTTTGTGATATGGGCTCTACAGTATTTCCAGGAAATGGCAACAGGGGATCACCCACTAACTGGTTTAAAACTACCTAATCCTCTTATACAATAAAAGTCCTCTTAAAAAATGAACTCTACTCTAACCTCACTGCTGTCAGGCAGACCTTGAAAATATCACAGACATTATACCACACAGTCTACCCTGGTTTTGTTTTGGCACATGGGTTAAAGGCAAGCATAGGAGGATTTATTCAACTTTAAGAGAAAGAGATAGGGAGTTTAAAATACAGTGAGAGGCAGTTAGAGAGTTTTTACATAACAGCCTCTGGGCTGACGGCGTTAAGCTGCAGTGACCCTCTTAAAGAGGGTGAACACCAACACACTGGCAGGGGAGTGATGGAGCGATGTTGGAGAGACAGATGTTTAGATGCAGTGAAGAACAGACAGTAAGAGAGAAAAAAGCAGTTAAGACAGGAGGAGAGTCTCGGGGATAATGGAGCAAAGGAGACTGAGAGGAGGAGAAGCATTCGGGGAAGGCAAGAAAAGATTCAAGGGGGGGAAAGAGAGCATGAAGAGTCAGAAATGATTCTAATTTCCTTACTGAAGCGTTGACAGTGCAAACAAATGTTGCCTCTAGTACCCAATGACTCAAGTGAGGTGAATTAATTGAGAATTAAGAAGCAGACAGAAGTGTTTGGTGTGTGTGCGCCTGAGTGCTTCAGCTGCTACTCCACAGAGAGCTAGGGTGAAAACTCTAATCCTGTTCAGTGCTCCAAGGCCAACCCACACCCTGACCTCCAAATGCGGCTGGATACGGTGCAGTATTCACTCGCTTAACATTAGATATTCAGGTGACACCACAATAAGTTTTTACACTTTTATACATTTGGCATGAAGTATGGCATACCTGACAGGATTATGTGTTTGGTTTCAAATCTGACAGCCCCAT